>NW_023270265.1:43638124-43659555 GCF_011800145.1 Mirounga leonina
CTCAGAGCACTGGCCTTCCCAAATATGAAATGAAAAGCAACTCCTACATTTTTTCATGTCTTATTTTAATTTTGAAGATGCACAATATAGTCAAAATAGATACACACCATTTCCCCTCCGGACTTCTGTTTCCAAAGAGAGAGCAAAGGTTCTCTAGCGTGTGCATCAGCATCACCTGGAGGGCTTACTAAAATGCTGAACCCTAGGGGCGCCTGGGTGGCTCAGTTGGTTAAGCGACTGCCTTCGGCTCAGGTCATGATCCTGGAGTCCCTGGATCGAGTCCCGCGTCGGGCTCCCTGCTCAGCGGGGAGTCTGCTTCTCCCTCTGACCCTCCCCCCTCTCATGTGCTCTCTCTCATTCTCTCTCTCTCAAATAAATAAATAAATAAAATCTTTAAAAAAAAAAATAAGAATAAAATAAGCCAAAAATACAGTTTGAGTTTTAACAAATAGAGCCAAGGGCTCAAAGAGGGTTTGAACACAAGTTTAAATTCATTTATATTTTTAATTTATGTTATATGTATTCAGAACAATTAATGAATGTATATGTTGTTGTCCCTACACACTCAGGATATAATGTAAATCTCATTAAAATTAAACTGCTGTAGGGCGCCTGGGTGGCTCAGTTGGTTAAGCGACTGCCTTCGGCTCAGGTCATGATCCTGGAGTCCCGGGATTGAGTCCCGCGTCGGGCTCCCTGCTCGGCGGGGAGCCTGCTTCTCCCTCTGACCCTCCCCCCTCTCATGTGCTCTCTCTCATTCTCTCTCTCTCAAATAAATAAATAAAATCTTTAAAAAAAATAAAAAATAAAAATAAAAAAATAAAATGCTGAACCCTGAGCCCCACCCACAGTTTCGATTCAGAAGGTCTCGGCCGGAGGCCTGCAAAGCTGCCTTTCTAGTCCCTTCCCAGGTGATGCTGAGGCTGCTGGTGCCGGCAGCGACCGTGAAGCGTCCGTGAGCCAGAGGACTCTGCCCGGCGGATGGGCGCGAAGCTGCAGCCCTGCCCACCGGGCTCTGTGGCCTGAAGAAAATCACTGCCCCGTCTGAGAACCCCCTGGGCTGCGGGTCCTAGCCACCACTGGACAGCAGAGGGCAGCAGAGATTGGGAAATGGAGTTATTTGGGCGGCTCAACCCCTCCTCTGAACTCTGCGAGCCACTCCAGTGTCTTCTGGTGGACGCTCTGTCCGGCAGCTCAGCACTCTAAAAGCCATTAACCGAAGGGACATAAAAAAAATGTCCTATTTCATTTGTGCTCTCTTTTGTGACTAAGAGCAGTAAATTGATGCTTTACGTGGAAGCTTATTTAGTAGAGTCGGGTGATACTAAACCACCTTTATAGTCCTCCACACAGGGAAACTGAGGCCTGGAGAGGGAGAAAGGGCCCATGGGCACACATTGCGGCAGGCTCAGGATAACGCACAGGCCTATCACTCCGTCCCATTGTGAGTCTTACATTCGCTCCTAGAAGAGCATCGGGCCAGGTGGCCTTGAAGTCTAGCTTTCTTCCATGGGGCTTTGGGGGGAGCGGGACCCCTCTGGAAGAGGCCCAGGGACCATGGGTATGGGAAGGACGTGAGTGGTTTGAGTTAGGCCTCATGAGTTTAAAGCCCCCTCCATGTGCAGCCAGAAAAGAGAGTTCCCTACAAATATTTGCCCCGGGGTCCCCAAACATCTAATCAGATAGCAGATGATCCTGGACTGGCCCCCCTCCAGTAGGTCTTCAAACAGAGCACCCCATGCTCCTTTTCCAAGTGTGGATCTGTTGGTGTGGGCCCACTCCCCACTGACTCTGAGTCACCTGACCACACTCATCGAGTCTGGGGGTGGCCCTGGGATCGGCGTGTCAGACAGGCTCCCACGAGACTCAGGCTGGTCTTCCCCAACCGCACCTGGAGAATCAGTGCATGGAGGTAAAGCCTGGGTGCAGAGAAGACCAGAGGCCTGGCCAACTCTGGAAATCTCCTGTCTCTGTCCTCAGAATCACCCACCCTCCAAGAGGAGCATTCCTTGGTTCTGGAAACCTCCTCCAACTATCTCTGAGTGTCCTGATGTTTGGGACACGCAGGACAAGAGCCAAAGTAGAGGCCCCATGCCTGTACCTATTACTAAAAAGTTATTAATCAAAACAACAAGCTGTCAGATAAGACATGTATTATTTTTCTACCTTGATAAATACATCTTTCTCATCATCTGGAAGGCCAGGTTTGAATTTAGAAATCTCAAGAGTTGCCTATCAGAACATGCAGTGCTGAGAGCTGGGCTTCGGCCTGCCCCCTTTGAGGTCCGCCCCCAGCACTCTGTTGGGCCACATGAACATGTGTGAGTGCTCACGCGTGCGTACCTGCAGCCCCACACGTCCAAGGCCTGTCCCCCCGCCACCCACACACCCAGCTGTGCTACTACCCCAGGGAGAGAGGCCCACACAGGCCCGGAGTCGGCTCAAGGCTCCGGGTACCCAAGATGAACGCTGAAAGGTCAGGATGAAGGGCCGGTGGGCACGTCCCGGTCCTGGGAAGCCTCACCCTGCAGACAGGGTGGATGGAGCAGGTCCTCCCCGTCCCGCCGGGGTCTCTGGCCAAGCCTGCCTTGGGGTTAGCGCTGCTGGCTCTCCTGCCTTGAATACCCCGTGCTCAGTGCCCATCACTGCACTTCACCCCCCAAAGGGTCAATGTCTCCTGGGGCCCCTCCATGTGGACCTGTCCTCCTCAGACCCTGGGCTCCCAACTGCTACCCTAATTCCCACAGGTGGGCTTCTCAGTTCTGAGAGAAAACGGATTTGGGAGCCTACTCCAGGAGGCTCTGAGGACCCCATGGGGCTTGAGGGAGGCTCAGGAGGGGTGCTGGTTGGACAGGACAATTCAGCGGCCGTCCAGCTCTGCCCCCAGCCCCAGGAGGCTTTCAGAGACCTCCCCCCTTTAGAGAGAGGGCCAGATCCCTTCTCCGCTTCCAAGGCGTCCTCTGGGGCTACAAGTCTTGGATGTGCTCAGTGTCTTGGCCATGCCGAGGTGGACGCGGCCCCACCCAGGCCAGGCCTTGGTGCTGCTGGCAGGCTAGGAGGCGAAGGGCCTGGGTGACGAAAAGCTGCCAGGACAGGCCTGCTTTGGGCACCCACAGCCTTGCAAGGGCTTTCTCGAGTCTCAGGGAGCCTGATGGGACAGAGAGGGCAGAATCCAGGACTGAGCAGGCTGCGTGGAGAGGGGGCCACAGCTCGGTCCGAAGGCCGGCACCCACAGCAGCTCCTTCTCCAGCCCCAGGGGAGGGGTGCGCTCCAGGCCAGGGCTGAAATGCAGCCTTCTGGGCCCCACACCGCCCCCTCTGAGTCAGTTGGGCTGGGAACCTACATTTTAACAAGTCCCCCAGAAGATTCAGACGTCTGCTGAAGTGTGAGAAGCACAACTTGGAAATATTTTTCTCTTCATCCAACCAACTGGCATTTGCCAAGCGTTCCCTCCCTTGACATCACCAGACTCCTGTCTCCTGCGGCTGAGAAATGGCCAGCTCTCCCCAGGCAGATTCCCTCCCTCCGAGCGTCTCACCTGCAATTTCCCCTCCTCAGGGGCGCCCCTTCCGAAATGGCTGCCACCTCTAGGCCCTCTCCACCGCATCCCCTCCTCTAGCTCCTTCTTGGCCTTTACTACGTAGGCACCAGCTAGCTTGTTGGTGTATTTACTTTACTCTTTGCTGTATCTCCCTCCCTGGAATGTAAGCCCCCCTCCACTGCCCCAGGCAAGGGCCTGATGTGTCAAGATCGCGCCTCCCTCCCCAGTGTTGCTGGCATTTAACAGGCTCCGTGAATATCTGTTGAATGACGAATGGGGCCACCACGACTCCGTGGATCCCTGTCGCTTTCCAGAATGAGACAATGGGACACGGGACAAAGAGGGCATTTGAAACGAGGAAAAGTGTAGGTGGCGGAAGCCTCACGTCTGGAAGGCCCAGCATGGCGGGCCGCCAGCCCCTCTCTGGGGACACGCACTCATGAAAGGCAGAGAGAAAAAGAGACCAAGGAAGCTCACAGACAGGGCGTCCCCCCTCACGAGGAAGGATTCAGGGCTCAACACGCTTCCTGGGGTCGGGTCTGTACAGGTAGAAGGAAGAGGCCCCAGTCGGCTCCCAGGCTGGGCCAGCCCAAGGCCTGGCAGGAACCTTCCCTTCAGAACCTGCTTGTACCTACTTGCTCCCCTGGCGTGCCTTGAATTGTTTTTTGGCTGCCTTGTTAGGAGATTCAGCTTTCTTTTAAAAAGATGAAGAAAGAAAAAATAAAAAAGAACCTCCAGCAAGGGCTTGACTGGAGCTGACCCCAGAGGAGGTGGGGGCAGTAACCGATGGGCGCTACATTCGTCTAATTAATCTTCTTGTCAACAAAGCTGTTCTTTGCGGGTGCCAGGCCCTGACATCACCCACAAGCTTGCCACACTGGTTCGTACCCAACTACAAAGGCTGCCTCTGACCCGGCCCTAAGCTCACCAACCAGCCCCCAAAACACTGCCTGGACTGGACCCCCGAGGAGACCAGAGGTCCCGTACCCTGAGGAATCACAAACCTGGAAGGCTCAGGCGGTTCTCCAAACCTGAAGGAGCCTGGGTCCCAAATAAAACTCAGAGCTCCTGAGCTTCAGGTTAAATTCCGACAGGTTCAGTTCCATAGGGCAGATCATGGTTGCCATGGCCAGGTTGCCCTGGTGGGAAAGCAGCAAAATCAAGTGCCTTCAGGGCCCAGGCAGGCATGTGAGTGAATCCGTCCAGGCCTTAGGAATTCGGGGCACTGTGGTCAAAGGGTGGAGACGGGGCCTGCAGGTGGGAGGCCAATTTGCAGACTGTGCAGGTTCTGGAACCCCTGGTGGCCATCGCCTGCCACTGCAAGAGTCTCTTAACATCAGGTGTCTTCTCATCCAGGCCTTCCTGTTCCATCGCCCTCGGCTTTTATTGTCAGGATCCCCCCTACTGATTTCCTGCAAAGCTCTCCCCAGGCAGATTCCCTCCCTCCGAGCGTCTCACCTGCAATTTCCCCTCCTCAGGGGCGCCCCTTCCGAAATGGCTGCCACCTCTAGGCCCTCTCCACCGCATCCCCTCCTCTAGCTCCTTCTTGGTCTTTACTACAGGCACCAGCTAGCTTGTTGGTGTATTTACTTTACTCATTGCTGTATCTCCCTCCCTGGAATGTAAGCCCCCCTCCACTGCCCCAGGCAAGGGCCTGATGTGTCAAGATCACGCCTCCCTCCCCAGTGTTGCTGGCATTTAACAGGCTCCGTGAATATCCACCATCCACACGCACCCCGTTTATTTACCTGTTAACCAAGCTGCTCACCCACCAGCTTCTTAACCAAGTCGCCCGTGGATGAAATCCAGGGGCTCCGTGCACTTGGATGAGGAAGCAGTTACATCATTCCTTTCGCCAACCTCTAACAGAAATTTAACATTTCCTTCAATTATGAATACAGGCAATTCATCACAGCGTATCAGCAGTGCCTGTGACTTTGTCACTAACAGAAATCATAGCTATTTGCGTATCACATTGCAGTTGGGGCACTTGTCCCGAAATATCATTTGTGCCCGTCGCTATATGAAATAACAATAGTTAGCATACTGGTCTGTAGATCTTGCTACACTATATATTAACAAAGAACATGACTATTTCACGATTTAAAAAATATTTTGGGGACCGTGTTTTAGTATAATTGGTTGCTTTGTAATTCTGTGTACCTTATTTTATGTGTTCTCCAATGTTTTGAGAAGGAGCCCAGGGGCTTCCCCGGACTGCTAAGGGGCCGGTCACACTGTAAGCCATCCCTTTGGTCCACTTTTGTATCATCAGCATGCCCCGGGGTCCTGGCACATGGGAGGTGCTCATTACATTTTTTGCTGGCTGACTTACTGAATGAACCATAAAACCAATGAATGAATAGTGATGGGAGCTTAATATGACCTTGCCTGGGTTCAGAGACCCATGTGTCTCCGAAGAAGCAGAAGGCTCTTGGGGCCATTTGCCACCTGTGCTCCTTTCTTCAGGAGAAAGAAATCCATTGTCCCACCTGGAGAGGTGGGGACCCTTGCTTCCCCATTTGGTGGACTGACCAAAGTGTCCCCGCTGAGCAGGACCCCACCGGGCCATTCCCCCTGCTGTTACAGCCCCACGGGCCTCCTGAACTCAGAGCTGGAGATCAGGGGCTGTTCCCAAAAGGACGATTTGGTCCTTCCCCAACCGGCATCACCCAACTAACTCACCCTGGTCCTGGAGAAGGTTTGAGCCCGCGGTCCCAGCTGCGCTGCCCGCTCCGGCCACGCGATGGCGCTGTGCGCTCGGCCGCGGAGCACCCGCGTGTCCAGGCCTGCGGCGCGCTCGCTGCGGACTCCCGGACTCCCGGACTCCCGGCCGGGCCTCCACGCCAGATATTCCCCGTTCGGTTCCCACCTCCAAGCGGCCGTGGGACTCCGGGTCTGGGAAGAGTGCTCGCCGAAACCTCGCTGAGGTTAATCAGCAGCCGGTCAGTTAGCCATCAGTTACTCATCAGTTACCATCAGTTCCCTGGGGCCGGAGATCAGCCCCAGGGCCCGAGGCGTGGGAATCGAGGGACAGCGGGCCCTGGCCTGGCAGGAGGGGGCGAGAAGGGCCGGGTTCTCACTGCCCTCGGGCTGAAACCCCAGAAGCGGGGCTTTGAGAGCCTCTAAGTCGCCGGGCACGCCCTGTACCCTCAGAGGGGGCCATCGGGGAGAGGCCGCAGCCCTGCCGCGGGCGCATGGTGGACTTGAATTCCAATTCCATCTCCGCCTTTGCTTCCCTCTCCTCTTTTGCAAAGTGAGGATAACAAGGGTCCGGATCAGTTGGCGGGATGAAGGAGATGATGCTAGAAAAGGCTAACTCGGCCCAGCGCCCTGTGCTCAGGTGCCCTGGGGAACTGAAATCATCACCCCTTTGTGGCCAGGGAGGCCTCGGTGTCATCATCCCAAACAGGGAGAGCCTCCTGGATGGCTGTGGAATTCAGTGAAATGCATGAAGAGCTTACACGGTGGCAATGGTTAACCCTGATGTTCCTGAGAGAGGACTGGGCGCAGTAGACAGACACCCAGATATTCCTCTTCCTCTCTGATAATGCAGCCCCCAGGCCCTAGAAGTTCGTGCCAGGGAGATGGGGTGCACAGTGCACCCGGCTCTCCCATTTCTAGATGGGGGTTGCTGCTCTTGGAAAGGAACTCGAGAAGGTGGGGAGCGTTCATTTCCAAAACCTTGGAAAACGGGTTTCTGGTCAGAGGCTCAGCACAAACCCAGCTGAGGTGTGAATTTCAGGGAAGTCGTGGAGCGGCCTTGCTCCTGTGGCTGCCCTGGCCTGGTTCTGAGGCCCCTTCCCCAGCCGGTGTCCCCAGCACACAGCTCCAGGCCTGGGCCCGTGCCTGCAGTCGGTGGGGCATGCAGGCCCGAGCCCAGCCTTCCCCGAGTCAGCCAGGGCCCAGGGTGTCCATAATTAAGAGACACACGTCAAGAATGTAAATTCCTGTGGTTCCCAGCCTAGAAAGGGTTCATTTGGTGCCTCAGGACAATTACAGGCTGAGAGAGTCTGAAAGAGCCAGTGTTACTGTTTAAAGTGTTATCAGTTTAATGAACTGCTTATGAACTGTTAATGCATGCAAGCGTAAACACAGCATCTGGGCTTGCATTTTATTTGTGGACTTCAAACCTGGTGCTTAGTGTTTTGAAAATGCCAATTAATGGTGTAAAATGAGAATTTCTAATAGGGAGGAAGGAGATTCTTTTGTGGTGTGTCCCAGAACGATCTCAAAACGTATCTAACATACACACACACACTCAGATACTCACAATACACACACACACACACACACAATATGGACACAAAGACTAAAAAGATTTTTTTTTTTAATTGAAGAAGCAGGAATTTGCAACTCTGTTCTGTGTTGTTGCAACAATTTGGTGTGTTTTTGCTGGAAGAAAGAATAAAGATTTTAAAATCAGAGGTACCATCAACACAAATTTCCCAAAAGTTGTTCTAGGAAATCTGTCATTTCTACCCATGTCTTCCAGGCCAGAAAACAGTCTACGGTAATATTTACTGCACTTTCATGAGAAGAATTTCCAAGCTACCCCTTGAAGCAATGAAGTTGGATTGGGAGCAAATGGAAATATTTTGAAATTGCTTATTTTCTTCCAAAATTTGTATTTTTCTTCCTTATTTCCTGTTAAATCAGTGCCACTCATTAGTAACCATATTTTTATATTATACACTCAGCAGAATTTTCTCTCCATGACTATATTCCAAATTAAACTTTTAAGTTTCCAGAAAAAGTGTAACAAATGTTTGAGTCGGTCAGAAGTCACACTAATGAGAAAGAGAGAGAGAGAGAAACATACAAACTTTCTTCTTCTCTTGGATAGATGTTCCTTTTTATCTGCTTCGTACTTTGGGGGTGCTTTTATTCCTTGGATCTTGAAAGGACCGTTCACAAAGCAAGAAGTCTCCGGAAAATGTGAAGATGTCCGAACTCAGAGCCATTGAAAGGTTCTGACTGGGGCGCCTGGGTGGCTCAGATGGTTAAGCATCTGTCTTCAGCTCAGGTCATGATCCCAGGGTCCTGGGATCGAGCCCCACATCGGGCTCCTGGCTCAGCGGGGAGCCTGCTTCTCCCTCTGCCTCTGCCTCTCCCCCTGCTCATGCTCTCTCTCTCTCTATCTCTGTGTCTCAAATGAATAAATAAAAAAAAAAAATCTTAAAAAAAAAAAAAAGAAAGGTTCTGACGGATGCTGGCTTCAGGGAAACAAAGGCAAGATTTGGATGGGGCTGCCTACAACCAGTTGCACCATGTTAGAGCTAGAAGGGAGTCCAGTCCGGAAGCCTCATTTTACAGATGGTGTGGCAGAATTCCAGAGTGTGACAGCAGTGAGCCCGAGATAACTTAGTGATCAAGTTGCAAGTAGAGCCCAGACCCTTTGCTGAGTGTTCTTTAATGAGGAGCTATAGTCTCATTTTTGGGTGTCTCTCTGCCTTGGCGCCTTGGAGACATGGCTAAATGCAAGCTGTTACTTTCTAGCTACAACAGACCAGACACATGGCCCTTAATAAGAAGAAGGTAATGCCACAAATTAATTTCCTGTCAAGGTGGCCTCGTGAGGCCCAAGCTCTGTCTTCACCCGCTCTTGTTTGCTTCTCCATCCCAAAGCCCAAGGCCAGGATGAGCAGGGAAAAATTAAAAGAGTGGTTTCTTGGGGGAGAGTTGGCAATGTACTCTAATCAACAAGAGTTGTATTCGGATGAGGCCTGACGTAGGAAATTTTGGTAGCTTCCTCCAGAATATTTTGAGAAGGAACCGTAGTAAAAGTATTATGCTGTTGAGGGAAAAGAAGAAAAACAAAGATATTATAAAATTTCAATAGCCAAATCAAACCATCAGCAGATGGATGGGAATAACAGAGTCTCACACACAGGCCCTAATAGAAATACTATAGATAAAAAAATTAGTCCATGGTTAAGATCTGTGAGGAAAGGGAGGTTAGTCAACAAATGATGTCAGGACCAACCATGTGGAAAAGATTAAAGATAATTCCTAGTTCTCCCCATATGTCAAAATTAAGTCCACAGGCATTTAACAGTTATATGCAAAAATAACATAAGCATAGAAGACGTACGTAAACTTCAGATCTTGAGAGGACTTTGTAGATATAAAAGCTTGGACGTAAGTTAAAAAGTAAGAGATGATTGCGTCTGATCGCAGAAACTGGAACTCAGTGTAGCTCTCAGTAATGCTGGGAAGATGTTTGTGCTAAATATCACAAAGAATTTTATTTTGATGTGGAAAGGCTATTGCAAAACCTCACAAAAGTGCTGAGATGTCTGTAAGAAAAGGGACAAAGAACATGAGTCAACTGCAAAAAGACACGTGGTCAGCAAACATGTACAACGTTTCCATGTCTTCATCAAAAATGGAGATCAAGCCAATCATGCAAATTCATGTTGCCCCTTTCACTGCTGTAGGACCTGCACTGGTCTGCTTTCCCGGTGGGAGCTCAGACTTAGAGCAGCTTTCTGTAAAACAGCGATGTTCATCAAGGGCCTTAACAACGACCCTGTCATTCCACGGTGCTTTCCTGTTGCTACAAACGCTCTAGAGTCAGGTAAGAGCACAAAGACGGACTTACAAGTTTTTCCATCATGGAAGAGCAAAGTTAGCCTATATCGCCAGTAATTAGAATTGTTTTCTTCCAAATGATGGAATATTATGCACCCGTTATTATTTTTAAATGTTTTATTTTTTTATTTGGGGGGGGCAGGAACAAAGGGAGATGGACAAACAGACCCCGCACTGAGCGCGGAGCCCAACACGGGGCTCAATCCACAACCCTGAGATCACGACCTGAGCCGAACCCAAGAGTCACGCTCAACCGACTGCACCACCTGGCACCCCACACCCATTATTATTTTTTAAGATTTAAGGATATGGGGATATGGCCATGATATAATTAATGCTAAGGGAAAGACTTTGGGTGTAAAACCTGTGTATACTGTATATTCTCAAAGACCGTAAACAAACCCGAATTTTCAGTAGGAAGAGCGGGGGATCAAGTACAATTTTTATTTTCTCCTTTTATGTGCTTTCTTTATCCAAGATACAATATATTAATTTAAGATAGAAACCATGTCGTTGCAAAGAGCATGGCCTTCTCTCTCTGACCCCCTCATGCTGACTCAGGGTATTTTCCCCGGTGGTGGGGCGCGGGCATGTTCTCGCACCAGAAACAGGGCCATGCTCTCACAAAGCAGGCCCAGCCCTCCCACAGCTCCTCGCCCACCAGTTTGTTCCACACTAGCCAAATCCCTCAGGGCAGGTTTTCCCAGCCTTGTTAGGGAGGCAGGGCCTTCAAAACCCTAGAGAGCTGATGGCCTAAGCTGCCCACAGCGTATCTACCCCTCAGGAGGTGAGGGCACTCTCCACTACATTTTTCTGTATCACAGGAAGATGCTGCCCAATTAGGGGTCCTTTGGGGTGGCTCAGAGGTTTCAGTTCTGTTTGTCCAGTTCTGTTGTCTCTTTGTCTGTGAAGCCAGAAGGGTCTCATTCTCTGTCTTGGCCAGAGGCAAGCACAGGTAAGCTCCACAAATTTCAGTGCTTCCTGGCTCTGGGCTCCATCCCATAAGCAGGAAGGAACTTTGAAACACGTATTCAGGAGCACCTGTTGGCCGTTCAGAACTGACCTGTTTCAGGGCCTGCTGCAGCTCTGGGTAGGGGGTGGGCTGGGACAAGCATGCCCCCTGTGTGCGTCCCTTTCCAACTCTACATTCACCACATTGGCCGTCGTGGGAGTATTTACACCACGGGAATAGTCAGAGTGCTTACATGGTGATTCGGGGCTCTGGTGAGAGTGACTCACATGGCAGGACTGAATTACCTTTTATGATCACACACTGAAGCCTGACAGCATCACTTCCCTGCCTTCGGTTGATTACAAGTGAGTCAGAAACTCACCTAGTTGCAAGGGGAAGGGGATTAGAGTCCACCTCTTGATGGGCGAGTGTCAAGTTTCTTGGAAAGTATATAGGATGAGAGATAGGCTTTTGGAAAAGATAATATGTCATGGAGTTTTGAAATGTAATTAGGGATTTGCCTTCAGAGGCTACAGCACATTTTTCTAGATATCCCGTAGGCATGGTTACTCTTCCTCTGTTGAGGATGTATTTGATTTCTGAGAATACACAAAAGGTATCGAAAGCCAACTGTAGTAAACTAGTAGATAACTCTGCTGGATAACAATAGTATAGAAAAGGAGATGTTACAGTAGTAATGGGGTCAACTTTCAGAGGCATCTTTACCCGGGGCCTGAAGATATTTCCAAAAGAGGATATCAAGACCTTTCTCAGCTACATCTCAGAAATAAGCAAGCAGGGCCGCCTGAATGACTCAGTCGGTTGCACATCTGCTCAGGCCATGATCTCAGGGTCATGAGATTGAGCTCCACATCGGGCTCCACGCCCAGCTTAAAATTCTCTCTCTTTCCATCTCCCTCTGCCCCTCCCCCCGGCATTGGCTCCCCCTCCCCCCTCTCTACAGGAAATAAATAAAATCTTGAAAAAGAAAGAAAGAAAGAAAGAAGTGTGCAGACTTCTAAAAAGACTACTTTGAAGGGCGAGTTTTTCTGAGCTATTTGTAAATATTACCAAAGTGGTGTGTTTTACTACAAAACTTGTCTCATTGCCTTGTAGCGCATTGTACCGTTCTTTTGCAAACATCAAAGTATTCATTAGCATTGTACCAGGCACATGGTAGGGACAAAGTAAATATCTGAGTGGCTGATTTACCATCCAGAGCAAAAACAAGTCAGCCCCTGGTTCAACTAGATCCTTAGGTACTAATTGGAATTGGCCAGCCAAAACAAAGAGAAGCTGATCGTTCCTCTTCAAACCTCTAAATAAAATGGAGGACTCAGGATATAAATAATAATGTACATCTCCTTCCCAAGTTCATCTCTTTCCCAAGTCCAAAGTTCCAAATCTGTGCCTGTATTTCCTGTCAACCTTACGGGAGGACCGGAGTGGGTAGAAGAGTGAGTGGGTACCACAGGTGCGCTGGTTTTCTCGTGGCTGGAAGGCAGAACCAGATGGACCACTGGACTTATTTCTCCTCAGGCCACTAAGTATTCTCTTCTAATTCTCAGGCACCACTTGACTAACTGCTCCTCAACCATCAGATATTAAAATCCTAACCCGTTCTGTCACTAGGACAGAGATGCCCACGGAAGTCCTTATGCATCTGTGCTTTCCCATTAGCTGGAGCTTAGAAGTGTCCACCTGTGCCCACCAAAGACTACGGAAAGAACTCAGAATATTTTTTGGTAGGACTCATGATTGTAGAGTGTTGATGCTTACGTGAGATGGCAGAAACACTTCCAGCTCACCATATACCTATCATGTGTCCTCCACCAGACCCCTTGTGGAAAGGTGGGCTCATGTGACTAGTTCTGCCCAATGGGTTGTGAGAGGAAGTGACCTGTTACTTCTGGGTTGAAGCATAAAACAGAGGGGGTGGGATATCCAAGTGTTCTCTTCCCTTTCCATGGTAATCATGGAGGTTCTATGTTCCAGAGAGTATAATCCCAAGTTATAGGATATATTTGTGGGTTTAGGATCATGATCAGTGTGTAGAGAGTCTAAAAGCCAATGGCCGAGGAGCTAGGAGGACACTCAGCATTTCATCTGAGATGGAAACGTACCATCAGCGTTTGCATATGTATGTGTGTGTGCGTGTGCGTGTGTGTGCGTGTGCATGGGTGTGCTTGTGGGCGCGAGCGTGTGCGCGCGCGTGCGCCTTTACACCTGTAAGTTCACGGGAGTTGAGAATATAATAAATAAGGGTATTATTGCCCCATTTTGTAGTTGGCAACCCAGTGGCTCTACTCCAGAATCTACTATCAAGTAGTAGATTTTTATAAACAGGAAATGAAAGAAGCCAGAAAACCAACTTCAGAAGGGAGAAGGCCAGTCATTTATTGAAATAGTGGGGAGCAAATATAGTTGTTAAAAGCACAGGATTGGAATTCTGACTGCCTGGGCTAGAATCTTTGTTTCAGCCTCATTGAGGATATGGCCTTGGGTTCGTTATATAATCTCTATCTGCCTCGTCTGGAAAGTGTGGATGTCATACAGCTGTTATAAGGATCCAAAGAAATGACTCTTAAAGGTCTGTATTGCGATTATATTTAACCATAACAGAAGACAGTGGCTTAAAACAAAAGAAAGATAGTTATTTCCTTCAAAAGACCACAGCCAGGCTGTCCAGGCTGGTATGTTGCCCAGTGTCAGGGACCCAGGCTCCTTCTCACCTGTTGCTCTACCTTCTTCAGCAAGTGGCTTCCACCGTATGGCCCCAGATGGTCACTGAGCCTCGGTCATCGGCGCCTCACTGCAGCTAGCAGGAAGGAACGAGAGAGGGAAACAGAGGCACAGGGCTCATCTGTGCATCTCATTGACCAAAACTTAGTCCTGTGGCCACGCCTGAATGCAAGGGAGGCTTGCAGATGTTGTTTCTATACTGCGAAGCTGCATGCCACACTTAAAACCGTGGCTTCTAGAAAGAAAGGAAAGGGGAAAAGCAGATGTCGAGGCATGGAGTTTGCGGTCTCAAGGGTCTGAAAGGCTTGACACAGTGCTTGGTACTTAGTGAGTGGACAGTACCTGCAGACTCATCCTCTCATCAGAATCCCGCCGTGCCGGAAGCTGAGCGTCATGCCTCATGCACCTCATAGACCTCACCTTCGTGCTCACAACACTTTACTTCTGTGCTCAGTCTCCGTATACAGAAGGTGCTGTCTCCGCAGAGTAGCAACAATTTAAAAATGAGAAAAAGCAAAAGCAAGCAGGGGAATGGACTGAATCTCATGTTCCGTGCGGGAGAAAATAGGATTATGAGGGCGCTGGTGCAGCGGGCGGCTGGGGGAGCCCCGGAAGGTACTTGACGTGCAAGCTCCAGGGGAGCGGCCCCTCCAGCTGAAGGAAGGATCTCAGACAGACGTGTCCACGGGAAATGCAAATGAGAGCTGCCCTGGTCCTTCCCAACGACACCCACGGTGTCGGTGTCGTGTCAGCTGGCTTCTCTCCCACCCCCACCCCCACCCCAGCTCATGGAGAGGGTGGAGGGGAGGAGAAGAAATAGGGAGGAAGACAGAGGAGGCTTGGCAAAAGGCTGGCACTGGGGAGGAGGATCTGTCACCTCTGAAGCCCCTCCTGCTTCTCCCTCAGCTTTGGCTGCTGGGGCTGCAAGTGAGCGGCTGTCCCCTCCCCAGGTTTGCGGGACAAGTGAGGGGATGGCCCGGGTTGTCTTAATCTTCTCCATCTCTGAGACTCTGGTTACGTTGTTGCAAGCAGGGGCAAAAAAGAAGCGTGCTCTTGGCTCCAGCTCAGTCGGCCCTCTCGCAGAGGCTTCACCCTGCGAACATTGTCCTATATATGTCCTTGTGTTTCTAAACCAGCAGTTCTCAAAGTGTGGCCCGGGGACCCCCTGGGGTTCCCTAAGAAACTTTCACAGGATCTGCTATGTCAAAACCATTTTTATAATACTACCAAGATGTTATTTGTCCTTTTTGCCTTCATGGTAGAGTTTTCCAGAGGCTGCGTCAGGTGTAATGTTGCAATGGAGTGACCACAGAGACGATGATGAGAATCTCCCTGTCTTCTATTCACCCAGATTTTGAAGAGATGGGCAAATACATAAAATTATGCCACTCTTCTCAGCTGACATTTTTGTTCTGGAAAATATAGTTGTTTTTTTCATAAAAATGTGGTATGTACATTAATATGTAAAGGGATTATTGTGTTATTTTCAGTGAATTAATAACTTTTTAAGTGTTTCATAGAATTAATTTCAAATATGGCACATTTCAATAGATATAACCCACATTCAGCAAAAGTTCTCTTAGGTCTTCAGTGGTTTTCAAGATGGAAAAGCGTTCTGAGGCCAAGTAGTTGGAGGACCACTATTCTCAACAAAAGAATTTTTGCTCTCCTCGTGTCTGTATGTCCACACGCGTACACTTAAAGTATGTTGTGACCAAGTATTCTATCCTACCTCCAGGCGAGAAGTTGGCAAATTTTCCTGTAAGGGCCAGGGAGTAAATATTTTAGGCTTTGGGGGCTGTCCCTTCTCTGTAGGAATTACTCCACTCCCCGGTAATACAGCAGAATCCGCCGTAGCTGATCGGTGACAAATGGGCGTGGCTACGTTCCAACAACATTTTTTATGGACACTGAAATTTGAACTCTGCATAATCTTTGCATGTCACAAAATATTATTCTTCTGCAAATATTTTTCTTCTTCCACATAAATAGATTTGTAAATCAGATAACATCCTCGTTTCCTACTTTTTAGTTGGGAAAATATGATTATCCATGCTACATCAACGCCATTGGTGACCTTCCGAATTAATGAGTGGTAAAAGATCAAGGGTGACATCTGGAGTTTGCTTTTCTGTGAGGGGTGCTTGTTCCTCCGAGAGATGCCTGTGAGAACCAGCCTTTAGCAGGACAGGGAAAGATGCTGGTTAAAAAAAAAGAAGAAACAGAAAATCCAGGATCCTGACCTGGGGTCCAAATTGTATAACCATCTCTGATTTTCTTCCCATTCATTCAACATGCACTGCATTTACTGAGTGTTTACTACATACCAGGGGTATCACAAGTGAAAAGATAAAAAATTTGGATCCTCTTTTCTATAGAGACTTTCTGGACCGATTCTTGTGAATCCACAAACATGGGATCCATGAATAGTGAGGATCGACGCATGTCAAGGTGTTGTTGATACCCGAAAAGATGTCGGGAAGGAAACTGGTGTGCTCCTTCTGGAGGGCAGTTGGGCCCTGCATCCCTAAAATCTTTAACTCTGACAGCCCAACTGCTGGGAATTATCCAGAGAAAATCATCAGGCAAGGGAGTGAAAGCTGTGCAAGGATGTGCGTCAATGTGCAGGGATGCTCATCGGAGAGCTGTTATGTTATAACAGAATGCCCTGCACTTGTGAAAAATAATGGATTAGGTGAATACTCGTTACTACAAAGAGAAGTTCATGAAATGATGAACAGCGAAACTATAGTCAAACAATATCTATACTGCGATCCCGTTTTCGTGAATAGATTTATTCCATTTATGGTGTATGATATCGACATACCCAGTTTATATGATAGATACATTGAGTATATGGGTAGAAAAAAATCTGGAAGGATATAGATCCACAAGTTGCCATGTCTGGGAGTTTGGATTATAGAGGAATTTAATTACGTTCTTTGTACTTCTTGGGGTTTTATAAGTTTTTTACAATGCGAGAGCTACCTTTATAGCTAGAAATGTATTCTTTTGATAATGACAATTTGGGGGTTGCTTACTCGATGCCAGGCACTGGGCTATGTTCCTCTACTCTTCAATTTGTATTAAAGCTTGATGAAAAATTAGTTGTTTCTATTTTATGATTTGTAGTAAAAGTAGAAAAAAGTCTCAAGATTCCCGAGCTTCGCTGCACAGCTTTGGAAGGCGCTGGAGGGCCGGCTCCCGCGGACATGCCTTGCTGCCGTTCTGGGAACCAGAATCATGAGGGGAGATTCTGGCCCAAATCCCCATTTCTCAGAAAAGTGCTGAGGTCTGAGTCTTCCCCGCCAGGGCAGAATTCCTGGGGCTTGGCCGCAGGGGCAGGGTGAACGGATTCAGGCAGGAATTCTGTCTCCTTCTTTGTTTTTAAAAGAAATAGCCACTGCCTAAACTGGGTTGAGCCCAGTATTATCTGGTTTTCTTCAAAGGCTGAGCACAGATGAGCTGCTGCTATTTAGTTATGCGGGACTGTCTGGGCGAAGGGGTTTCTGGGGACCGTGTGCTCAGCCCAGACCTGAGTCAATTGTCAGCAGGGCCCATCACTGCACGAGGATGCAAGTGCATCAGCGTGAGAGTTTCTGCTTATAACTTATCCTTTGGAGCAAGGCTATATCCCCAACCCGGATTTTTTCGAACAGTCAACAAATAAAAAATATGGCCAAAGGTGGTAATGGGAGACGACTTCAGGCTCCAGCCCTTTGGTGCATGGCACCCTTCCCCAGTACCAGCCTCTGCAGGACGATGCTTGACAAGTCCTGAGCTTTCCAGCTTTTTCTTTTTTACTCAACTTCTTTTTTTTTTATTTTTTATTTTTTAAAGATTTTATTTATTTATTGGACAGAGAGAGAGAGAATGAGAGAGAGCACATGAGAGGGAGGAGGGTCGGAGGGAGAAGCAGACTCCCCGCCGAGCAGGGAGCCCGATGCGGGACTCGATCCCGGGACTCCAGGATCATGGCCTGAGCCGAAGGCAGTCGCCCAACCGACTGAGCCACCCAGGCGCCCTCCTCAACTTCTTATAAACTGCGGAGTCTGCTAGATTTGAAGCCAGACTTGGCTGCAAGTCCCGCTCTGCTACCTTTCTGCCTGTGTGATCTCAAATGAGGTCCCCAGCTCTTTCTGGCCCTCAGTTTACCCACTTGAAAAATTAGACCTAAATATTAGGTCATGTTTTGATTTGTTGACTGTTTAAAAAACAAAAAAGACAGGGTGCGAATAGAAGGATGAGGTCCCGTCCTTGAGACTGGGTTATTCTCCTTCCCACTGAGGTGCAGCATCGGTGAAGGCAAAGCCCGATGTTTGGATGTGGGCGATGTTAAAAGCACCAGAATTAAACAGCTACACGATTTTCAGCACCGATGCGCTGAGCTGGGATATTTCCGTGGGCAGGAGTGAGGGAGGGGGGCTTCCAACATCATACCACACAGGGGTCCCCTGACCTATATAAAACAAGTCAGTACCCCCTGGGGCTGGCCGATTGGAGCTCCTCAGATCACGTGGCAGAATTAGGCACGGTTTATGGTTCTTTTCAAGGAGCAGATTCTCCAAGAACGGGGTAAATGTCAGTTTCACGAAAATCCATTCTCAAAGCCCCGATGAACTTCTCAATCATCTGCTCCCCCTTCCCACCCCCCCCCCAGCTCTCCCAGAGCCCCCGAGGCGCTTCTGAGATCAGAGAGCATAATTACAAATGCACTGGGGCTCTGGGGATGGTTTACAGCTTAATTAGCTCCCGTCCCTGCACTATCTCTGTTTCTCGGCCTTATGCTCGGTGCAGGAGTCCTGACTGCCAAAGCATTCAGAGCAGGAGCCTCCTGGCTTGTTAACACTCTCTCCCCGGTCCCTCCTGACACTCACATCCAGGTTGCAATTAGGCCCAGTCCCGGAGAGGGAGAGGCCTCTGTTTGGGCATCCGGAGCTGGGGGGTGGGGGGAGGAGGGGAGGGGGAACTGCTTGTCTGAGCCAGCCCAGAGGTGAGGCACGGTGGAATGTGGAGTGGGGCGGTTGCAGGAGCATGCACCTGCCTGGCCCAGCCCAGGTCAGGAGGCTGCAGGCTGCAGGTGTGTTTCCTGGGGCGCCTGGCAGGGGCCGGGCATTGAAGACACCTGGGGTTAGAGGGGCTCATACACTTGGGGGGGTGGGGGAGGGATGGCCCCTGGGCGTGAGCACTCTGGGCAGCACCAGCCAGGCCCCTGGAGGGGGCTTCGGGCTGTACAACACCGAGGATCAACTGTACAATCCCACCTGGAGGGCCCCTCTCAAAGTGCAAACCACTGATTACTTGGCCCTCATGACTTCCTGGTGGCTGTCACTGAGTTCCTGGCTTGAGCTGAGTTACTCTACCCTGAAGGGAACTCACTCCCCTTCCCTCCAGGAGAGGAGGGAGCTGGAGGAAGAATCCAGCTCGGAGGCAGAAAAGAGAAGCCCTTAGCTGAGTACTGCTGCCCGGCTGAGAAGCCTTGCCTCCCTGCCCCAGAGCCCCCCAGGCCCCCCCCACCCCCGGTCCCCAGCCTGGGGGTGTCTGCAGGGGCTCCAGAGGCACTGGGCTTACTTAGGACCCAGACCCCACGGAAGGGCTTAAGCCACAGCCCTCCTTCAAAGAGAGGGAGTGAAAAATAGGACTAAAAGGAGTACCTGTTGAATGCAACGCCTGCAAAACATACCGCATTTAGAATCAACCCTCACTCGACTTCAGAATTCATACAAAGATGTGTTCCAGTATTAGCAGAGATGTATTTTAACCTGTTTGACATTCTGGGTGAGGGTCTGACCTCACTGTTGGGGATACACCTCCTCGTCAAGGGACCCTCGGCGCTCACCCCATCAGGTTCCCCACAAATCTGCCAGGTTCCAGTGCTCTTTTTGAGGTGCTCGGAGGCTGGCAGGGGAGACAATGACAGCACCACCGGGAAAGCTCCAGAGCGGGCGGGGGTACGCGGAGTGTTGCGAGGCCTGGAGAGCACGAGAATCATTCTAGCCGGAGTTGGGGAGACCGCACGGAGGCAGTGTCTGTGGCTGGGGCTCTGAAATGGCGGGGTGGCCCTGGGCTCGGGCCTGAGAGAGGGTGGGAGGCCGGCCAGGGGCTCAGGCTGTGTGTGTGTGTGTGTGGACTGCGACCTGACCGATGGGCCCTGCGTGTCACTCCAGCAACCGGGAGGGGATCGCCCAGTGTCCGGGGCCGCACACGGAGCCAGAGCCGACGAGGCAACAGGCTCTGGTTTCCATGCTGCCCGGTAGAGGCTGGTGGGGAGGGGAGGGAGGAGGGAGGCCGCCTCCACTGACCCCTTTTCGGCAACATCATCGCTACCCGGAAGCCACAACCACGAGTGGTCACGCCGCTGTGCATCCTTCCACGGCACTCTAGGGCTCCCTTGTACCTTCCCGCCTATACACTAGAGATGTTTCCACGGACGCTCTAGCTGGGTTTGGACCTAGCTCCAGAGCCAGCCGGAAGCCCCCAGGCCTTGCTGCCCCAGGTGTGGTTGGTCCTGGAGCCCGCAGCATCAGCGGGCCCCGGGGAGCTAGTTAGGAACGCAGAACCTCAGGCCCTGCCCCAGACCCACTGGATCCGATTTCTCTGGCTCACCAGAGCGATGGGACTTCCCGAGGGTTTCTGGGCCAACAGTGGTCCCTGCCTGGGGCAACGTGGCCTTAAGGATGGACCCTCCCACGCCCAAGCTCAGGCCACGGAGGACAGAGCAGGGGGGTGGGGTGGGGGGGCAAACCAGGGGCACAGCAAGCCTTCAGCTTAGGTTTTCCCATATTCCAGGTGGGAGGCCAGGCCCAAGGGGCTCGGTCACTCGCAGGCCCACGCGGAGTCAGGCGCAGTCAAGACACACAACAGCCCAGGAATGCAGGTGAGCCAGGTCGCCGCAGGCAGGGGTCCTCCCTGCCTTGACAAGTTCCGTGAGCTTCACTGAGCGGCGGCCTGTGCGGCCGAGTCCCGTCCTCGCGGGCAGTACCCACGACTGTCTGGGTTCGCTTTCCCTTTGGCCCCAGAGAAGGAGCCCCCGCGCAGAGGTGAGCCGGGTGAAGTCACTGGGCTCACACTGGCTCGAACTGTATCCACAGATGCAAAGAAGAACCAGTTTAATGTGTGCGTGTGCACACGCGGGTGTGTGTGTGTGTGCGTGCACACGGGGGGTTGTGCAGGGGTGTGTGTGTGCGCAGGTGTGTGTGTGTGTGTGTGTGTAAAGGGTGGGGCTGCCGAAATAGGATGCCCCCTGTGGAAGGGAAACGCTGCTTTTCTGCAAGTCAGAGCAAGAGAGGAGCTTGGCATCGCATTTAGGGCCTTGAGCATTTGAAAATAATAAAAAGGGAAAGCTTTGAATTAAAATTTATGGTCTGGGAGGAGCTGGTGTAGTGGGCAAACTGACGCCAGGCAGGCTGCAGGGGCTGGGAGAAACCGGACACCAGAGTCCCCCCGGGGTGAGAGGGAAGGCTCTCCCACAGTGGCCCATGAGGGGGCCTCTCTGGGCCAGCAGGTTCCCAGCTCTCCCCAACACTCCCCAGCTCTCCCCAACACTCTGCAGATCTCCCCAGCTCTCCCCAACACTCCCCAGCTCTCCCCAACACTCCCCAG
>NW_023270265.1:43659565-43819166 GCF_011800145.1 Mirounga leonina
CTCCCCAGCTCTCCCCAACACTCCCCACCTCTCCCCAGCTCTCCCCACCTCTCCCCAACACTCCCCACCTCTCCCCAGCTCTCCCAGTACTGGCCGCTCCTGCGGGAATGTTTACACGATGCTGGTGGCTGGTGGCCCTACAGACCAAGCCAATCTGAATTTCCCAGGTGGGGGGCCCACTCCCTGGCAGGGGTCCAAAGCTCTCTGGGTGCTTTTAATGTGACACCAGGGTTGAGAACCACTGGCTGAGGCCGAGGACCCCAGAGCTGGAGTTTCGAAAGGGGACAGGCTCCTCGTTTCTGTCCTGTGGCCCTCCCCTCTGCTGGGGGCGAAGATCCCTGCCTCAGTGGGTGCAGGAAGGGTGATGTTGAGCACTGAGGTCTTTGCGAGTTTTATGCACCTGTAGAGGGCCCAAAATGAATAGGGACGGCAAGTCTGACACATTCATCTGCAGGGATGTGGTATCGATTCAGCAGACGTCCCCAGCCCTCCTGGCCTCTGAGCAACAGGGACTCTTCTGATTTCCATCTAGGTAGCACTTGTCAAAGAACTCGTACATCCATGATCTTAACCCGTGTATTAGTTTTCTATTGAGGAGGTAACAAATTATCGCAAATGTCCTGACTTAAAACAACACAAGCCTATCTCACATTTTTGTGGGTTAGAAGGCCAACACAGGCATACCAGGCTAATCTCAAGGCGGTGCCGGGTGGCGTTCCTTCTGGAAGCTCTCAGAGAGAATACGTAGAGGCCCTCAGCTCTTCCTTCCACAGCCCCCGCCCCCAGAAGGAGAGAGCCATTTTGAGCACCACCAACACTGGTCAATGGAGTCCTCACCCAGAGCTCAGAAAACTCTAACTTCCCTTTGCTTCCCCAGAGAGTGTAGGTCCCTCGCCCCATCTTCAATCCATAGGTTCAAAGATGACCAATTTCAAGTGTTAGACTACCCTAGCAAAATGAAGACAAACAATTACTCTTTCCTGCTTTTGCTTGCATATTTTTAGATTTTAAGATCAAATAATAGCATGCCAAGCCAAATCCTTGGGTGTGTTTTGGACGAGACTGAGCCCAGTTGGCTGCTACCACAGCCCAGCAAGAGCCAATGGACAGGAAGGAGCCCACACATGGAGGAGTTTGGGCTCCTCTGGAGGCGATCACCACCATCACTGGTGTCAGGGGGGAGGTTTCTTTTTCTCGCCAGTCTCTGCTGACCCCTGAGGTGGCAGGTCGGGCTGGGACCGCCATTATCTACAGAAGGTCTGAAATATGGGAACAGGACCTGCCTCTTTCCTCAGAGCTTTCGAAGCTTATTTACAAAGCCCTCCAGTTCCTAGGTCAAAAGTGCTCACCACAAGACCTAAGATATCCTCAGAACGTTCCAGGCCCCAGTCAATATTTATAACCTGGGACTTCGGCTCATGTGGCTTCATGAGACTGTTTGAGCTCCACTTTAACTTCTGCACATTGATCATCTGCAGGAGACCTTTTGCTCGCTGGCCCCTCACTCTTTATCATCCTGTGCAACTGGGAATACACTTGACTTTCAAAGGCTCAACTTGTGCCATTCAAAGGAAACATGCCCACCTCGTTCTTAAGCCCTATCTTGTTCCCCTGCAGTCTGAATAAACATTACTCAATAGCCAAAGTTACTTAAGCATCAATCACTTCCACTTCAAGGAGAAGGTAAAGGGAACAAAGATGTAACAGCACAAAAAGATTGAAATTTAACCACTGCTGGGTGCTTTCCAAGCTTGTTCACGTTAGTTCTTCAAAAAGAAGCCCCAGAGAACTGGTTACCTTGAGTTCACTGAAATTCTCTTCCTCTCAAGAATTACACTTGAGTGTGAGGCAAGTCATTCCGGAAGGCCCAGGCAGGTGGCAAACTTGACCAGTATGTATTTGCTCTCTCTCCCCTCCAGAGAAATTTCCACACACCTTTGACATTCCTTTTCTCTTTGATGTGCCTTCCCTTGAATGGATCTCTGACAGAGGCCTCCACTGCACCTCCCTCCAATACATGTCCCAGTCCATGAGCTTCCATGTCTCTCTCTTACTCCTTCCTTCCTTTCCCTTTACTCACCCACGTGCTCAGATTTCACCAACGAACGTCCATGATTAGCTGTGAGATGCAGAACCAGGGCCAGTGGTTTTCCAGGGGTGGCCGCAGACCGCCTACACTCCAGTCACCTGGATCTTAAGCATGAAGATCCCCCAACCTCACCACCTCGACTCAACTGGATTCCGGGAAGTGGGCCAGGGAATCTGTGCGTTTAACGAGCTCACGGAGTGACCCTTCCACCCAGTTAGGGATCCACTTTTACTGAGGGGGAGCAGCATGGTTTTGAAGTCAGAAAAACCCTGGCTGGATTCTGTGCTTTGCTCTTTACTAGGGGCATGATTTTTTTAAACAGCGTTATTGAGATATATCTACCATGCAATCCACACATACACTTTGTACATACAGTTCATTGGTTTCTAGTATATTCAGAGTTGCGCCATCATCCATCCAATCAATTTTAGAACATTTTTATTACCCCAAGTGAAA
The DNA here is from genome assembly GCF_011800145.1 of Mirounga leonina. NCBI lineage: Eukaryota > Metazoa > Chordata > Mammalia > Carnivora > Phocidae > Mirounga > Mirounga leonina. The sequence goes on from NW_023270265.1 coordinate 43,662,111, forward strand.
AAACCTGTGCCCAATAGCAGTCACTCTCCATTTACCCTTAACCCCTCAGCCCTAAGCAACCACTAATCTGCCTTCTGTCTCTATGGATTTGCCTGTGCTATAGATAGTTCATATCGACGGAATCATACAATAGGTGGCTATTTGTATCTGGGTTCTTTCATTTAGCATAACGTTTTCAAGGTTCATCTATGTTGTTGCGTGTCACTACTTCATTCTTTTTTATGGCTAATATTCCAATGCGTGGATATACCATCTTATATTTATCCATTTATTTGTTGATGGGCACTTGGGTTGTTTCCATTTTTTGGCTATTACGAATAAGGCTGCTGAAGACATTTGTGTGCCATATTTTGCGTGGATGCATGCTTACATTTCTCTTGTGCCTGGAAGTGCAATTGCTGGGTCGTGTGGTAACTCAATGCATATACCATTTTGAGGAACTGCCAGATTGTTTTCCAAAGGGGTAGCCCCACTTTACTTTCCCACCAGCTGTGCATGAAGGTTGCAATTTCTCTACAGCCTTCCCAATACATGGTTTGCCCATCTTTTTAAAAAATTATTATTATAACCATCCTAGTGGGTGTGAAGAGGCCTCTCACTGTGGTTTTGATTTGCCTATCTCTAATGGATAATGACATTGAGTATCTTCTCATGCACCTATTGGCCACCCGTGTATCTTCTTTGGAGTAGCACGTGATTTGGGAAGGTATGTCATCCTGAACCTTTAGCTTTCTTGCCTGTGAAATAGACATAATTGCAAGGTGATTGAATGAGGTAATGGAGCTGGGGTCCACGATACATAGTAAGCACGTAACAAACGCTTACCCTTTCACACCATTGATTTGAAACATATTAACCTACCTAGGCTCAACCGTGATTCCCACAATTCCTTTTCCTATATGGCTCTGGGTTTGGATTGACCACAGGAGACATCTATGGGAAATTTGGGAGACACAATGGTGCAGTGGCCATTTTATGCTCTTGAAGGTTGGTATAGGGCACTTTGTTGGCCTGGGGCAGCTTTGTCAATGCCCTCTGGGTCTCCTTCTTCAACGTCTTCAAGTCCTGGACCGGGTACCTATGATTTCTGTGGCTCAGTGCCCACTTCCTCTGACAGGTCACCCATGTCATCAAAGTTGCATGGGAGAAAGGTTTGGGTTCCAGCGCCCCTGGTGGATTCCAGCTGATCCTTGCTCTCCTGCACTTCACATCAGCTTTCCTTCCTCACTGCTGGTCTGGCTGAACTAATCCACTTCAGGCTCAACACCAGAGGCAAAAACAGCCTTGCACAGAATTTTCCACCGGATTCCAGTATTGCATAAAACCCAATTCCTATAATAAACCCCTGATTCTCTATCCCTCAGAGTGTATCTACTCTTCTGAGTGAATCCTGGGTAATTCGATCACCAAGGGTAGTTATGGAGCCTCCCCCTCTAGAGAAACAGCAACCAAGACTCATGAAATGTGGTCTTCCCAGAGAAAGTAAATGTGGTCACCTGGAGTTCTTCCAGGACTGGTAACCCCAGGTCTCCCCGGGCAGAGGGAGGCAGAGAGAAACACCACCTGCCCCTCCTGTGTTAGTTTGTTATTACTGCTGTAAGAAATTACTACAGACTTCATGGCTTAAATCAACACATATTTATTATCCTACAGTTCTGGAGGTCATAAGTTCAAAGCGGGTCTCATTGGGGTTAAGATTATGGAGTCCTCAGGGCCACATTCCTTCTGGAGGCTCTAGGGAAGAATCTGTTTCCTTGCCTTTTTTAGCTTCTAGAGGCCACCCACACTCTTTGGCTCATGACATTTTTCTCCATCTTCAAAGCAGTAGCATCTTCAAACTCTCACAATGACTTTCTTGCCTTCCCCTACAAGGACTATTGTGATTATATTATGCCAACCCATATAAGCCAGAACAATCAGTCCACCTCAAGATCCTTAACCACAGCTGCATTGCATTCACAGGCTCTGAGAATTAGGACCAGTGGATCTTTGGGGGCTATTATCCTGCTGGCCACGCCCCCAGATTTACACTCCTCACCTCCTCCAAGCTGCTCAGTGCCCCTGGAGACTGACCTGTAGCAATCGCATCTAGTGGCTCCCTTGTTCTCTCGTTTCTGGTGGGACTCAACCAATGGAAGCATCAGCAAAGATCAGAAAACAGAGAAGATCCCCCAGTTTCTCTCCGTGGCAGGCTGTGGATGGGTGCATCCCTCTCCCAAAGCACACAGCATCTGGCAGTCAGTCCCTTCCCCCTCTACACAGCTGCAGACTCAGCCCCACTGTTCCTCTCTCTCTTCTGTCCCCAGGCTTAGGGATGGTAACAGCGCCCCTGCCTGCCTTGCCCCAAGGTCCTGCACCATTCCTTGTTGGTTTCCTTTAACTCTGCACACACGTCTTGCAAAAGTTCCCGTCAGACATAAATATAACTGCTAAAACTATAAAACTCTTAGAACATATGGGTAAGTCTTCATGACTTTGGATTTATCAATATTCTTAGATGACCAAAAAAAAAAAAAAAAAAAGCACAATCGACAAAGGAAAAAAAAATAAATTGGATTTCATCAAAATGAAAAACTTTGGCCCATCAAAGAACACTAGCAGGAAAGTGAAAAGACAACCAACAGGGCAGGAGAAAGCATTTGCAAATCAGATATCTGAGAAGAGTCTAATATCCAGAATATATAAAGAACTGTTACAACTCAATAATAAAAAGACAAAGAGCCCAATTAATAAATGGGCAGAGGATCTGAGTAGGCATTTCTCCAAAGAAAATATGGCCGGCCAGTAGGCACATGAAAAGATGTTTACCATCCTTATCAGTAGGGAGATGCAAATCAAAACACAGTGAGGTACCACTTCACACACACTCGCATGGCTATCATGGAAACAAAAGAAAAAAATCAAGTATGGGTGAGGATGTAGAGAAAGTGGAACCCTCATACCTTGCTGCTGGGAATGTCCAGTGGAAGAGCCACCGTGGAGACCAGTCTAGTAGTTCCTCAACAAGTTAAACATAGATTTGCCATGGGACCAGCAATTGTATTCCTAGGTATATACCCCAAAGAATTAAAGATAAGCATTCAAATAAAAACCAGTAGGAATGTTCACCATTAGCATTATTCACAATAGCCAAAAGGTGGAAGCAATTCAAATGTACATCAATGGAGGAATGGATGAAAAAAATGCCTGCTATCTATACACTGCGATATTATTGGGCAATTCAAAGGCATGAAGTCCTGATAGATGCTACAACATAGATGAGCCCCGGAAAGGGGTGCTAAGTAGAAGAAGCCAGACAGGCGTGGTCATATATTAGTATATGATTTCACCTATATGGAATGTCCAGAATAGGCAAATCCATAGAGACAGGAAGCAGATGAGTGATTTTCAGGGACTGTGGGGAGATAGAAAGGGAGTGATTGCTTAATACATACAATGGTTTCCTTTTGGGGGGATGAAAATGTTCTGGAACTAGATAGTGGTAATTGTTGCACAATGTTGTGAACATACGAAATACCAATGAATCATACACTTTAAAATGGTTTATATGGTAGTTTTATGGTATGTGTACAAAAATTCTTTTTAAAATTATTTTAAACGTGCTATATGACTCCTGCCCGGATGAAGCCCCCAGACTCTGGAGATCCCACCAAGGTGACATCACTTCTAAGGCTGGATCCTCTACCTCAACTGGTCCAACCCATGATGGGAGCCACTGCTGTTTACTTCTGGGAGGATCCTTCCTGGAAAAGCATGTCTTCTCCTGGAAAAGCATGTCTTCTCCTGGAAAAGCATGTCTTCTCCTGGAAATGTAAATAAATCCTCTGCAGAAGAGGGTCAGTTCATCTCAGCAGCCTTTGTTGACCAGAGCATGGCATGGAGAGCAGAGCAGCTGGTTTGAGGCACAGATTCCAGAAACTTCTTGAGTAATATTGGGAACATACTTGCGGCCACCCTGGGCACTTCTGACATCTCTCTCCACTGCGGAGATGAGGAGAGTCTGTTCTGTATTCTCCTTCGGGGTCAGGGGTGAGTAACCAAGCGATCTCACACTACCCCCAGACAGTCTGCCGAGAAGAAAGACTGTTTTGCTAGAGATGAGGCCTGGGAGGAAGGTTCCAGAGGCCAACTTAATGGAAAGCTCTTGTCTCCTAAGTTGTGTGGGATTCCTTAGCCAGGGAAGCCTTCCCTCACTCTCTCCCTTGTTCCCCACCCCCACCCCCCACCCCCGCCCCAAGGATACCAGGCCTTTCCCGGCTGGTTATTCAGGTGGAGGCCCTGGCTCTAGCCTGAAGTGCTCCTTGGGCAGTGTCTTCTCTGTCACCTCTCCTTCCTGACTCACTTACTCAGAATCTCCAGAAATACTCTCTCCTCCTGGGCTCAGGTTAGGCCAATCTTTCCTGGATTTATAATAGTCACCTCCTGCCGTTCACTCCATTCTGGCCCCCATTTTGCTCCCTGTCATTTCTGACCTTTAGTCAACTGTATTTCTATTTCTTTGCTCCCTGGCTAAGAGGGTCAACCCCTCTGTTCATTACCCATGGATCCTCTCAACCAGCTCCATCATGGGAGCAGAAATCACCCGCTTCTAGATGCTTCTCACAGTAGATGATGCTTGTGTCCTGCAAAAGAGCCAATGCACAGAGCCTACAGAGTGGAGGCCTGTTCATTGTCCAGGGCTGTTTATCACAATGTGACACAGAGTTCAAGGTTTCTGCCAGCTGGGCTACTTCCCAATGTGCTGGAGGGGGGTGCATTTCAAATGCCTAGAGAGACCTCCAATTTATGGGGGTTTAAGATCAAAACAACATCAGAGGGAAATTGGCCGACCCACTGTGAATCCAAACTGATTTCAACTAAAATAGGTAGAGGAGAGGGGGTTCACAGAAAAGGGAATTTCAGATTTAGTGTCTGATGTTCCATCTCCCCAAAAGAGGCAACCTCCTGGGCTCTAGTCTTGGCTTTTTCGTTGCATTGTCTCTCTTGGAGGTCACTGTGCAGATGTTTCTATGCTAAATTTCTACCTGACTGCTGCAAAGCCTCTATTCAGAGGCATAGCACACTTCAAATGCAGCATATCCCTAACAGAATTCATTCATTCATTCATTCACTGTGCTTTGCCCATCTTCATTTCCAAACTTCTCTGCATCCTGACTTCCCCATCCCCTCTATTTGCTACCTCCAACGACTATACTCCCCAGTTGCCAGTCAACGCCGACAGATCCCAGCGTCCTGGTTCCCCTGCTCCAGTCCATCCTAAGCCCAAAGTCCAAGGGCTCTAAGCTGTCTGTCCCTGCTGTCAGCCTTCAGTTGATCAGCATGAAAAATCCCTTGCATTCATTCTGTATCGGATACTTCTTAAAAATCTATTATGTGCTGGGCATCGTATTAGGAGCTAGGACTGGAACAGTGAACAGGGCTCTGGGGGCTCACGATCCCATAGGGGAGACAAACAGGGAGCTGTACTATAGCGTGAAGAGTTCTGTAACAGGGAGGGAGGGAGTGGGTTCACTGGGGCCACAAATAAGGACACAGCCGCAGACTCGGTGGGTCAGGGAAGGCCCCAGTACTCGCAGGACAGTCCAGTTTCCTCAGCGAGTGTGCAAGACTGTCCATCCCTGGCCTGGGCTCACTTTCCTAACCTCTGGACTCCTCACATATTCCAGGAAGCACCTGTAAAGAGCTCCTGCCTCCTTCCAAACAGGCCAACTTCTCTACTTCTACTCCTTTTTTTTTTTTTTTTAATTCGTCTCTCTCCCTGGATTATCCTCGCTCCTCCCCTCTCCATGGTAACCCACTACTGAGTCCTCAAGAGCCATAGGAACACCACCTGCTCCCTGAAGCCTTCCCTGGTTTCTGGATTTGCACATATTCTCTCTCTCTCTTTACTGCCCTTATCTGCTTCTTTGTGGTCTACTGGAGAGTCCTGGATACTTCTTGGTGCTAGTGAACTCAGGCCAGGATCATATTCTGTTCATTTCTGAGAGCCCCACAGGACCTACCTACCAGGATTCCCTGCACTAAGGTAAAGATGAAGACAAATTAAGGAAGAAGCCCAACAGGATTTTTGTTGCAGCCCCACTGAAACATGAATGGGCCACATAGGGTAGATCTGGACTGTTCTGTGGGCACTGCTTGCTCATACTGAAACCCTCTGCCAACTCATCTGCTCCAGCGCTAGTCTGGGAAAAAGTCAAGGCAAGTCACAGGCATCCGTGTGTCCGGGGGGCCTCAGCCTGCACTTTGCAGGCCCACAATAAAACTTTCCTGCCCACAACTGAGAGCAGATACTTCCAAGTCTGTCACTTTACCCTGCTCTCTCTCTACTGTGCCCCTGCTGAGACAGAATTGAAGTCTTGTACATACAAGCACACCTTTCCCTCTCACCCATATGGTGAAGGAGAGCTTGCTTTTATTCTGGGCTCACTGCTCTCACTCATCCTTTTAGCCCATCCTTCTCTGCTTCTCCACACACTGGCAAACCTTCCCTCCTAACCCAGTTCAAACAGACCTGGCCGACAGCCCAGTCCTTGAGACCTTCCTTCCCTCCCCACCTCGTGCACTTGGGCCCCTCACTTTGGTCTGGCTTTGGAAAAAGTTTAAAAGGCTAGTTTCCTCCGTCCCCTTAAATTATATTTGATTATTTTGATCAGCATTTTTATTTTAAGCATTCTGCCTTGAATTCTGACTTCACTGGGGGAGGGGAGAAGGCTGGAAAGAGGACTGTTGGTGATGGCTATATTTTATTATGTGTGATGGTCATGAGTTAGACATGCAGTTCATCAAGCTGGGGGTTGGGGGTGGGGAGGGGGAGAAGGGCATGAAATACCAGAAAGTCACAGTGCAAACTATTTTTCAAGGAGACATCAAAGCCTTTTTCCACGGTGCCTTGCCTTGACCCCATTTCACACTGGCAAAATACAAACTCAAGTTAAAATAAAAATACCAGGCTGGCTCCATTTTGCCAGTTGGGCCGTTGGGCTAAGTGACCGATTTTATTAAAGTCACCAAACGCAAACATTCCAAGATTTATTTTCCTTGCTTATAATTTTTCTGCCTTTCCACTGGTGGGCTGTTTATTTCTAATAATTTGGTAGGAAAAAACATGCGCTCATGCCATTGGAGGTCTTATATGCCAAGCTGCAAACCAGAGCACATTTTATTGTGGAATAAAACGCTTGGAAAACAGGCTCCAGGGGGGCCTGCTGAGGGCAAGTTTACAAGCATAGTACAATTGACGCCATTATAATTAGTTCCCCCCAAAAGTCCTATTTTTTAGGGCAGAGATCTGAATCTTTCTCTTTGCACATGAATGTCTCCGGACTAGAGCAAAAACATTAAAGAGAGTGAGTCATAGACCAGCTTTGGGCTTTAAAGACTAACGTAGATCCTATAAATCTAACCTACATTCTTTTACTGGGAATGACTGACTTTTATGAAAACGCAGGATTGTAAATCAGAAACCTAAATAGCTTACTTTGCAGCAGATAAACACAGATTTATGTAGTGGCTAAGTCCTAATTTAACCCTTTTGTGGCACCAGAGTGGACCTGGGAGGTACGTGTGCAGGGGGGTGGGGGTTGCTTACACCCAGCGCTGGTATTTCTGCCGAAAAGCTGGGGTACGGAGGTGAGAGGTCTCATCTGTCTGCAGCCGCAGGTGGGTGCCTCGAGGAGCAGGTCTTTCTGTGGCCAAGAGCGTGCTTTCGACTGATCCATCTCAACTGGGTGCACCGGGAGCCGCCAGGAGTTGGCCTCTGGTTATTCCAAAGGACAGCCCCCAACTTGATGTGGCGCACACACAGAAGCTAACTGGAAGGGGTTTCTGTGTGGGTGCTTGTCCCAGCCGGGATATCAAATCCCTGCGCATGTGACTTCTGGCAAGACACCAAATCAACCTTGGCATCCACAAAATGGTGTCTCTGGAATGTTGCAAGGATTAAACAGAATAATTACACAAAGTGCTTAGAACGATGCTGGCTCCTGATGAGCACTCAATACGCGTTAGCCCGCATTGTTACTCTTCTGACCAGAACCACTGGTTGCCTGCAGGTAGACCAGACTTCTCCCACCCTAGCGCGCACATGAGTGGCTCGGGAATCTAAGGAAAGCGCCGATTCTCATTCCCAGCACCGGAGATCCCGCATTTCTAACAAGCTCGCAGGTGATGTCAGTGCAGCTGGTCTCTGGACCCCGCTCTGAGCGGTGGTGGTGCAGAATTCGGAATTCACCAACCCAACCGTGTCTACATCCTTCCTCAGTCAACGCTCGTTCCGGCGCTTTGCCGTGTGGACGGGTCAAGTTTTCTTCCCCTGTGGTTGATGTTACTATCATAGCCAACAACGAGATCCTTGGCTGAGAGGCAGGGCCGGCCCTAAGCCCGGCGCGATTGGGCCTGAGGGGCCTGCCCCGGTTCCCGCGGCCGCTCCTCGAGGTCCAGTCCCCACAGCCACCCGGCTCGCTCGCTGCTGGTCCCCGCAGTCCCCGGCCTGCACGGCCCAGGTCGCCTCGTGCTTCTGTGCTGAAGCTGGGCGCACCCGAATTAAACTTTAAAGGGAAAGAGGGCCTGCCGATGCCGGGAGGGAGGAAAAGAGCATGTATCATTTTTATGTGGCATTTCAAAGGAGGAGGCTCCTAGGCGGCCCGGGACCGAGGCTGGCAGCGGGGTTAATGGAGAACCCCGGATTTAATCATTAACGCTTAATACTAAAGCAACCCCAGGAGGCCCGCCCAAGTCGGGGCGGAGGGCGCCCTGGAGGCTCTGGCTCGGCGCTTGGGGGGGGGCCCTCCGGGGTTCCCACGGCGTCAGGGCTCCCGCGGAGGCAGTGTCTATGGGGCGTCCTGCTGACGCCCAGGGTGGGCAGATGCGTCCTTTAGGTTCCAAGCGCCTGAGAATTTGGGCGAATGGGGGGCACGGAGGTGGCACCGACCTGGGGAACTGGATCCTTTCCGCCGGCTGGCCTAGCCCTGGGAGGGTGGAGGCATTAGCCCACTTTTTTTTTTTTTTTAAAGATTTTATTTATTTATTTGACAGAGACAGAGATAGCGAGAGCAGGAACACAAGCAGCGGGAGGGGAGAGGGAGAAGCAGGCCTCCCCCCCGAGGAGGGAGCCCGATGTGGGACTCGATCCCAGGACCCTGGGATCATGACCTGAGCCGAAGGCAGACGCTTAACGACTGAGCCACCCAGGCGCCCATTAGCCCACTTTTTAAGCCAGGCCTGAGATACGGGTGCGGGTGCGTAAGCAGCCCAAAGCCACTCACGCTGGCCTGGCCGCTCCAGACGGCGGGGAGGCCTCAAAGCCAGCAACCCCGCGGGGCCTGGGGCACCTCCCCCGCCCTCACCCCGCTAGCCCCCAGCACTGCCGCTTCAGCTGCGACGTCTGCTGGTCCCCCACCCCCCACCCTTCCACCTGCCGGCCTGCCTCCCTTGCACACACTCAGTGTCCCCACTCTCCTCCCGGACCGCATTGCAACTAGTTACCTGGAGCAGAGGGTAGACTGCCTCCTTCCCTGTTTTCCCAAGTGCTGGGAGTTGAAATCTCGCGGTGAAAAGGCCACATCCTTTTTAGCTCTCCCCAGAACCTTCTGAGGAGGAGGAGCAGGACTTTGACCCCTCTTCTCCACAACAGGGAGCGGAGCTCAGGCTCAGAGCCCTTAGCCCAGCATGGTTTCCCCCTAGACTTTAATAAGCACCTCGCTGGTTCACTGTGTCTCCATTGATTTTTAACTTTTTTAAGTATTGAAGTTTAGCACCATAAGTGGTGTTCAACTGGGTGAATTATCACAAACTGAACGATCTGTGAAACCAGCAGTCAGATAATTCTGAATTCAGAAAACAAAATTTTCTGGGCTCCTGGAAGCCCCCTCCCCGGTCCCTTTTGGGTCACTATCTCCCTTCTCAAAGGGTGATCACTCTCCTGACTCCTAAGAGCATAAGTTGCATCTGCCTGTTTTTCACATCCTTCATACACCTGGAATCACCTGGGCCCAGCTCCTTTCCCAGAGCTTTGTGAGATTCATCTGCACTATTGTGTGTCTATGTAGATTGTTCATTCGAGTTGCTGACGAGTATTCATCGTATTTCTTTTTATGGTGACTTTCTATGTATAATACATGGATACTGGTACTGGTTTTCCATTGGCCTCTGTTGATACTTTTAAAAAAATTATTAAGGAATAAAATAATAGACTTAATTAAAAATTGAAACAACAGCACTGGTGGAATGCAGATGTGGCAAAAATAGCGAATATAATGTATGAATTATGAAGAGGTGGCATTTCAGACCTACTCCTTGAGAGTGATGGAGTTTCTCCTCCTGCACCCATGTTCAAGTTTGAGCCAATTTTAAACCTTGTCAAATGAGAGCTTAATGAAACCTGACAATGATTTTCAGCTGTCTTGCAGGCCGGGTACCATGTTGATATCCACCACTCAGAGCTCCCTGGTGTGCCTTAGAAGGACACAGGGGCCCACGTGAGTACACACGTGGAGGCTCTGGGGCCTCTGCCCTAGCCCCTCCGTAGCAGAAGGGGCTGAGCCTGCCCCAAGGCCCCCAGGACACACAGCTGACCTTTCCCACCTCCCTGTGGGAAAATTCCCCAGGAGGAGATAAGATCAGTGTAGTTAGGACCTTGCAGGGGGCCTCCTGCCTGGGGAGCAAGACTGAGGGAAACAGTTCAGATCTGGCTTAAGCCAAGTGCCCCCAGGGCTCTCCCTCCATCTGGAGTTCCTGTCAACCTGCTCTGGTTTCCCTGCTGAGGGGGGACCCTCCTGAGAATAGCACCCAGCCAGGACCCCCAGGGGGTTGGAAGCAAGTTGGCCCCAAGAGAAACCTGAGCCCCTGCTTTGGGCTCAATTAGGTATAGATTTCCACCTTTCTCTCCCAAAGGAGGAAAAGTCACTCACAAACCCTAAGCGGGAAGTGATACTGACTTGTTTACCTTCAGATAGTGCTTTGAGAATCCTGATGACTCATTAATCTTGGGAGACCTGATCACCCAGCGGTTGATGGCTCTCACACTTAGGAGGCTGAGAAGAAAGGCCCGAGGTTCTCTCCCTATGAAACCACACTGGAATCCCAGCTCCCCTGTCCCTTCTGCTGCGTGACCTTTAGCTAGTCCCTTAACCCCTCCCAACCTTAATTTCCTGGTCTGTAATGTGGAGGTACTAATATACTCAGCTCCTCACAGGGCAGTGGTGAGAATTACAGGGACCAGAGCCAGCCAGGCCTTTAGCAGAGAAATCCAATGTTGGTCTCCATCTGGGGCAAGAGGGATGGGGGAAATGTCTAACCTTGGAGCCTACTATTTTTTGGTTTTGTTTTGTTTTGTTTTGTTTTGAGGTGTAATTGACATACAATATTACATTAGTTTCACGAATGCGACATAATGATTTGGTATTTGTATATATTGTGAAATGATCACAATAAGTCTAGTTAACACCTGCCACCACACACACAGAATTGTTTTTTCTTGTGATGAGAACTTTTAAGATTTACTCCATTAGCAACTTCCAAATATGCAATACTGTATTATTAACTATGGTCACCATGCTGTACATCACATCCCTGTGACTTATTTATTTTATAACTGGAAGTTTTTGCCATTTGACCCCCTTCACCCTAATCTCTGGAAACCACCAGTCTATTCTCTTTATCTTTGAGCTTGTTGTTTTTTTTTTTAATTTTTTTTTTTTGATTCCACATACAATGAGATCATACTGTTTATCTCTTTATCTTATTTCAGTTAGCATAATGCCCTCAAGGTCCATTCATGTCTTTGCAAATGGCAAAATTTCATTCTTTTTTATGGCTGAATGGTATTACATTGTGTGTGTGTGTGTGTGTGTGTGTGATCTTTATCCATTAACCCATCAATGGACACTTAGGTTGTTCCATATATATCTTGGCTATTGTAAATAATGTTGCAGTAAACATAGGGGTGCATATATCTTTTCGAATTAGTGTTTTCATTTTCTGTAGGTAAATACCCAGAAGCAGAATTGCTGGATCATATGGTATTTCTATTTTTAATTTTTTGAGGAAACTTCATACTGTTTTCCAGAGTGGCTGCACCAGTTTGCATTCCCACCAGCTGGGCAAAAGGGCGCCCTTTTCTCCACATCCTTGCCTACACTCGTTATTTCTTATCTTTTTGATACTAGCCATTCTAACAGGTGTGTGGCAATTTTCTCATTGTGGTTTTGATTTGCATTTCCCTGATGATCAGTGATGTCAAACATCTTTTCATGAGTCTGTTGGCCATCTGTATGTCTTCTCTGGAAAAGAAGCCAGTTGCTGTATTTTTAACCCCAATTCTGGGCATTTCTTCACTCAGATTCAGTTTTTCCTTTGAACAGGAGAGAGAAACAAAGGAGGTGGAGCTCCACCTGTCATGCCAAGGGTGTCTCTGGTTGGTTTAGGATCTCAGGCTCTCCCCTCAGCATGATCCTCCAAGGGCTTCTTTCTTTCCAGTGCAGCGTCTCCAGGAGCAGCTGGGGTGCTTCCAAAGGGTTGTCTTAGCATCCTCAGCAAAGGCCCCAAAGCTGGAATCTAGCAAAGGCTTGCTGAGGGATAGAGCCTTTGCTACTCAGGAAGCCCTACTCTCTATTCACTAAGGGCCTTCCTTGTACTCTGTGACTTGGAAACAAACCTTGTTGAACACTTCAAATGCTTTTTAAAAAAAAGTACACCCATGCTGGTACATGTTGATGGCAGCATTAGTCCTCTTAGCCAAGAAACCCACGTGTCCACTGACAGATGAATGGATGTTCAACACATGGTATATCCCTACAATGGGGTATTATTCAGCCTTAAAAAGGAACAGAGTTCGGACATATGCAGATGACACATGGATGAAACTTGAAAGCATTATGCTAAGTCACAAAAAAGACAAACGCTGTATAATTCCACTCATATGGAGGTGCCAATAGCCATCAAATTCATATAGACAGAAAGTAGAAGGATGATCGCCAGGGCACGGGCCGGGGGAGTTGTTTTGGTTTTAAAACTGAAAGTTCACATCCTGGAAACCCCTTAGCAAAATTGCCTTATCATATTCTGTTCCAGTTACTGCCCTCCTCCCCCTAATTAACAAGTTAATGTTAGGTTATGCAGAGGTTGTGCTAAGCACACATTCTACACAATTTCCCTTGATTTCTCCAATGATCCTACGAGCTAAGTATTATTATTATTGACACCAACATACTTTACCGTTCCTGTCTTAAACGATATACTGGGACAAAACATACTTTCTGGGTTTTGTGCTAAGATAAAACTGGACTATGCGAAAGAATTTAGCTGCATGCTCCAGGAAATACTGATTTTCTTTTGCTTTCTTTCTTCCTTTTTCTTTCTTTCTTGATTTTATTTATTTGAGATAGAGCGAGCATGAGAAGGGGGAAGGGGCAGAGGGAAAGGAAGAAGCAGACTCCCCACTGAGCAGGGAGCCTGATGTGGGGCTCAATCCCGGGGCCCTGCGATCATGACCTGAGCCCAAGGCAGACGCTTAACCGACTGAGCCACCCAGGCGCCCCCAGACTGATTTTCTTATCCAGACCACATGCTTGCTCATGGATACTTCCTTCAAGACCCTTGCCTCACTGTGCTCACCAATCAAGAAGTATTGTCATCAATTCTGCCCAGTTTTTCCAGTCCTTCCAGAACTGCCTTAAAGTCACCCTGGACCTCAAACCCTGTCCCTAGACTCCCCCGGCTCCTCCCCTTTCGGAGACATTACTAAGATTGTCAAGGCTGTGCGCTCGCTAACAAACTCGCCTGGTGTTTGTTTTGAGAAATTTGAGAGCTAGCATTATTTTTCCCGTTGCAGAGGTGAGGCATCTGAAGCTCAGAGAGATTTCGTTTCTTTTCTGATGAGCAAGAAGTATTTACTCTTTTGAGGACCTGCCGTGTGCTGGATAATGTGAATAGCTTACATGGTATTTCATATGATAGCAACAAGAATTCTGACAGTATTAATTCCAAGTGTTAATCCCTAATTTGTAAATGAGGCTACTGAGGACCAGAGAGGCTAAGGAACTTGCTGAAGGGAGAACAGCTAGTAAGTGATAGAGCAGGGGATTAAAACCTCCGTCCAATTGGCCTGAAAGCCTCTTCAAGTATCTCCAGTGGCTCCTTCGTACGCCAGAATATAGCTCTCGTTCCTTCCGTGGGTGTCCTCAGCCCATCCTCTTCATGGCAGTATCTCCCTCCTGCTCGCTTCACCCCTAACCCTCACTCCTGTCCACGGAGACCAGCTACTTAGTGTCCTAACCCTTCTCCCGGGAGCCAGCGTTCTCCCACCTGCAATGCCCGCCAGCCTCCCTCAGTCCACCCAACCACCTCAGCCATCCAGAACCTTCCCACTTTCTAGCTTCCATTCATTCCCTCTATTCTCCACATTTGCCTTTTCACATGCTCGTGGCCGATTTTCCCAAGAAAGCCGTGAGCTTCCAAGCTTCTGGAGGCTTCTTGTCTCAGGCCACCTGTGCCTCATCCACAGCCCGGCGCCCCCGAGGGTGGCTCGCAGGTTAGCTATGAACTTGGGTCAGTCTCTTCATATCTCTGAGTCTCAGTTTCTCATCTGTGAAATGGGTATGATAATGTCACCTCACGAATCGATTGTGAGACTCTGCCAGCTGATATCTGTGAAAATACTTTCCATTTTGATGGATGTTTTCATGAGGTTTCTCTCTCACAGCAAAACCCCACAAGGATGGGACAACCTCACAAACTCCTTAGAGAAAACCCTGGTCCCTCCAGGTAGGTTTCTCTCAAACTCCTGTGTGGCCCGGTCAGGGGTGAGGTAGGGGGCAACGGGAAAACCTATCTGTGGGGTGTCCTGTAAGGCCCAGAGAGCACTAGCACCTGGCTGAGTATCTGGGGGCTTGCTGTTGCTAATAGGCCTTTTATTCTGTATTTTTCATGGTTTGACACATTGATTGCCGGCCTTGAGGACCCTGGAGGGACTGCCCCTCCCAGGACTAGCCAACTCTTAAGAGTTTGCAAACAACTGGTCCCTGAGGGCGTTTTTCATATGCAAACCATTTCAAAGTCCACCTGCCCAACTGCTTTATTGAGCTCCACACTCCAGCCCACCTTCCCCTGCCCTAATCACCCAGGGCCTGCGGTCTGCAGGCAGGGACCCCTCCCTGCAAAACCAAGCACTCCCAGGGGGCTGTGAGCTGGTTTTTCTGCCTAGGTCCATAAAGGCCAAAACCCATGAGCACTTTTCTTTTCTTTTTTTTTTTTTTTTAAGATTTTATTTATTTATTTGAGAGAGAGAATGAGAGACAGCACGAGAGGGAAGAGGGTCAGAGGGAGAAGCAGACTCCCTGCCGAGCAGGGAGCCCGATGCGGGACTCGATCCCGGGACTCCAGGACCATGACCTGAGCCGAAGGCAGTCGCTTAACCAACTGAGCCACCCAGGCGCCCCCCCATGAGCACTTTTCAATTCTGTACCCAGCTGATGAGCACCAAGCACTGCTTGGAGCCCAGCACACCTGACTCAGTTCCTCCCTCAGGGGACCGCCAATCAAAGGGACCCCAGACAGCAGCATCAACCCCCATGTTTCCCATGTCTCTCTTGGGCTCCAGGGAGCTGTCATGTCTGGACTGAGTATGAGTGAGAATGGCCTGAGTGGGCACTTCGGATCGCCAAGCCGCCAATCCTGAGGATGGTTCTGGAACCTCTATTTTGTTGCCACATCTATAAAATGAGGCAGCTCTACTCAGTGCCCTGCCTGAGGGGATGATAGAGGATCAAAGAGAGAATGCACAGGAAAGGCCTTGTGAAAGCATGAACACTGGCAGGAAGGGGCTGCTCTCCCCCTTATACTCTAGCTGCTCACACCTGGCCCTGCAGGTTTGGTTTGGATTTTTTTTCTAACTGTAGCCCCATTTTTATTCACTTAAAAAAACCGTATGCATTTCCATATGGTTACATACACTTTTTTTTTTTTTTTTAAGATTTTATTTATTTATTTGACAGAGAAAGACACAGTGAGAGAGGGAACACAAACGGGGAGTGGGAGAGGGAGAAGCAGACTCCCCGCCGAGCAGGGAGCCCGATGTGGGACTCGATCCTGGGACTCCAGGATCATGACCTGAGCCGAAGGCAGTCACCCAACCAACTGAGCCACCCAGGCGCCCGGTTACATACACTTTTGAGTGTACATTTCTAGGTGTCTAGTCATGTCACCACTGTCACAATCAAGACACAAAACAGTTGCTCCATCGGAAAGATATCCTTCTCCTTCTCCTCTGTCTCAAGCCCTCTCCCCACTCCTCACCACTGGCAACCACTGATCTGTGTTCTGTTCCTATAATTTTGCCTTTTCCTCCATGTTACACAAATAGAATCATATAGTATGACTGTAGGTGATACAAATGAAATATAAATGGGTGGTTTATAAATGGAATCACATAGTATATGTAGCCTCTGGAGACCGGCTTCTCACCCTTAGAGTTATGCATTTGAGATGACCCAAGTGGTTGTGGATCAACAGGCTGTTCCTTATTATTATTGTGCAGTCTTCTACTGCATGGATGAACCGCACAAGATTTGCACCAGGTGAAGGATGTTTGGGTTATTTCCAGTGTGAGAGGATGATGAATCAAGCTGCTATAAACATGCATGTTTGGGGTTTTGTGTGAACATAAATTTCATTTAACTTGGGGAAAAACACCTGGAGGTAGAATCGATGGGTCACACAGGTGTATTAACTTTATAAGAAACTGTCCAAAGTGATTGTATCATTGCGTGTTTCCCTCACTGTCCCGACAATGTGTGAGAGTTCTAGGTATGCTTCTCAACACTTGGTAATGTCTTCTTGCTCCCTCCCTCCCTCTTTCCCTCCCTCCCTTCTTCTTCTTCCTAGCCATTTTTTTTTTTTTTTGAGAGAGAGAGAGAAGGGAGGGGCAGAGGGAGAGAGAAAGAAGCTTAAGCAGGCTCCACGCCCAGCACGGAGCCCAATGGAGGGCTTGATCTCACGACCCTGAGATCATGACCTGAGCCGAAATTAAGAGTCAGATTCTTAACCTCCTGAGCCACCCAGGCGCCCCTGTTCCTAGCCATTCTGATAGGTGCATATGGCCTTGTAACTCTGTATTAGTTTGCTCGGGCTGCCATAATGAAATATGTCAAACTGCGTGGTTTAAACAGCAGGGTTTTTTTCTCACTGTTCTGGAGGCTGGAAGTCTGAAATCAGGGTGTTAGGAGGTTTGATTTCTTCTGAGGTCTTTCTCCTTGGCTTGGAAATGGCCACCTTCTCACTATCTTCACACAAGCAACTCTCTGCATGTGCACATTTCTGGTATCTTCCATGTGTCTAAATTTCTTCTTTGCAGGATACCATCATATTGGATTAAGGCCCACCCTAAATACCTTATTTTAATATAACAACCTTTTTTAAGACCATTACATTCTGAAGAACTGAGAGTTAAGACTTCAACTAGGAATTAGAGGGGGACATAATCCAGCCCATAACAAGCAGTGTAGACTCATCTCAGCCCAAGCACACGGAATGTGAACACTAGTGAGCAAGTGGCCTTGATGTGGGATCCATCACCTTGGGACAAAACACTGGAAGCATCCTTCCATTGGGAGTGTGAGAAAAGCCTAGGCTCTAGAATCAGACCGCAGCTCTGAGCCCAGCTCTGCTATTTCCTGGCCACACGGACCCACTGCTGCCCTTGAGAGGTCACCTCATCTTAGGGACACTTCTGTCATCTGTAACAGCAGGGAGATGACCCGAAGGGGCGGAGTTACCAGGATAACTCCTGCGTAGCTGTTCCACCAGCTGAGCCCTGTGGAAATTATTTCTCTAATTCATTTTTGCTTCTCTTTAGCTGAGCGGTAGGGAAAATTTTGGCATTTTCCCTACCTCCTGGGGTTTGTGTTAAGGTCCAAGTGCTTAGTAAATGTCAGCAGTTGGATTTAAAGATTTGGTGAAATTGGCTACCAGAGACTCGCACATTTGTATGTGATTGGAAAACTGTCAAGTGCTCTAAAAAGTTATCCATTGGGATTATTTGCCAAAGGTCTAAGATGTCTCCACTTCCCTGCCTCTTTCTGTGGGCCACCTAAGTTCCCCTTTCCACCTGTATTTTTCAAGGACTTATGCATATGCTCAGTGAAGATGTGGGAGATCCATCCTTGTCCCTAAGGGGTTTGATAGGCTAGGGGAGAGACGATGGACAGAACAATAAGCAGAAGGCAGGATAGAACATGCCAGCATCTCTTCCCCCTTGCTGGGCAGTGATGGGCCACTGCAGAAAGGAGGCCCTTCCTCCATCCCCACATAGATGCTGCTGCCGCCCAAGCCTAGAGGGCTCGGTGACAGCCCCAGGATTCACCAACAAGCCAAGAGTTCACAACGGAGGAGGAGGTTTCCTCATGATGAGACTGAAGCTTCTGTCCAGGCCAAATCAGAGCGTGTTTTCTTTTTCAAAGCCTCAGAATCAAGAAACGTGGTATTAAAGCCAAGAGCTCAGCCCTGACCACACTATGGATTGTCTTTGTTCCTTGCCTCCTTACCTTGCTCATCCCAGGGCCTACCAGGGCTGTACCCTGAGCCCTTGGAGTTATCAGTCCGAGGTGGCAAAATAAACACGCATGATTTTGCACAGAAGAGCTGCCTGGGGCATTCGGGCCCAGATTTGATTTGAAGAAATGAGGGAGAAGCCATGGCACTTTCCCCAAAGTTTCTGCAAGTGTAGCATCCATGGGTGAGAGCGCCAGGATGGGGTGAACCCACTTCTCCAGGGCTACCTGCCACCTTGCTCCTACTCGGACGCTTAGCTCCAAGAAAAGCAGGCGCCGTCACTACCTATAAGCCTCCCTCCTTTGCAGCTCTGCTCACCCTTCCCCTCCATGCAGCTCAACAAATGTTCCCTAAACACTTGTGATTTTTTTTTTTAAGATTTTATTCATTTATTTGACAGAGAGAGAGAGACAGCGAGAGAGGGAGCACAAGCAGGGGGAGTGGGAGAGGGAGAAGCAGGCTTCCCACAGAGCAGGGAGCCTGATGCGGAGCTCGATCCCAGGACCCTGGGATCATGACCTGAGCCGAAGGCAGATGCTTAACGACTGAGCCACCCAGGCACCCCAACACTTGTGATATTTTTAACCCGGGCTGGGCAATAGGGATGTAGAGGTGAGAGAGAATCAGTGACCCCACAGTCCAGGGGAGGAGGCTGGACCCTATACAGACCAATACAGCACATTGCACTAAGGACTAGATGGCAGGGCACTGGTGCTTTGCGAAAGCAATGCCCAATCCAGCCTTGGGGGGGGGGGGCGGGGAGAAATCAGGTGAGGCTTCCTGAAGGAGGCGAGTTCTGAGCAGAATAGGAGGTGGACCAAAAAGAGGGAGTTGAAGGCATTGTAGGCAGGGGGGATGAGGGAGGGGTTGGCCTTCTCCCCCTCAAGGAGACCATTCTTCCCTGGATCTTATCTCCCGGTGCAACCCAAATCTCTCCCGTACCCACAGCCCTGTGGAGCAAAGTGTTCATCGGAGACCGTTGTGTGTGTGTGAGTGTCAGAGAGAGATGTGTAGTCCCCTTCCAGCCTCCGTGCCATCCGCATGAAAGCTGGCTGAGCAAATGTAAATGACTGTCCGCAGGGCAGCCCCCAAAGCCTCACGCCCCAGCTGTGCTTCTTCGACTGTAACATGGATAATCATGGCATCCCCCTCAAGGGTTCCTGGGGCAATGGTGTAAAATGATGGGTATGTACAAAGCATTTAGCAAGTGCCTGGCACACACAAAGGGCTAAACACAGGGTAGCTGGTATTCTGGGTGGTACCCACGGTTCCTAGAGCCGCTGTGCCAAGGAGCTGGCTGCCGCTCTGGGGGCCCCAGGGCGCAGTGAGAACAGCTCATGTTTAAGGGCCAGGAGCTGGGGGTGAGTCCGGCCCTAGCTCTGCCACCTCGGACTGGCCAATCAGCCCCGGTGATCTCGGAGCTTCCCCCAGAGCAGCGAGCGGTCGTGCTGCCCTCCTCCCCAGCACCGAATGCTGCCCTTGGGTCCCCCATTGGCCCCTTGCTTTGGAGTCACGGAGGCTGGCCCGGTGCACCTGACTTGCGGGCCCAGAGCCCACTTCCTCACTGGCCAGGAGCCTCCCTGCCTCCTCCACATGCCCACCTCCAGCCTAGCAGCCGCAGCTAGAGAATTTCCTGCTGGTTTCCACCCCGGCCTCTCCCCTCTCAGGGGAGGGGGGCGCCCGGCCTGCTGTGGGTGATGCTCTGGGGGGAGGGCTCAGCTGCCTCCCATTTGGGTGCCCAGTCCTCCGGGAGAGGCTGCGACAGGTGGTCCCCAAGCAAGCACACTCTCCTGGGACCGGGCGGGCCGAGCCCACACCCCAGCACTGCCCTTCCGAGTCACGAGACCACAGGCAAGTCACTCCTAAGGATCCCATGGGTAAAACTGGGAAAATAATGGTGCTGACCCCCAGGGCTGGTGAACGTGAGAATCGCATGGTGCCTGCCCCGAGCCCGTGTCTGGTCTGTGTCAGGGAGCAATGAATGTCTTCTTAAAAAGGACATGTGATTAGACCAAAGCCACCCCCCCTCCCCACAAGTGCCAGGAGCAAAGGGTACTCAAGAAAGGAAAACTCCTTTCATGCTGTCCCTACAGTTTCACTTGGGGACCTGAGAAGGTGTGGAACATGACCAGAGCAGAGGAAACGGGAGCTGGGTCTGGAGACGAGGAGACACACTCTTACACCTGAACGACAAGCTTGGGGGCAAAGCTGGTCCATGGGAACCTTGGGAACTACTGGCCAGAAGCCAGATTCATGCTGGATGCGCTGTAGGCTTGAGCAGCAAAGCAGTTGGACAATTCTAAGGACCTACTGTGTTCCTACATCTGGTGTCGCCGGGGAGATGGGACAAAAGGTTGGCCGTGTGTGCCATCTAGGCAGGGAGAGTACTGGGATGAGAAGGGGACCTGAGGACAGCGTTGCTTACACCCTCTGAGTGCCAGGCGGCGAGGGAGCTCCTACCCCCCAGTCCAGGACGCAGAGCTGAGGGGGTGAGGGGCACCGTGGGCTGCCATGCTGGGCGTCAGGTGGTGTAGCCGCAGGCGTGCTCAGACCCGCTTAGCCCCACATGGGGTGCTGTTTTCCTCTTTGCTGGGATTTCTGTGGGGAGGGAGCCCGGCCATCTGGACTTGAAGACCAGAAAAGAACAAGAGCAGCTTCACCACGAGGCAGATGAAAGGAAGCCTCAGTCCTCAGGGCCACGCAGGGGTCTTAAGGCTTAACCCCTTGGGGGGTCCCACCCACCCCTGCCCTGGGCACCGAAGACTGTGGGGGGAGCCGCAGCTGGCCAGGGCCCCAGAGGTCTCCCACCCCAAGCCTGGCCCATTTGCTTCTACCACAGACACAGCTCCGGAGAGACAGCAAGTGTTCTGGTGACAGAGAAGGCAGAGGTGAGGTCTGGGAGGTTGGGAAGCCTCGAGGGGGAGAGGGTCTTGGCTCTGGGGGGCACTGCAGCAACTCGGCTCCCTTAGGGCAGGGCTGTCACACTGACCCTGCGTTGTGTCCCCAGACGCACCACCAGAGGATGCGGAGGACAAGAGGCTTCCAAGAAGGGTGAGGGCCTGAAACCAGTGTGGCACTGGGGAGATGTGAATCGCACAGAAGAGTCGTGTGCTGTGAGGTGGAACTGGCCGCAGAACAGCGGAGGTTCAGAGGCGCGGAGACGAGCTCTTAGGTCAGCGGAGCCCCTGAACCAGGGTGTTCTTGGAGAGTGGCCATGACCCGTGAGACAAAGTGGGAGAATCTTCTAGACCGTAGGTTCCCACGTGGAAGCATCTGTTTGTGGGTGGTGGGGAGGGGCCGGGGAAGTCACGGCACAGGATCCTCTTTGTTGGCTGGGCCGTGCCAGGGGGGCAGGGGGCTGGGGGACCAGCGTGGAGGCACACAGTCGGGGCAGGGGGGCATGTGCTCTAAGCTCCTGTATTCTAAAAAGCAGCAGCGACGCAGATTCTCACCACTGAGTCTCACCCTGCCCCTGGGGGGTTGCAACTTGCTTCCAAATTCATGGGTTTCTCCCGGGCCTTTCTGAAATCCCAAAGCAGACGGGGAGGTGAAGGACGGCTCGCCAAATGCCCTTCTTGCCTCTGGGGGGCCCGCTTAATTCCCCCTTTTGTGCTTCTGCTTCTGCTGCCACAGAGCCCACGCCTCCTGCTGCTGTGAAGCCACAGAAGTCCCTGCAAGGCCCCCCGAAGCTGGCACTGAAGTTCCTCGTCGCCTCCAAGTCGGGGGCGGGGGGCCCTCCCGTCCACCCTGTGCTGCTCTCTGCTGCGCCTGGTGTCACAGTGGGCCCTGGCCCTGTCCCCAAGGCCCCAAGTGTGATGACAACCCAGGGAAAGGAGTGGAAGGGGACGGAGGGAGAAGGGAAACCCACTCAGAGAAGAGCCCACGGTCTCAGGCCAGCCCCTTTCTGGATTCTTAGTGCAACCCCCTCTGTGAGCAGCTACCCCTGCTCTGAGCCCGAATCGTGGGGAACCATGCGTCTCTGCTTCGCTGACACCAGGCTCGGGGCTCCACGGCCACGTCTACTTGTTCCAAGTGAAAGGCCAAGGAGCTGCGTCTTCAACAACGAATTCTCCTTGTCCTTCGTGGGCCACTGGCACCTCCAACTCCACTGGAACATCCCGGGCTCACCTGGGGGCCACCGGCTCTGGATCGGAGGCCTCCCAACGCCTCCCCCTTCCTGTCTCTCCCTCCCATTCCATCAAAAAATGCAGACCTTCTGTGTTTAGCATAGGCCGGTCAGTCGGAGTGTAACACCAGACACAAAGTCGTCTCTGTGGGTGGCTCTGGGACGGTGGGACTGCCAGAGCTGCCTGCGTTGACCTGGACTGGGGGAGGGGCCAGCTGCTGCTTGGGCTCCTTTCTGGAATGGTGGGTGGGGAGCAAGGAACATTCACCGAGCGCCTACCCTGAGCCTGTCTCCACGGCAGGCTTTGGAGATGCCATCGATTCCTCGCCACAACCCTGAGGGGGGGGACTTTGTCATCCCCCCCATTTTACAGATGAGCAAACAGACGCACAGGACTTTTCCGACGCCACCCTCCTGACCGGGACCAGAGTCAGGGCTTGAATGCGATTTTCACCCTAGCACCTCCCCGCTTTTCGAAGCGGGGGGTAGGGGTGCTTGCTGTCTCACCGGAAGTGCTCCCTCAGAGGTAGCAGCAACTCCCGTCCCCAGGGCACAGTCTGGGAAAGGGGCACGGTGGTGGAAGCCGGGGTGGACCCGGAGAACTACACTGCCGGGACTTGTCGTGCTGCCCCCTCCCTGGCGGGGCGGGTTTCCAGCCGCAGGTTCAGGGGTGTCTGCTTGTTCCTGCCCAGCCAGAACACTGCTCTCTGGCACCTCCTTCCGCACCGTCTCACCGCAGCTCAGCCAAGCCCACAGCATCGCAGAGCTTTGCTCCTTCCCCTCCAGGCTCCTTGCTAAGCACATAGCCTTTCAGATGGCTGCTTTCTCTGCAAGCTAAGTCTCCATGGCTGGCATCCATCGTTGCTGCCAAGGGGCTTCTCGGAGCCTGGGAGTATCCAGTGCAGGTGTTCCTGCCTCAGGCACGTATTTGCAATGCCATCTGCTGAGCCTCCTGAGGTTCCGATTCTAGAACACTACACCAGAGCCCCGGATTTGGCACGTTAACAGGCTCCCCAGGTGATGGATGCTGGTGATCTGGGTGCTGCACCTTGAGAAATTCTGAAGGACACCGAAGGATTGGCAGGTTTTCCAAATGGTTTAACACTCGACAAGAAAAAATGCTTTGGAAAAAGAGCTGCACAAACTACTTAGAGATGTGTTGGAGGTGGGCAGGCGTGCGGAATGGGCTCGCAACCAACATGTATGGAGCCCCAACTTGGAGCTGGTTGTTTTAAATATTTCATCACCTGTGAACCCCACAGCAGCCCTGCAAGATGAACCTGATCAGCCCTTTGCGCCAAGGAGGGACACTGAGGCTCAGGGAGGTTAAAAATATGCCCAAGTTTTCATAGCTATCAGGACAGACCCAGAATTTGAAGCTATGTCTGTCTGATTCCAGAAGACCTATTTACAAATATTGCTCTGTCAGTGACCAAGCAGGTGTCAGGTGCCAGATAGAGACCTTTGTGCATGGCCAGGCACAGAGCCGGTGTGAGGAGCTGTTAAGTGATGGAAGAACACATGAATGAATGAATGAGTAAACTAGAGAACAAAACTGCTTTGAGATTAAGGAAACCAGCCCAAGAGTTTCCCTCTATGACTCATGCCCAAACATCCCCACCCCTCGTTTCTTTAATCTGAAAAGTGACCCTGCTAAGTTTGCCCAGTTGATAAGGCCAAGCAAGTCACCTGCACCTTTAATCTGCAACCTGAACCCAAACAGGAAGCTGGCGCCCGAGATAAGGTTGAGGAAGGCAATGCCTGGCATCATTACCAGACTAGAATTAGCCATTTAACTTGATGTCTCAAATAGGGACATCCTTTCCTGCTCAAGGATGAGGCAGGAAACCAGACAGTGCTTGCCCTCGGGAGGTTTGTGGTCTACTGGGAATCCAGAGGTCAGAGATGAACTTGCGCAGGCAAGAGTGATGCCGAGGCGGAGGGCATGAAGGCATGGACTTCAAGTTGGGACCTTAGAGGTGAGAAGCTTGGAGGCAGGAGTTAGCAATGGGAAGAAGGATGCAATCCCTCCCGCTAAAACGCCCTGCAGCAAATTGGTGCTCGCTGCGTTTGGTTTTCCTGGTTTTGGTCAAGATGGCTTTTCCCCAAGCCATGGTCCAGCCCCACGGCTTAGCGCGCTCTCTGCACCTGCTCCCCAGCTGTGTCTCAGCTTTGGCTCCAGGAGCAGTGGCCCAGCCTGGCCTTTCCACTCAGACCTCCCGCCTGCCTTCCCACCCCCTCAGCCAGTGTGCAGTGGAGGCCCCCTGGTCCGGGACCACTAGCTGATCCTAGGTTTTCAAGGATTTGGTGAGCTGGCTAAAGACAGTCATATGAAAAATTAAGGTCTACATAAAATGTATTCTATTCTTACAGTCAAAGGTAATTAATACCCAAAACTCATTACTTCCCAGCTATTTTGCCTTTCATCTATTCCATATTTACTTTTATTATTTATAAATTTATTATTTAATATTTGTATTTGCATCTGTTGTACCTGTGGGGTGGAAATACAGTGTAACGGCAGTACTTGGCACCGTTCAGTGATGTCACCTGAGTAGCCTGA
The DNA here is from genome assembly GCF_011800145.1 of Mirounga leonina. Taxonomy (NCBI): domain Eukaryota; kingdom Metazoa; phylum Chordata; class Mammalia; order Carnivora; family Phocidae; genus Mirounga; species Mirounga leonina. Next base: position 43,687,343 of record NW_023270265.1, read on the forward strand.
CACGGCCGGGACAGGAGTATTTACACCACAGGAATCAGTGTGAGCTTATCATTCTGCTTATTGTCTTGATTCGCGAGAGTGACTGAGAAAATGTTAATGATACAGTTAAACGTAAGTTTGCTGTATCCAGCACTTACACTATGAATAGTACAAAAGAATCAAGAAAATACTCTTGCAGTATTAGAAAACTATTATTTGATTCAGGAAAGAAGTTGGTCACATCACTGATGAATGAGTGAAGTTCCACTACCCGTTTTCATGGTGTCACATTTGTCGTATGGAAAATAGCAACCAGCATGCATTAGTCTGACAGTCACTAGAATTACGCTCATCGTCAGTGATGTGACGGACTTTGCTGATTCAAACTGTATTCAAGTATTTATTCATAGTCTGATTTTGTCACACTCTCGAGTAATACATTATAAGGACTGGATTTTGCAATAAATAGGTCACCTTGAAGTTTAAGGTGTAAGTAATTTACAATTAAGATTAGTGAATATTTTATTTTTTGTAAATTGTGTGCTGTAATCCTTTCTATCGGTTCGATTCATAATAAACTTATGTACATACACGTGCACACTTTTCTTGGAGAGCTGGGTTGCCTTCAGCCTGTAGCCTACTGTATTTGGAGAATTCCATCCATTTATCTTTTTTTTTTTTTTTTTAAGATTTATTTATTTATTTGAGAGAGAGAGAGCACGAGCAAGGGGAGGGGCAGAGGGAGAAGCAGACTTCCTGCTGAGCAAGGAAGCCCGATGTGGGGTTTGATCCTGGGACCCTGGGATCATGACCTGAGCTGAAGGCAGACACTTAACTGACTGAGCCACCCAGGTGCCTCTCCATCCATTTATCTTACTCAAAGACATACTTCTCCACCAGGCAGTTCTCAATCCCTTTCCAATCTTTCCCTTCATGGATTCACAAAACAAGTTTTCATTTTAAAGGCAAGCTCTCTCTCCCCTCACTCACAACATTTGAAAAGAAAAGAAATGAGAGAAAGGTATAAATAAGACCTTCTGGAGAAGCCCCATCCCACAAGGCTTTTGGGACGAGCAAACCTCAATGCCCTAGACACAGGCCTTTCAAAGTGACCCTTGTCCCTGACGCTGAGACATGCTGGTCTGTGACCCAGCAGGTCTTGTTACAGACTCTCATCCGGAAAGATGACGCAGCCATTCTTCTGCGGTGTTTGCTTCAAGGCCCTGCTTACTTCTTTAGGAGTTTCTTGACCATCTAGAAAAGACGGAGGGGGTTGATGTGCCAGGGCTCAAGTACACCATCATGGAGCTGAACCTGAGGGAGGCAGCATGCTATCCACCATTTTTATATCTTGCACATCACAGACTTTTCCCACTGTGATGTTAGATGGTATAATTAGGCCTCTACAGAAATCACCAGAAGTGGCCTAAGTCTTATGTGGGTCAGGAGTTCCTCGTGGCCAAGGTAAGGCTTATAGGTCTTAATTCAGTGACTCAGAGAAACAGAGGACAGATCTGAGATACCAGGCACTTGGAACTATGCTAACACATTTCGTGCCTTCCCACTTAATCCTCCCTGAAGCCCCATGAGATGGATCCTACTGTTATCCCTGGTAAACGGATGAGGACAATGGCTCCGAGAAGCTACCCACTTGCTGGGCTCCCACAGCAGGTAAGTGAAGACTCAGGATATAAACCTGCCGGCTCTCCCCAGTCCCGATGACTCGCTGCCAGCTGGCATCACCCTCTGGCCTGTCCCCCTTCCTGTCGTGGCCCGAAGTGCCATTCTGGAGGTATGGGGCCTGGCTGGGGCACAGGGCTTAAAGCAGTCACTCTGCTAGCGGTTAAAAACCACGATCGAAACACAAGCAAATGAAAGCAAATGAATCAACTTTTCTGACTTAGTTTTTCTGTCTATAAAATAGGTTATTAAGAAGCCTAAATGAGAAAAAGCTGTGAAAAGTGCCTGGCACACAGAAAGAGCTCGGCCGCGTCACCTCTAATTAATAACACACAAGATGACTCATAGAAACCACCCAGAAGAGAGGCTGGTATATACAGTATGGTCAATAAATAATATTACTTATCATTACTAATATTTTCTGTCCCTTATGAGAGTTATAGGGAGCCTCCCGCTTCTGGGATACCCATTTGTGATGGCCATTCCTCCATCTGTCCCAGCTTTTCCAGGACACAGAGGGACAGGCATCTATGGACCAGTTTGGGGTCCCAGCTGCAATCTTTAATATTATTTCTGGGAGAGGGGACATGTGTTCTGAGTTCCAAGTAACTGACAGTGTTTGAAAACAGGCTCCATTTGCAGCGATGGCTGGGCTTCTCGGGATTTTCCAACACTTTTTTTTCAGCTACAGCCACCTTTGTTCCAATAACATCTGACATGCCGACCCCGGATACAAAACAGATTCTACAATCAACAAGCGTGGCAGAGATGGAGGGGGACTGAGGTGGCCCAGAGCCAGCCCCCTGCAGCAGCCTCTGCCAACCACGGTATAAACCCCCACCCTATGCTGCCGTCAACAGGCACTTCTGAAGACCAGCTGGATCATTCGGTTTATTGAGAATGGTCTTGTGTCCACCACATGGGACTGTTTAGGACGCATGAGATGCCTTTGGTGGAAGGCTTCTGTCTCGTTTTAAATATGCCTCTGCTTAAGCAGAAGTAATCACCTCACTGTGATGTCAGGTTAATGGGGTACTCCGCTGAACCTTGAGATATTGACGATATTGCTTCTCCATGGATCAAACACGGCAGATCAAAGTCAAGATTTTCAGAATTCTCCTGTAGAAGGAAATTCCTCCAGGCAAAACTTTGAGGTTTTCATAGTCTTGAAAACTAGCCTTGACTTTCTTCTGGCAACAAAAAAGATCCTTTTATTTGTGCCAAGCAGGAATAGATTTCTTCTCAGAAACTATTTTATAGATTACGTGTCATTTCCTACTTTCCTTTTCGTTCTCATAGTAATTATCTTCCTTTAAGAGAATGTCTGCACGGCATACAGTAGGCATGTTTCAGCAGATAAGCTCTGCAAGCCAACCCAGCTCCCCAGCGCGGAGCACCTTGCTTCTGCAACCCTTCTAAATCCCGGGCCCCACGTGGGCAGCGTCTCGTTTAAAGAACCATAGTCTCTCAGCCAAGAAAGTAATTTAAAAAAGAATTCCAAACCTTATCCAGGCTTCTCAAAACTATGAAGAGGATCCAAATTTAGAGTCTACAGCAACAGTATCTAGTGGCATGTCCCTCATCAGCCCCCACGTCTACCCTACCAGGTGTCTGGAGCATCTTGCTCTCCACTGGTCTCCCAAACCTTTCTCCATATCATGCCTGCACTGACCAGGATGGTAATTTTGGGATTATCTTGGGTGGGCAGAGAGGAGGTGGTAGGGAAGGAAAATCTGGAGACTCTCTTTTCATCTTCATGACTTTGGGTTTGAGGTTTTTTTGCACTCCAAACTATATTCTTGTTATTGTCGGATTTTGTGCACAGTACAAATAGATGACTCCACCTGAATGTACTATGTATGGCACCTGAGCCAACTGGTTCAATGGAGCAATATTTCTGAGTTTTAGGAGTTTCTTTTCTTACCTTCTGAGTTTCCTGTAGCCCGTATGGCAAAGAAAACCTCGCCCCTATATCAATAACAAAATTATGTGGCCATTCTTTCTCATAGGATAAATGAGAACCTTTATGTATACTTCTATTTGTACCTGGTTAACCTATTGTAATTATGGTTACATAAAGTAGAGGAAGTTATTCCTCTGAAAATCCATTGAAAGGCAGATGCTTGATGGAAAAATTAGAAGTCCCTCCCTTTGCTCTGATGATGGGAAATTAGTGAAATTGTGGGCAATATACAATGATTGGAGTAAGAAATATCTATTGAATTTGTTAAAGACAGACCCTTAAAAATCAGAAAAGTCTTCAGAAAACAACTCAATGGAAAAGGAAACCCTTATGAACAGGTCTGAGACCACCCTGGTGCTTCTTGACAATCATGCTCTTATTCACTTTAAAATGAGACCTTCTCCACAGCAGTACCAGAGATACAAAAGGACTGATGAAAGAATTGATGAAATTGATGACATCCCTGTCTTCAAGAAGGGCCTGCTCCAGAGGGAGTCATGGTCAAAGGCAAGCAGAAACTGACCAGATGCAGTGGTCTAAGTAGGCTAGACTGTTACTGATCTAGACGCTCATGCTGTGGAAACACAAAGCAAGGGTGACCAAGTCTCCCGGTGGGTAATGACGGCCAGTGAAACCACACCAAGCAAAGAGGATCTGGATGTTCCAGACTGAGGGAACAGCATGCACACAGGATCAAATGCATGTTTGTCCACAGTGGGTTTAGGAAACAGAGTACTCCCATGAGGCTGGAATATGGGAAGCAGAGAAATAAGCCTGTGGGTGAAGGTGAGGATGTACCAGATGTCTGTGGAGGACAGAAGCACAGTGACCTGGCTGGAAGAAAAGGCTAAGGTTAAACAACCAAGGAAGACTGACATTGACAGTTTATCCTGTGTAACAGAGACACCCAGTTGGTAGACTGGACTCAACCATGACCACCTGAAGCCTTACCTTCTGGCTTTACAAGTGAGCCTTTACCTCCACCAAGCCCTTCCTCCTTCGTAGTTTATGACAGGGCTCAGATATCAAGGACTTTAGCAGAGATCCCAGGTTTCTAGGAAACACAAACCAATACCTTCGAATCAAAGATCGGAAAGCTTTGGGGAAGACAGGATAGGACTGCAATAACTGCATGACCTAATGGAAGAGGCCCAGAGCTGGGTGTGCAGTTCAGGCCAGAGCAGGGAGAGAGACAAAGCAGCAGGAGGAGTAATTCAAGAGAGAAGCCCATGAGAAACCCAAACTCTTTGGATAAATACGTAGATAGACGATGATAGATAGATCGATCCATGCAATTTGTGTCATCTACTTGTCTCTTAGAATGTGACTCAGGAGTCCCTTGTGTTGCTTTTCTACTGTGCAGTTAAAAACAAGTGTGCCTAACCCAGCAAAGGCCTTCTCTGGTTCCTTCCAACGTGGTGCTAGATCCAATTCAGAGCAGAATGGCTTTCATCTGTGAATAATGGACCACTCTCAACCCCCCAACACCCCATAACATTCAACATAAAAATACAGGAAGATAATGATCAGAAATTCTCTTAAGAATTCCATACAACAGCGCCCCCAAGCCAGTGATCCTCAGACCCTGCAGGAGTGTACCATTTCCAAGTGGTGAGAAAAGCCATAAACACTCCAAATTCCTTCCTCATATTGAATTCCTTGATGTTTGTAAAGTTTCACCTATCCTTAAAAAATGTTAAGATTTGAAAAAAATATTCAAGTCTCTATGTACATGGAATATCCTTTTAAACAGAAGAACAATAACCTCCACAAGATATTTTACAAGGAACTGAGGTCATACAAAGTACTATTTATTAAAAATTGCCCCTACCTTTTTACTAACTGAATTGTTTTCTTTTTAATATCCGATTACCTTTTATTCCACTGTGCTTTTTAAAGACAGATTAGAATAAGTGCAATGAAATCAACCATATAACAATGTTTGAGTATGCTAAGAGCCTAGATTTTTCTTCTGGCTATGCCACCAACCGGGATTTGAACTTGGGCAAAGCTTTTGACATCACCGAATTTTTATTTCTCTATCTGGAAATTGATGAAGATGCTCTCTAAGGTCCTTTCTGCTCGGCTATCCTATGGTCTTATCCATCTTTGCATCCTCTTTGACATATAGCAGGTGCTTAGTACGGATCTTGAATGGATGAGTGTGGAGTGATTCTTGGCTATGCTTAACAAAGACAATGTAGTTCGAGTTGCTTTGCTCCCATTTATGTTGGTGCATGGTGGTTTGAGTGAGCACACGCTCTGGTCAAAGGGGACATTCACTAATATTGCCTTGCAGGCACTTGAGACTGATTTTCCAGCAACCAATTAAAATATTTAAAAAGAAATACCATGTGGGCCAAACAAAGTATTTCTATGACCTGTCTACAGAACAAATTTGTCCTGCAAGATGTGTGATTTGGCCTGTGCTTTAGATGTTCAATATGTGGCTTGAATTTGGAAATGGGGACCTGGATGCAGCCCACACTATCTGCTTTGCACAGATTCACGTGTGCTCCTATGGACTCTTACCTGATATGCACCAAACTCAACAGTTATGAGATGGGCAGTGATCATTTCTTGTGAGGCACACTGGAGTCTGGCAGAAACGATCCATAGAATGGTTATTCTAAAACACCAGCAGAACATTCCAGTGCAAAGGCTCACAGTTAAATAAAGCACCCTGTTGGTGATATCACTCCCCTTGAACTCATATAGGCCTGACTCTTGGAGACTAAAATCCTAACAGATGGAACAGTGACTGTGTCACTGCCTTGGGAACTAGAATAGCAAAGCCACAGAGAGGGGCAAATTGTAGCAAGTCAGAGATTTGATATAGGAACTCAGAAACCAAGACAAGGGATGATAAGACCACCAAATGATAGAAAACGTGCAGGGGGACTTGTAAAAAATGTTAGAACTTATTATAGCTTAAATGCATGGAAAAATAGAATAAGCACAGAGCCAATTCTTTAGAAGAGTCTAAGCACTTTTTTTTAAGTCTTATAAACCTTAAGAGAAGTCACAGAATATGATTCCCTGGGTCCTTTCAATCTGAAGACTTGTGTCTCCTCAAGCTCTGGAAAATTTGAAATATTAACTCTGATTATTTTTCTCCTCTCTGGTTTCTTTGCTTTTCTTTCTGTGAATCTCTTACCAGGAAAGGTTGAGATGTTAGAGTCTGTCCTCTAAGACTCTCTCCTTTCATACCTTCCACCTCTGTGTCCTTTGGAACTGTGTTCTGGAGAAAAGAAAACCTTTGGTTTGATCCTCGAGCTCAGTTGTTTAACCTTAGGGTAGGCTTGTCACTTGGTCCTTTTAATTGTGATTATCACAGTTTAACTTCCAAGATCCCTCACTGTTTAATTATACCAGCGTGTTCTTGCTGTAGAGATGTGAGGCCCACTCTTAAGCCTCTGACGATTATACGTTTTTAATGTCTTGTTCTATGCTCTTAACTCAATTTACTTGGATTTTAGCCTTTCTGTTGTTGAGTCTGTGGTCTCTCTTGCATGGTGCTGACGTTCTTCAAGTGTGACAGGTGCCTTGGTTGCATGTGAGGTTTGCGGAGATGCTGGGCAGCCAAGTGGGAGGCAGCAGAGCCCTCCCCCCGAAGCAGTGACCCCAGCAGGCCGGGCACCCCCAAACCCCAAGAGGGGAGAGGCCAGGGTGGAAACCAGCAGGGAAATCCTACAGTTGCTGTTGCCCCACTGGAGGTGGGCGTGTGGAGGAGGCAGGGAGGCTCCTGGCCAGTGAGGAAGTTAGCTCCCGGGTCCACAGGCCAGGCACGCCGGGTCAGCCTCTGTGACGCCAAAGCAGGGGGCCAGTGGGGAACCCGAGGGCGGTGCAACAGCTCACTGTCCTGGGGATAGGAAGAATATGCTGACTGGGAAGCTCTGAGTCTGAGGGTGAAGTCTGAAAACTGCAGGCTTCTGGCAGGATTGTCAGGTCTTTCCTCTTGGGCCAGTCACATTCTCCAGAGAAGGGCCCTCCATCTGTAGTTCTATAGTTCTTCCCACCACTGTACAATGGGGCATTCCATCAGGTGAATGTTCACTGGCCCCCCCCACCCCCTGCCCCGAATGGCATCCCTGTCCTCAGCAATCCCCAGTGTCTTTCCACTTCCCCTCCCTCTGACTGGGGCTCTGCATTTCTGCCCGGGTCTCGTGATGGTGGCAGCCAGGTCCAGGGAACCCACTTCTCAAACACCCATTTCTTTTGGTTTGGTTTGGTTTTTGCGCAACCTTCATTCCTACTCCAGAGGCATCTGATGCTGCCGTTCAGGAGTCTTGGGGTGTAGAGCATGTGGCTTCCCGGTTTCCCCCTCCCCCACAGGAGCCAGCTCAATTATTCCTCTTTTTTTGTGATGAGGACTTTAAAAGATCTACTCTCTTGGCAACTTTCAAATACGCACTACAGTTAATTAATTATAGCCGCCGTGTTGTACATGACGTGCCCAGGACTTATTTATTTCCTAACTGGAAGTTTGTACCTTTCAACACCCATCACCTATTTTGCCCATCCTCCAACCTCTGCCTCCAGCAACCACCAATCTGTTCTCTGTACCCATAAGCTTGTTATTTTTTTACATTAAAAAAATTCACATATAAGTGAAATCATATGGTATTTGTCTTTCTCAGACTTATTTCACTTTGCATAATGCCCCCAAGGTCCATCCATGTTGCCACAAATGACAAGATTTCATTCCTCTTTATAGCTGAATAATATTCCATTGTGTATATATATATATATATATATATATATATATATACCATCTCTTCTTTACCCGTTCATCCATGGATGGACACTTAGATTGTTTCCATAACTTGGCTATTGTAAATAATGCTGTAATGAACATGAGGATTCATATATCTTTTGCATTAGTGTTTTCATTTTCTTTGGATAAATACCCAGAAGTGGAATTGCTGGATCATAGGGTAGTTTTATTTTTAATTTTTTGAGGAACTTCCATACTGTTTTCCACAGTGGTTGCACCAGTTTGCATTCCTACCTACAGTGCAGAAGGGTTCCCCTTTCTCCACATTCTTGCCAACACTTGTTATTTCTTGTCTTTTTGATATTAGTCATTTTAACAGGTGTGAGGGGATATCTCATTATGGTTTTGATCTGCATTTCCCTGATGATGAGTTGTTGAGCATCTTTTCATGTACCTGTTAGCCATCTGTATGTCTTCTCTTAAAAAAAAAAAAAGTCTATGCAGATATTCGGGCCATTTTAAAATTAACCAATAAATTGGACAACATGGAGGAAATGGATAAATTCCTAGAAATATACAACCTCCCAACCTCAATCATGAAAAAACAGAAAATCTGAAGAGACTGATTAATAGTAAGAAGATTAAATCAGTAATCAAAAACCTCCCAACAAACAGAAGTCCAGGAGCAAATGGCTTCACTGGTGAATTCTGCCAAACATTCAAAGAATTAATACCAATCCTCTCAAAATCTCCCAAAAAATAGAAGAAAAGGAAATACTTTCAAACTCATTTTACAAGGCCAGTATTACTCTGATACAAAAACCAGGCAGACACCACAAAAACAAAAAAATTACAGGTCAATATTCATGATGAACACAGATGCAGAAATCCTCAACAAATTATTGGCAAACCCAATTCACCAATACATTAAAAGGATCATATGCCATGACCAAGTGGGATTTATTCCAGGGATGCAAGAAAGCTTCAACATTTGCAAATCAATCAATGTGATACACTACATTCACAAAATGAAGGATAAAATCATATGGTAATTTCAGTAGATGCAGAAAAAAACAGTTGTTAAAATTCAACATTCATTTATGATAAAAATTCTCAACAAAATGGGTATAGAGGGAATGTACCTCAACATAATAAAGGCCATATATGACAAGCCCACAACTAACATCATACTCAGTGGTGAAAAAGTGAACATTTTTCCTCTAAGATCAGGAACAAGACAGGGATGCCCACTCTTGCCACTTTTATTTAACATAGTATTGGAAGTCCTAACCAGAGCCACTGGGCAAGAAAAAGAATAAAGATATCAAAATTAGAAAGAAAAGAGTAAAACTGTCAATATGTGCAGACTACATGATATATAGAAAGCCCTAAAGACTTCACCAAAACACTATTAGAACTAATAAACAAATTCAGTAAAGTTGCAGGATACAAAATCGATATCCAAAAATCCATTGTGTTTCTACATATGAATAATGACCAGAAAGAGAAATTAATGCCATTTACAATTGCATCGAAAATAATAAAATAACTAGAAAAAAATTTAATCAAGCCGGTGAAAGACCTATATGCTAAAAACTATAAAACATTGATGAAAGAAATCGAAAAAGACACAAATAAATGGAAAGATATGCCGTACTCATGGACTGAAAAAATATTGTTAAAATGTCCATACTACTCACAGTAATCTACAGATTCAATGCAATCCTTATCAAAATTCCAATGGCATTTTTCACAGAAATAGAACGAACAATCCTAAAATTTGTATGGAATCACAAAAGACCCCAAATAGACAAGACAATCTTGAGAAAGAAGAGCAAAGCTGAAGGCATCATGCTCCCTGATTTCAAACTATAGTGCAAAGCTATGGTAATCAAAACAGTGTGGTATTGGCATAAGAACAAACCCATAGATCAATAAAACAGAATAGAGATCCTAGAAATAAACCCATGTATGTATGGTCAATTAATTTACAACAAAGGAGCCAAGAATATACAGTGGGGAAAGGACAGTCTCGTCAATAAATGGTGCTGGGAAAACTGGACAGTCACACACAAAAGAATAAAGCTGGACCATAGCTTCCACCATATACAAAAATTAACTCAAAATGGATTAAAGACTTGATTATGAGACCTGAACCAGAAAACTCCTAGAAGAAAATGTAGGTGGGAAGCTCTTGGTCCTGGTGATGATTTTTAAAATCTGACTCCAAAAGCAAAGGCAATAAAAGAAAAAAAATAGACAAGTAGGACTATATCAAGCTAAAAAGCTTCTGCACAGTAAAGGAAACCAACAAAATGAAAAAGCAACCTAGGGGATGGGAGGAAATATTTGCAAATTATATCTCTGATAAGGGGTTAATACCCAAAATATATAAAGCACTCCTACAACTTAATAGCAAAAAAACCCAAACAATTTAATGCTTTTTAAAGCTCTGTCTTGGCCATCTGTATAAGTTTATTCTATTCAATACATGTTTAATAATTTGGGCAAGTTAAAGAATCCCATTAGAATCTGGGAATGCCTGAATTCAATTTTACAGATTTGTTTAGCGAACACTGGCATTTTAATAATTTTAAGTCATATTTCAGCCTCGTGGATGAATTTAATGTTATGCAGCCAGCTGAAGTAATTGTTTACTTTAAGATGTAATAAAATTGTCTCAACATCCCATCTCACACCTGATAGAAGTCCCAACATGCTTCTCAGTCTCTCTGGAGTTTCAGGGCAGTGGAGGGGTTCGGTATTTATTTTTCCCCCAGCCAGTTCCACTTTTCTGCTTCCACGGAATTTTTGATCTCTGCTCTGGCTCTGACCCGTGCATGCTTGTCCCTGCTCCAGTCCACAACACCCCACTGGAGACCATCTGATCTTTTCGCTGGCGCTAATTCAAGGCCACGGGCCCACTAGATAGACAGCTTCAGGGTAGTGTTACAGTCTGAGTCCTCAAGTCGAAATGTCTGGGTCAACAGCTCGACTCCACTGGCAAGCTGTGCACTTGGTCAAGTTACTTAACTTCTCTCTGCCTGAGTTCCTCATCTGTGATGGGAAACAGATTTTTTCTGATAATTAAGTGATATGAACAGTGTAAATGCTTAGTGCATTGCCTAGAAAGTAGGTGCTCAATAAACATGGGCCATTATCATCACCACCCCAACCACCACCACTACTTTCATCATCGAAGATTTAGAGGCTACACAAGTCGCTCACATGATAATGAAATAGAACAAATGACTTTAAACGAAACATTGGACATATTTACATGTTTACTCTTTTTTTAAAAGACTTTATTTATTTGAGAGAGAGAGCCAGTGAGAGGAGGGGCAGAGGGGGAAGCAGGCTCCTCTCTGAGCACGGTGCCTGATGTGGGGCTCGATCCCAGGACCCTGAGATCATGACCTGAGCTGAAGGCAGACACTTAACCAACTGAACCACCCAGGTGCCCCTTACGTGTTTATTCTTAAAAGCCTTTACTTGTCCTCTTATAGGAAGAAGGTCCTCACTTTCTTGTTAAGTTCCACTTGGGCCCCTTTGATCTCTTCCCTTCCTGGTTTACTCTCTTCCAACCCCATCTCACCATCTTAATTCTTGTCTTTCACAGCAAGGTACAGGTACTACCTTTCCAAAGGTGTGGCTTAACAAAAACACTCTTCTTTCCCAGGACAAATTCTGTAGTCAAGTCTTAGAGCTCAAGAACCAACAACTGCTTTTTCCCGACTTCACAAAGATAGTCTGTCGGCCAGGTCCGCCTCTCCGGTCTCCTTTATTGTCCATCTAGAGAGTTTTGTTGTTGAAATATTTATAGAGATCCTCTATAGAGAATATTTATATATATTTCTCTATAGAGAATTATATATATTTCTCTATAGAGAAAAAAAATATATATATATAGTATAGGATGTTAAATTGTGAGTCATAGCAGATTGTGTCTTTTGAGGAATTGATCCATTATATATATATATATATATATATATAAAGAAATATATAAATAAATATATATAAAAATATATATAAATAAATAAATATATAAATACATAAATTGCTATTATGAATAGAATTGTTTATTCATTATACTTTCTAACTGGTTAGTATGAAAGTTATTACTTTTTTCTATTTGTTTTGGAACTAGAGTCCTATTATCATTGTTTTTAATAGTTTTCTGTTTATTCTCTTGAGTTTTCTCTGGTATATCATCATTTTTTCCTTGCTACTCTCTAATACTTACACCTTTTGTTTTGGTTTATTGGGCCGGCTTGGACAGATGTTACGGATCAGTGATGACAATGACCCGCTGGTACTGATGGATTCTACTTGCTAATACTTTGTTTAGGATTTGTAGGTGAAATGAGGTCTATGGCTTTCTTTTTGGTGTATCTTTGATAGGATTTGTTACAGTGGTTTTCTGGCTTTGTAAAAACAATAGAGCATTGAGAAACACTCCTTCTTTCTCTGAGTTCTGCAACAATTTAAATAATTCCTGTGTTCTCTGTTTTTGGTGTCTGGAGCCATGTAGGCTCTATGGGCCCGGCCTCTTTAGGGAGAGGATCCTTCATATTCATCTCGTAGCTTATTTTAGCTTTTCTGTTTCTTCCTCATGGAGGAAATGTTTTAATCCTAGAATAATTGTCCATGTCAGTTTGTAAGTTTATTTCCACAGTTTTACAAAGTATCTTCTAATACTTTGAGAGCTTTCCCCTGCATCTGTAGCTACCAGCCTTCTCTTTTGTTTAATTTTGGATATTTGCATTTCCCTACTCTTTCTGCTTTTTTTTTTTTTTAAAGATTTTTATTTGTTTATATGAGAGACAGAGAGCACATGAGAGAGGGGAGGTCAGAGGGAGAAGCAGACTCCCCGCCAAGCAGGGAGCCCAATGCGGGACTTGATCCCAGGATTCCAGGATCATGACCTAAGCTGAAGGCAGTCGCTTAACCAACTGAGCCACCCAGGCACCCTCTTTCTGCTTCTTTGATTCAGGTAGATTATGACTTGCCTTTTTTCATCCTTCTATCTCTTGAGGTAATCAATTCTACTGCTTTTAGGTTTTTTAGTTTCAATTCAGCTTTGTGCTTTTTATGTTTAATTCCTTCTGCTCTAGGTTTGATATTTTCCCCTGAGAACACTGTAGCTTTAATACATTTTGGTATGCAGCAGTCTCATTACTGTTGTTTTAGCAAATAAGTATTGAGAGAGAGACAGTGGTATATTTCCCAAGTGTCTGGGATGCTATCATCGGTTGGTTTCCACTCATTTATTTCTAGATTTATTGAATTTTGGTCAGAAAATGTGATCTATCCTCTTTCTACTATTAAAAATATGTTGAGGGGCACCTGGGTGGTTCAGTTGGTTAAGTGTCTGACTCTTGATTTCAGCTCAGGTCATGATCTCAGGGTTATGAGATCGAGCTCCGCATCAGGCTCCATGCTGGGCGTGGAGCCTGCTTAAGATCCTCGCTCCCCCTCTCCCTCTGCCCCTCCTCCCTCCTCAAAATATATGTTGAGGTTGCCTTTATGGTAATGTGGACTTTATGCCTAGTATACAATTAAGATCTGTAATTATTACATAAATACTCGATAAGAACATACATTCTGTAATATAATTATGTAATACAGAAATTTCTATATGTACATAATAAACACATATATTAATTATACTATTAAGATAATCTATCTCCATGAATTTAACATTCTTGATGTGTCAAGGACTGAGAGATACTTGATTCTTTTTTTCATCCACCCTTATTATTTTTCTAGAGTTTGTCCTATGAGAGATTGTTTCTCAAAGTGTGATCCTTGGACCAGCAGCATCAGCATCATCTGAGATCTCGGTAGAAATGAAGATATTGAGCCTTACCCTTGGCCTACTGAATTAGAAATGGGCTGGCATCTATCAATCTGTATTTGAAGAAATCCTCCAGGGGATTTGGATGTACCCCCATGCTTAAGGACCACGGGAGGAAGTATGAGATGTGGATCTCACTTTGTCCTGAGAAATTATCCTTTTTGCCCAATGGTTTGTGATGCTACCTTTTTTAGTAACTTTTTCTGGAATACTTATTCTGTACCATTAACCTCTAACATACTGTTTTGATTTTTATAGTTAATGAAGATAGGCAAATCAGAAGTAGGCATTATGAATTTCTCATTAAATCTGCAAAGATTTAAAAACTCAATACATTTTAGTGTTAACAAGAATTGAATGAACTAGACACTCTAACACATTGGTGGTGAGTATGTAAAGTACATTTTTTTTTTTTTCCTGGAAAGAAATTATCATAATATGTCCACAATATCTTAACCTTTGTTTCAGTAATTCTACTCCTACGAATTCAACATAAGAACATATGGGGCGCCTGCGTGGCTCAGTTGGTTAAGCATCTGCCTTGGGCTCAGCTCATGATCCCAGGGTCCTGGGGTTGAGCCCCACATTGGGCTCCCTGCTCAGCGGGGAGCCTGCTTCTCCCTCTCCCTCGGCCTGCTTGTTTACGCCCTCTCTCTCTCTGTCAAATAAATAAAAATCTTTTTTTTAAAAAAGAAAAGAACCAGAACTGGTGAGAAATTTATATTTACGTTGCTTTTTGTTTGTTTAGACTGTTGATTAATTAATATTAATGAATAGAATAGTTTATGAAAAAGTTTTAGGTTTACAGAAAAGTTGAGCAGAAAGTACAGAGTATGCCAAGATAATTCTCTCCTCCAGTTTCTCCGATCATTAATATCTTGCATCGGCGTGGTATATTTGTTACAACTGATGAACAATAGTAAGACATTATTATTAAAGTACATAGTTTACATTAGCGTTCACTCATTTCGTGGTATAGTCTGTGGGCTCTGACAAATGCATGACGTGTTCCCCCCCACAATTCCACCTGCCTAAAAATCTACTTGCTCCACCTGTCTGCTTTTTTAAAAAGAATATAGATCACCTGAAAGTCCAACAGTACAAGAATGTTTAAATAAATTATGATATAGTCAATTCAAATGAAATATTATGCAGCCATTAAAAATGATGTTCTTGTAAAATAATGACGGGGAAGTGTCCACAATATAGTACTAAGTTTAAAAAGTATAAACTATATTTTGCAAAAGAATAATTACATATGCTCACGAGGAAAAACTACTCCAAAGGGAGGACGAGACTGAAGGCTTTACCTAAAAGGCCGAGAAGATTTGTGAGCGGCCAAAAGCAGGTTGTAGAGTTAGGAACACAGCCTCGGACAGCAGCTAGCCCCGGTCAGTATCACGGCTCAGCCACCTGAGACCTGTGTAGTCTTGGGAAAGTTGCTTTCTCTTCTTTTTTCTGTTTATGAAATTGTCTACAATCAGCATGTATTGCTTTTCAAATGAGAAAAGAAGTACAAAGAGGAAGTGATAAGCAAGAGTAGAGACACTGGGGCCATAAGTGGCAAAATTCCCCATCTTAAGCGGCTGCCGCAGAAAAGGGAAGCTGTTGACTCACAGAATCGGAGAGTCCACTGGAGGGCTGGCTTGGGCAGGGCTCGGATGAGGACCCTCAGACCCCACTTCAGAACTTGGCTCTTCCGGGCCACAGCTTCCTCCCGCAGTAGCCCCAGGCCTCACGTGGTTCTCGCGACCCTCTCATTTCACAGCCAATGAGAGTTTCCCAGAATTCCCTCAGAAAACCTTATTGGCTCCGTGTGAGTCACATGCTCATCTCTCAACAAATCCCAGTGGCCCGGGGAAATAAGTGCTGATTGGCTTAGGCTTGGATCGTTCAACCTCCTGAATCAAGTATGGAGTCCACGTCTACAGAACCATAGGGACTGACAGCAAGCGAAGGGGTGATTCTCTAATGGGGAATACGGGGTGGCAGTAAACAAAAGATGCTCTTTGTTTTTGAAAGGAGGTGGCTCTGCAACTCGGCCAGCTGGTTCAGGTGTATCTCTTTAACGTCCCTGCCCTTCTTGGGGTATAGTTTTTGGGGTCATTGTTTTTATGTCCACAGTAGAGATGGCTGTATTGGTTTGTCCTGAACCAAGACTGAGCCAGGTGGTCAGCGACTGGTTCTCAGGACACTGGACCACAGGCTTATTGCTAATATCCTTCAGTTTGTGCTTTCAGCCTTCCACGTGGAAGGGATTTCATTAAATGCCCTTTCTACACAGTCCAAGACTATTATTTGTCTGAGCATCATTGGGAGTCATAGAGAAGGCACGCCCCGAGTCAGGGATCAGGGGATAGGGGAATCTTCATTTTACTGTAACTCAAACACAGTGTCTTGGATGTCTTTCATGACCTCTCCAAGAAGACAAAAGACTGGTATAGCAATACTCTTGCCAATTTGCTGAAAAGTTTATCATCCTTAGCTTCACAGCTGGAGCTCCTCACCCCAGTTCAATATCTTTGAGCTAAACAGAGTCCTCATTTTATGGCTGTTATGAAACTGTATTCTTGGAACAACGACAAACTCCGACTCCTCTAAAATCATGGTCAGTTGAACCACTTGTGTCATTGGGATTGGCAATAAAAACAGGTTGGATATTAAGCAGATACACCTGCTTCTCAGGCATCTCTCAGGTGCCAAAAGATAGACTGATTGTGTGGACCAAGCTCCCTGATGGGGAAAAGAAAGGAATTCCCTTGGGAAGTTGGGGCCTCAGGGAGTATGGATCAAATAAACCTCCCTCCTGAGCAGGCTGTGCTTCCATCTGACAGTGAAATAATCCAGTTTTCTTGGACTATGAATATGGAAAGACCTTTAGCCCCACCTTAGTCAACACATGAACACATGGCAGGAGCCAATAAAGAAGAAGGTACTAGACCAGGCCATATGCACCTTGTCATTTCCTTAATAAAATGGGATCTCTTGACCTTGGCCCTGTCATCACTTTTATCTTCCTGCTGCCTTTCTCTGTTTCCTGGACTCATGGTGAGTTGCCCGGTTACTTGAAAAGAGTTTTTAAAAGCAAAATACTGCCTTTTACCATTACGAATGTCATAGTTTATACCCTGTCTTTGCTGTGCTGGTCACTGTGCTGAGTGCGTTCTGTACACTACCTGGAATCCTCTCAACGACTCTGTAGTAGGTTCTGTAACTACCATTGTAAACAGGAGGAAACTAAAGCTCCGTCTTGCTAGTAACTTGCCCAAAGTCATCTCTCTACTGATGAAACTGGAGTTTTGAAATGAAACCTGCCAATGTTAAATACTGTGTTTCTTCCCTCATTATCAATAGCCAACACAAATGTATTTCCTTCAAATTGATTTTGGCAAAATTTAGCCTGATTCCATTTTTATCTCTGTTTTCTGCATCTAGCAGCCTCGGTTGTGTTACAAGCCTAATCCTTGAGGTGACTGGTCGTCTGAGGGAACCCAGTCTTCTCAATGCATAACCATGCCACAGCAGCCTTCCAGAACCTTCCATGGGTGGTGTGTGTGTGTGGGGGGGTCCTTGCCCTGGGGTCTTGGCAAAACCACACAAGAATGAAATCTCCCCCTCCCTCCATCAGAACATTTCTGCCCCACCTTTGGCCCCTTCAGGCTCAGCGTGCTGATGACCAGAACAAGACAGGCCTGTGCCTTGACCCCATTGTGTGCACTTATCCGATGTGAAATGCTAATAATCGCTTTGCAATTTTACATTTTGATCCGAGTACAAGGTTGGAACCAGCTGTTAAAAAAAACAAATAGCTTTAAACCCCATTGTGAAGAGATGACCTCATGCAGGAAACTGGTTGGGTTTCTGGGGATGTCGGTGGGTTCTCGTTAGACAAGCTGCTCCTTATAAGCCACGCAGCGGCTGTCTCTGAGACAGCAACTGTGGATGTGCCGTGAGAACCACATCTGTCTGTAAGTCTTCAAGAGGCATGGAGTTGGGTTTTCCATTATTCAACTACAGAGAAAAAGAAAAGAAAAGAAACTACTTCCTGTCAGCAAAGTCCTGTGTTTCTAGCTTTGTTAACTTCTCTCTCACTGAAAAGATGCTTTTCAAGAACCATTCCAAAGAGGCTGTTCTCATGATTCGGAATTGGCATTTGAAAATGTTGCCTCCGGGGAAACACTCAAATCCACCAGTTACTTTGTGGACTCTTTTTGGCTCTGTCCCTTTATACACCGGGCACTTTCTCACACCCCTGTGCCTTCAGCAGCTGAGGACAGGTCCTTTTGCTCCCTCATTTCCATCCTGCAAGAGGTGAAGTGTGGACTCTGGTCTATCACCTCAATGGAACACTTTAAACTCCTTAAAAAAAGACTTGATTGGAAATGATAATTTTCCCACAGTGATTAAATTTTCCAAATTCATTCAGTAACTGGTTCACTCAAACTAACATACCAAATACAGCCATAGGTTCTGGGGATGTGAAGATATAAGACCCATTATCTAGAAATGCCTGGGTGGCTCAGATGGTTAAGCATCCAACTCTTGATTTCGGCTCAGGTCATGATCTCAGCATTGTGAGATTGAGCCCCGCATTGGGCTCCATGCTGATTGTGGAGCCTGCTTAAGATTCTCTCTCTCTTTCTCCCTCTGCCCCTCCCCCACCTTCTTGCTCTCTCTCTCTCTCTCTCTCTCAAAGAAAATAATAAGACCCATTACCTATATTCAAGTCCACACTCCAGCAGAGGAGTCAGAAAAGGAAGGAACTTGAGGACCCTAGGGTAAAGTGTATACTGCTTAGGACAGCAGGGAACCAGCATGGGGTGGTGGGCATGGACATTGAAAGAAGTGATGACCAAACTTGGCTTCCTGGAGGAGGTCACCCCGATCTGAACTTTGAAGGACACAGAATTAGCAAAAATGTCTAAGACAGAAGGAGCATCCTGTGCGAAGGTGCAGGAGTGAGAAGGGAAATACATGCTGGGACCACAGCACTGCATGTAAGGGGCCAGAGGAGATAAGATTGGGAAAGGAGGCGGAGACCAGGCCCCAATGCTGATATGTCCCTCATCTATGGCGCATGGGAGCATCTCAGCACCGATGGGCATCTGTGCATGGGTCACCTTGCAGCCATGTGGTCCATCTGGAGCTATCCTTATGGGCATGGACATTCTTCCCCCTCAATGTTGATTATTACCAGCTATTTCACATTTCCCAAAGCATGTGCATACGTGTGCACACGCACACACAGAAGTTTCAAACAGGTCATTATTCAATGTCTCTAGTAATTCATCCAAACCTATACTACTGGTGGGCTGTAGGGGCTTAGAATAAATCAGACTTTGAACCCCCTGATCTACCTGTCTTGCCGCCATTCACAGAGAAAGTTCTCACCAACCAGGGCTTCAGGATGTCCTCTTAGAGGCCCTCCCGTGGCTGGTAGGGAATGCCCTTTAGACACCTGTCCTCTCTCTCCTCCAGAACATCTGTCCTTAAACTCTTCTCCAACAGTGTCCCCATTTGCTTTGTTATTCTAGCCACTCTCTACCCTACTCTCCAACCCCTACAAAAGGTCGGCAAGTTGCTTGACCTGTTGATCCTCACAGCCTCCTTGGCTCAGTGGTGTGTAAAAGCCCTACTCTCTTCAGCCAAGTGAAAGGAGTGGGGAGCTTAGGGTCTAAAAGCTGGGTGCAGGCTACTGAGGATGATCATCTACTCCTGGCTCCACTTCTCTTGATTGTGCCTTTGGTTATCCCCACTATGTCTGAAAAAAAAGTCACACATATCACACTGGGAACAGGAGATTCCTGCCCAAAGGCCCTATTGTCTCTATGAAGGAGAGTCTGAATCCTCTCTCTTTGAATAACTCTGAACTTATTAAGCCACAAATGGACTTATCCTTCTACTCACCTTCGTTTTCCTTTTTTTAAAAAAGATTTTATTTATTTATTTGACAGAGAGAGAGAGCACAAGCAGGGGGAGCAGCAGGCAGAGGGAGAGGGAGAAGCAGGCTCCCTCAGCAGGGAGCTCCCAATGCAGGGCTCGATCCCAGGACCCCGGGATCATGACCCAAGCCGAAGGCAAACACTTAACCAACTGAGCCACCTAGGCGCACTTGACCTTCGCTTTCTTTATGAAGCTCCCTTCCATTCATTTCACACTAACAGAAGTGCCCAGTTACCCTTTCCTGATTCCTCCTGATCACAGTGTGGAAGGAGTGACCGGCTACTAAACAATATGGAGAGCCCAAGAGGCCCCCTGCATTTATACCTACTGGGTTTAACTGCTGTGCTCAACTTTGTACGTGCAAACACAGTGCCAGGCACCCACTCATCACTCCGTGTTTCTTCAGTGAATGAGTACATGAGTTAATGACCCTGAACTTTCACAATTAACCTGTAAGTTAGGTAAGATTATTTCCAATTTATAAACGAGCAGACTAAGGCTCAGAAACGTTGAGTTGCCCATGGTCATTTAGGCAATAAATGGTGAATTTTGGTTTCTAACACAAGTCTTTCTGGCCCCAAAGTACATGTTCTTCCAGAAAACCAGGAGTTGTCTACCTACCGACCCACTAAATTTAGTTCATGTCAATAATGAATAACTCTTTGGGGAACCTGGGTGGCTCAGTTGGTTAAGTGGCCAATTCTTGGTTTCAGCTCAGATCATGATCTCAGAGGTGGTGGGATCGAGCCCCACGTTGAGCTCTGCACTCAGTGGGGAGTCTGCTTGTGCATTCTCTCTCTCCCTCTCCCTCTGCCCATCACTCCACTCACACACTCTCTCTCTCCCTCGCTCTCAAATAAATAAATAAATCTTTAAAAAGAATGAATAACCCTTTGTGTGGATACCTTTTGTGATAGTCTTTTTTTTTTTTTAAAGATTCCGTTTATTTATTTGAGAGAGAGAGAATGAGAGAGAGCACATGAGAGGGGGGAGGGTCAGAGGGAGAAGCAGACTCCCCGCCGAGCAGGGAGCCCGATGCGGGACTCGATCCCGGGACTCCAGGATCATGACCTGAGCCGAAGGCAGTCGCTTAACCAACTGAGCCACCCAGGCACCCCCTGATATCCATCTTTTTATTTTTTATTTATTTATTTTTATTTTTTTTAAGATTTTATTTATTTATTTATTTATTTGAGAGAGAGAATGAGAGAGAGCATGAGAGGGGGGAGGGTCAGAGGGAGAAGCAGACTCCCTGCTGAGCAGGGAGCCCGATGCGGGACTTGATCCGGGGACTCCAGGATCATGACCTGAGCCGAAGGCAGTCACTTAACCGACTGAGCCACCCAGGCGCCCCCTTTTGTGATAGTCTTAGTGCCGGGTAATGAGGCTGTGGGTTTGGGTAATTCTTCATGACCCAGTTTATCAGTTCTTAAGTTGCCTCCCTCCCTAGAGTTGTCTCCTTTGTCCATACCCAACGCAGCACTTCATTCATTCGTTCGTTCGTTCGTTCATTCATTCCACATTCTTTTTTTTTTTTTAAGATTTTATTTATTTGACAGAGAGAGACACAGCGAGAGAGGGAACACAAGCAGGGGGAGTGGGAGAGGGAGAAGCAGGCTTCCCGCCGAGCAGGGAGCCCAATGCGGGGCTTGATCCCAGGACCCTAGGATCATGACCTGAGCCAAAGGCATACGCTTAATGACTGAACCACCCAGACGCCCCACGTTTTCCCTTTTTAAATTTTTTTTTTTTTTTTTAAGATTTTATTTATTTGTGTGAGAGAGAATGAGAGACAGAGAGCATGAGAGGGAGGAGGGTCAGAGGGAGAAGCAGACTCCCTGCCAAGCAGGGAGCCCGATGCGGGGCTCGATCCCAGGACCTGCAATCATGACCTGAGCCTAAGGCAGACGCTTAACGACTGAGCCACCCAGGCGCCCCATTCCACAGACATTCTTAAAGTATCTACTATATGTTAGATGCTACAGATACAAAGACAACCCCAAAAGGTCCTGCCTTCCAGCATCCTAGAATTCCTCACAGTATGTTAGTCATCTATGTGACTATCTTAAGAACAAAGACAGAGTCTTGTGAATATTTTTGTTTCCAGCTCCTGACAAAAGACCTGGTTGATGAGGGGCCCTCAGCAAATTTGGTTGAACTGATATTGTGGTTAGTATAACAACGGTGTTATGTAAAAATCTCTGTTCCAGGGGCTACAGCCATGCTTCTGGGGGCATGAGTATTAATTCATTCTTTCCGATCTTTGAACTCTCATTTAATAAATGGCACCATTGCTTTACTACAGAGAACTGCTGGAGGGGTTAGATTCATTTTCTTCCCTCACATTAAGAAGCAATTGTGGTCATTCTTTATGCCACGAGCCAGTGAGAGCTCATTTTTTTCCTCATTATTTTTTTAACTAGGTTACATAAAATATGGCACAAAATTTTAAAATCACAAAAGGTATAAAATTAAAAGTTGGCCCTAGCTGTCATCCCTAGAATGAGCAGCTGTCCCCAGTTTTCTTGAGTGTCCATCCCGAGATAGTCTGTGAATTTACAAGCATATACATGTGGGCTTAGGTGTATATCTACACCCACCTGCCCCCATGCCTCCCCCCCCGCCCGCCCAGGGTAGTGTATTATACACAACGTTCTACACTTTGCTTTGTTTATTTAATGTTAAACCCAAAAGACCTTCTCACATGATCGCATAGATAATATTCTCATTTTTAAATGGTTGGTTATCGTTGTTAAATGGATTGTACCATATTTTAAACAGTCCCTCCTTAAGGCACATTTAGGCTGTTTCCAAACATTTCTTTTATTACTAACAAAGCCACAGTGAATATCCTTATACATATACCATTTTACACATCTAGAAAGATAAATTCTTAAATGTGACGCTTAAACACATTTATTTCAGTTTTTAAATTTCAAGGTGAAATGCATTATTTTTAATAAATACAATTAATTGAAATAAATTCCTAAAAGGGCTGGGCCAGAGGACATAGGCATTTTGAGGAAAACATCGTCGAACTGCTGCTCTCCTTACAAGTTGTGCCAATTTGCACCCCCACTGTCAGATGGGTCATCAAAATTTTGATCTGTGCTAATCTTATTATAATTCTCTTATTATGAGATCTTATTTATTTTTTAAAAGCCCAGTTTAATTTTTTTTGTTTAAATTCAATTTAATTAACATATAGTGTATTATTAGTTTCAGGGGTAGAATTTAGTGATTCATCAGTTGAATATAACACCCAGTGCTCATTCTATCACGTGCCCTCCTTAAAGCCCATCACCCAGTTACCCCATCCCCCCACCCCTGTTCCCTCCAGCAACCCTTCAAAACCCAGTTTAATGTTAAGCCATAATTCTCATGAAGCCCAAGGTACTACAACCCAAATGTTGTTTTCATCCTCAACTGCTGGTCAACTTTTATCAATTACATGTTTGTATCACTGCTCACCCCCAAATGAATTTGAGGCAGTTTAATAAAAAATATACACAGTGAGAGAGAAGGAGAGTTTTTTTTTTTTTTTTTAAATCAAGAGAAAGGAAAAGAGGTAAATGGTAAGATGAAAAAGGAGAGAGGTTTTGTGTAACAAAATGCCTATCTTCAGGTCCAAACATTTACTAACATCGGTCCACAGTTTTGTCTCTGAGCCTCCTGGAGGTCAAGGCAAAAAGGAAAATGTATTCAGTTAACAAATGTTACATTATGCATAAGGAAAAATAGTACTTAAGAAAATCAAAGGCTTTGGATTTTAAATGTAAGAGAGAAATTCACATGGTTTATCACAGAGGCTCCAGGTAACGTAACAGATCATGTCCTCAACAAGATCCCTAAAACAAAAGAAAAAGTAAATTTGGGGGATTACAGAGCTACTATCCTGTTAGCCCGGAAAGCTTTGCTCAGGCCCTTTGTCAGGTAAGAGCGCTCCCTTTTCTCTGACTCCCCATGGTCCTGGGCATTAGTAAGCATGCCTCATCGCTTCCGCTGTGAACACTCCCATGCACCAAACCGAGGCACAAACGCAGAAGCATAAGAGCCTTGCTTTAGCTCATGGTCTGCAGGTCGATGATTTAGACGGGGCTCAGCCAAGCAGGACTTCCAGTCTTGGCTGATTCTCTCACAAGCCTGGGGGCCACGAGGGCATCTGGGCTCCACTCCACAGGTCTCTCGGCCCTCAGCATGCCAGCCCAGCATGTTCCCGTGGCAGAGCAGAGCCCCCGGAGTGGAGGCCAAAGTGACAACTGCTTTCTCAAACGTCCGCACGTGTCATCCCATTGGCCAAAGCGGTCACACGGCCGAACTCCGAACTGAGCGATGGAGAAGAAGATTCCTTGTGGAGAGAGTTGCCAAGTCACGTGGAAAAGGGCCCCGAGACAGGGAAGGGCGTGGGATCGGGGCCATTATAGTGCTATGATCTGCCTGCCACAGGAGACGGCGACCTAGGCTTGGCCAGATGGTGGGCAGACCCACGGGGTCCCCACCGAGCCCAGCAAGGTATTGATACGTACATCCTGGGAGGAAGAAGCTCCCGTCTCCCCTGCGGTGCGTGGCTGAGGCTTGGAGCCTTGCTCCCAAAGAGACCAGCACTCAGAGGGAAGCAGGGACAAGAGCGGTAAGCCACGTGCAGAAAGAAAGGGCTCCGACTCCAGGATCCCCACCGGCTCCCCCAGGCCGATCCGTCTGCCCATTTGCAGCAGGAGATAGTGCTCCAGACCACGGAACCAGGGGCCCGTCGCCTGGGTTTCAAGACCAGCTTGATCACTGAAGGGCTCTGTGACTCTGAGGCAAGTGGCTTCATTTCTCCGTGCCTCAGTTTCCATCTCTCTCCAACGGGGATCGTGACAGTCTCTCCTCCCTGAGTCGTTGTGAAGATTGAGTACGTTAATACAGGAAACGTCTAGAGTGGTGCCCAGCACGTAGATGTGTGATAGTTAATTTTGGTTGAAGTGTGTTCGTTTTGCGTTTCTGTCATTTGGCCTCACACAGAGTGACTTCTGTGGGTGGTGTCTCAGTCGGATGGGTGGAAAGGCAAGGCCCTCGGTGGGAGAGCCTCTAGCTCCACCCAAAGCCATTGCCCCGCCTCCCAGTTGTCAAATCTACCAAGTAAAAACAAACTGAATACTTTTTTTTTTAAGATTTTATTTATTTATTTGAGACAGAGAGAATGAGAGACAGCATGAGAGGGAGGAGGGTCAGAGGCAGACTCCCTGCTAAGCTGGGAGCCCAATGCGGGACTCGATTCCAGGACTCCAGGATCATGACCTGAGCCAAAGGCAGTCGTTCAACCAACTGAGCCACCCAGGCGCCCAACAAACTGAATACTTTAGCTCGGATTGGCCTCATCTGTGACAGGCCCCGTGAGTGCATCGTCCGCAGTCACTGTAATTAGAGGACTTGGTACATGAGGAAGTCAGGGTTCAATGGGCATCAGTCTCCCCTTTCCAGATGTGCGTGAGGTTGGCCTGGGCCCAGGACGCGGTGGGCTGGGCCGGACTGCCGCGTGAGTTTGTGGACCAGAGTGTGCATGACCGGCTTTTCGCTTCTTTCTCTGCAGCAGCCCCTGAGCGGCACCCAGTCAATACGGGGCCCCTAAAAGGAAACACAAGGCCGCCGATGGCCTGGGCCTGCCACCATCGGGGGGGCTCTGCGCGGCCCAGCTGGAGCCCCCTCTCCCTGCAGGTCTGCCCTCCTGCTGAGGCGGCTCAGAGAGCAACCGGTCACAGTTTGGCTGGCTCCAGCCTGCCTCCACATGGGGCATAAAGGCCGGCATTGTGCTGTACTCGCAACAGCTCTCCCTTCCCAGGGCTCCCGATGCGCTTGTTGCCCTGGATCTGGTCTGAATGTTCTCTTTGTCGAGGACCTTCGGGTGCCGAGGTGGGGTCGCCGTCTCCGCGGCAGTCCCGGGTTAAATAAATACATTAAGGCCACCGACACGGCTGGACACGGGAGTCAGCCTCCGTCACTCACATCCCTCATGTGGCAAAAGACGGAGCTGCTGTGGTTGGAGTTCATTTAAAGACGGCTTTCTTTGTTCGGTTCCTGCACGGGAGGCCTCCATACACTGGGAGGGGGCAGCCACGCTCGGCTTCGACTGGGCCGTGTTTCTCTAGCAAGACTTGGGGAGTCTCTAAACACTGTGCAGATGCACACGGAACGTGACCTGTAGCCGTCCACGGGACACCACGCTGCCGTCACCCCGTGAGCGGACACCCCAAAGAAAGCCGTGAGTGAGTAAGCTCAGCGCTGGCTTTCACCACTTTTCCAGGGCCCTGGCGGTCTGCGTGTCCATCACGCACCTTTACGGAACCCATAATATTTAGAAATGTGCTGTGCTCTTCCCAGAGGCTAAAATAAACTAAAGCCTGTGAATGTTTTCATGTCGTGCATTACCGTCGCCTGTGAAATTATTACTCCGGATGATACTCAGCACTGAGTACACTCTGCTCTTCGGGGGCCGCGTGTTCGTTTCTCCTTCTCAAGTATCTGTTTCAGTCTTTTAAGAGTCAAAAACATTTCTATTTTGATATTGCTGCATGTGTCCAAGACGCTAAAGGATGGGTGAAATGGTACATTTTTTAAAAAGTCCAGGTCCTTACTCAAGGAATTTGTGCTCTATAGGCCAATGGAAGGACGAGTGGGAAGGATGAATGGGAGCGAGTGGGGGTGTCACTGTAATCTATCAAATCAGGAAATTTCATATATATTTTTTTTTAAGTAGAAACAGGGGCGCCTGGGTGGCACAGTCGGCTGAGCGTTGGACACTTGGTTTTGGCCCGGGGCGTGATTTCGGAGTTGTGGGGTCAGGCCCCGTGTCGGGCTCCATGCTCGGCGCGGAGTCTCCTTTGGGCTCTCTCTCCCTCTCCCTCTGCCCCTCCCTGCTGTGTGTGTGCACGCTCTCTCTCTCTCTCCCTCTCAAATAAATGAATAAATCTTAAAAAAAAAAAGTAGAAATAAAAGATTTGCTTTCTAAGCATAGCAGAGTCTCAAGCAGGGGCAATTTTGCTTCCTCTGGGGACAATTAACAGGATCTAGAGATATTTTTAGCTGTCACAGCTTGGGGGGTGTGGTTCAGGGTGCTGCTGGCATCTAGGGTAGAAATCATGATGTCGCTAAACGCCCTGCCATGCACAGGACAGCCCCCTCGAGGAAAGGGCTGTCCATTCCAGAAGGCCAGCCGTGCCATAGCTAAGAACTTGGGAGCGTTGAACCCCCGGGAGGTGAACTGCATCACTAGTATGTACTAACAGGGTTGGGTGATCATAAACTTCTTTTTTTTTTTTTTTAAAGATTTTATTTATTTATTTGACAGAGAGAGAGACACAGTGAGAGAGGGAACACAAGCAGGATGAGTGGGAGAGGGAGAAGCAGGCTTCCTGCCGAGCAGGGAGCCCGATGTGGGGCTTGATCCCAGGACCCTGGGATCATGACCTGAGCTGAAGGCAGACGCTTAACGACTGAGCCACCCAGGAGGCCCGATCATAAACTTCTTAAGATGCTTTTGTAAGCACTAACTTGAACTTCCAGCAAATTAACTGGCTGCTAGATATTGTTGCAAAATTCCCATTCCTTGCTTACTGTAAGCACATTGCCATAAAATGCCCACTGAGGAGGCTTGCCTGGCTCAAAAGCCCAAGAGCAAAAATAACTGCTCCAGTTCGTTTTGTTTTATTTTTTTAACTTTTGATTTTGAAATAAATTTAAACTCACATAGATGTTTCTAAAATATTGGAGAGTGCCCTTCACCCAGCTTCCCCCAATGACATCTTGCATCACGATAGCACAATATCAAAAGCAGAAAACTGACATTGGTACAATACTATTTATTGATGAACCATCTTGGATTTTACCAGTTTACTCAAGTTTCAAATAATAAAACATTTAAAAATATATCCCTCTCTCCCCCAAATAATCAACTTTATTCCTCTAGAAATGCTTTCTATGGAAGGCAAAACATCAATGATCTTTCTGCTTCTAAATGATGCTCATCGCCAAGGATCCAGGAAAGGAGGTTATGGGTAAAGATAACTGGCTTTTAGTTTTATTAACCAACCTCCACCCTCTTCAAAACTAAGGCCCGAATGGTCCCTGCTGGCTTTCAGTCCCTTCCTGCTGTTTTTTAATTTGTCAGCTTGCAAGTCTCCCCAGATTCAAGGATTAAACCTCATGGCAAAATGTGACTACTTTCTCAGTCCCGCGCCCCCGGCAAGGTGTGAACGCTGTAGCCGCCGGGAAGCACTTGCCAGGGCTTTCCTGCCAAGACACCCCACGCACCACACACACACCCCACACACATTTTGAAGAGTCTTTTACAAATAAAAAGAAAAGAGGTGAACTCTGCCCCAGACCTATTTGAGGGAAGGCACAGTCTTCACCTCTATCGCTTTCCCGCTACCAAGAGCTTCAGATGCAGGAAGTGAGGAGCAGAGCACTCAAGCCTGCCTTCACTCTCAGCTTCCTTCACTCAGCTTCCTTCTAGGCCTTCAGAGAAGAGGCTGTTCAGTTGTTCTAGTCACAACATGAAAACATAAAGGACCAAAAGATGGCCAGAAAAGGCCCTAGCAGACAGGGCTCTGGCTTAAGCTTTTAGAACGCTATCTGAGAAGGCCAACGTCCAGTGGGAGAGAAAGCCCCAGACCATGAGTCAGAAGAACTGAGTTCGAGTGTTGGCTCTGCCACTTTCTGGCTGTGCAGTCCCATGAATGACATGTGTGTCCTCCTCCTCCAGATTCACGTTCACCTACCCACCATCCCCCCTCGATGTGATGGCATTAGGAGGCGGGGCCTTCTGGAGGTGACGAGGTCATGAGGGTGGAGTCCCCACGAATGGGTTTAGTGCCCTGAGAGAAGAGACCCCAGGGAACTCTCTTTCTGTCTCTGCCACATGAGGACAACAGGGAGAAGGCAGCTCTCCACGCACCAGAAGAGGAGTCTCACTGGACACCAATCATGCTGACACCCCGATCTCAGACTCGCAGCTTCCAGAACTGCGAGAAAACACTGTCAGCTGTTTATTAGCCACTCAGTGTGTGGTATTGTTATAGCAGCCCAGACTAAGACTGTGGCCTTGGGGAAAGCACTGAACTGATCTTCAGATTCCTTATCAGTAAAATGAAAATATCGGTACCAGTCCTGCTAAACATAGAAGGTGGTTGTCGAGGTCACCAACATGCTCGATGTGAAGCTGTCCCTTATAGGAGGAAAAGTAAACTGTGTGTGCTCATATGGTGAGAGTGAATAAAGCTACGGCCACGCACAAATGCAGTAGCGAGTGAAAGAAATTGCAAAAGAACACAGAAGGCCCGATACACCATTCATGCCGATTTGCCAAACTATACCATATACATTGCTTCAGGACACACACGGATGGAGTGAAAGTATAAATCAAGTGCATGGGAATGAGGAGTGTCCAGTCCGGGGTAGGGGGTACCCCTGGGGGGTGGTGGGGGCAGGGCGGGCAGCGGCATCTAACAGTCCTGGCAATATTTACTTCTTAAGCTTGGAGGGAGGCTGCATGAGTATTTCTGTCATTCTTCTTCTTTTTCTTAAAAGATTTATTTTATTTTATTTTTTTATTTTAGAGAGAGAAAGCAGAGGCCAGGGGTGGGGGGGCAGAGGGAGAGGGAGAGAGAGAATCTCAAGAAGACTCCCTGCTGAGCCCAGAGCCCGACGCGGGGCTCGATCCTAGGACCCTGAGATCATGACCTGAGCCGAAATTGAGAATCAGGACGCTAAACCGACTGAGCCACCCAGGCACCCCCCGTCATTATTCTTGATACATTTTTACGTGTTTTTAATATCTTAAAAGCATCAAGAATTTTTTAAGAAAGCTTTCTATCATTGTCAAAAGAGGTGTTAAGGGTGGAATACGGTGATACGGTGTGCTAGAGGAGACCCTGGGGCTGGTCTAAATGGGGCTTCACCACTTGTGACTCTGGGCAATTTGCTTAACTTCTCAGCTGCTCTGTGTTTTAGGTTCTCATCTGTCAAGAGCACCTCCTTCATAATACCGGGGAGGCTTAAACAAGATAATGTTTGAAGACCACTTACCACCACACTTGACACATAATCTCAATAAACGTTAGATTTTAGCTACTGCACAAAATGCAAGGGATTGGATGATCACCATGATGACTCATGGATTGACAATGGAGTGGCGCTGTACATAAATAAAATAGATGCCTCCATCTTCTGGCCATTGTAATGTAATATTTAGGACACAGAGTAATGTTATTATTCCAACCTGAGATTTATGAGGCAGAATCTTACTTGGATAACTTGGGTCACTCCACTGAAATATCTTACGGCAAGATAGCTGAATCTTTGTTTGGAGACTTGCCAGTAGCCATAAAAATTCTTCACCACTCAGTAAGGTTATGTATTATGGCCATGTAGGCATTCTGGCTATCAGAACTTTCACTCTTTGGGCTGTGCCAGATAAACTTGAACATAAGACACCTTCAACAGTTTCAAGATTTATGGCAACAAATTCCAACCTCCTGGCCCCAGGCCCATGCAAGTCATGTTCCTCATCACCATATAATGTTACCTTGTGTGGCCAAAGCAAGGTGCCTAGGACAACGGTAGGCTTCACTGCCAAAATACCAATGGGATGGAGCCAACTTTAATAACCATAAGCCACATTTAAGTCTTTATGTTCTCTAGTATTTGAGTCAATGTGGAGAAATTTTTCTTTGCCATGGTACTCTCAAATTATTCAGTTAAAATTTAATAGAAACTTGCTATCTTAAAACAGTCCAGTCCTCTGGAGTTGACCAGCCCATTGCTGGGATTTCTACTTTACAAAGAGCGCAGAGGGGAGCGGATTGCCACATGAAGCCTCAAGTGGCCTAACAAAGGTAAAACTCACCTAGACCTGCTATCTGCAAGGCTGGATGTCCTGTGATTTAATCTGTTTTACGAATGAAGGTAACTTTCTATCCTAAAACAGCACAATCCTCCCAGCTTTTTCTTGGGTCTATAAATTCACTTTTTACATGTAGGTCTGTGAAGTACAGCCTTGTTGATTCAACATCTGGAACTACTCAGGTGGTTTGTCTCTACTGACTTTACAAACAATAAAAGCAAACCACTGGATGATTCCTGGGTATTTAAACTTGGGGCATGGGCATCGTGGCCTCACTGCTGACAAACACAAGATTTTCATTTTCCCTGCTGGATCCAAATGCAACAAATGTGGTTGTGTTCTCCTCAAAAATGGGCTACTTGTTTCTAAGATATAATTTTATGACTGTGGGGCACATGCCTCAGAATTTCCAAAGTCCTTGCAAATCTGGGGTCTGTCCCCAAACCCAAGTTT
Source organism: Mirounga leonina (assembly GCF_011800145.1). Classification (NCBI taxonomy): domain Eukaryota; kingdom Metazoa; phylum Chordata; class Mammalia; order Carnivora; family Phocidae; genus Mirounga; species Mirounga leonina. The sequence goes on from NW_023270265.1 coordinate 43,718,817, forward strand.
AGTCCCACTTTAAAGAAACAGACTAAAGTTGATGACTGTCTAACTATAGTTTCTGCCCAAACTGGGAGGAAACCTATCAAACTACTGGGGAAACCCCAAAGTCAACCCCACTCCTGGAGTGATGTAATCAGCACCGTTTTTCATGACATGGAAAAAGACTTCTCTGAAGTGATCCCTGAGCTGTTTGCAGTCAATACACACATTTATAAATATCCTGGAAAATATCATCAGAATCAAAGAGAATGAGTCCTTGAGGCCAAAAATGAGAAAGGAAAAAACAACCATGTAAATTAAATGGGGAAATATAGAAAAATGTGTGACTCTGCGGCAAAAATATCACCTGATGGTCACAGTGGATTATAAGCTAATGTGAATAATACAATGTCAAATATCATCAAGTGTTAAAATACATGGGTGATTAAGAGTCTCAAATGACGCACCAGCAGAACTCAAAATATGGACCACCAAGAGCGATACTAGCCTATTCCATGGAGACTCTAAAATGTGGACCCAAACAAAGATATTGTGGTCCTTCTAACAAATTATTGAGACATAAATAATCCCTCATCTGCACATTGTGTTCGGAGAGGCGAATTTGCAAAACAGTTTGGAACTGGAGCCCGCTCCATCTCACTCTACCTGGTAGGCAGGAGGATCTTTCCGAGATCATAGATCCTATAGATATTTTCAAGGGCTTACCTTTGCCCTTTCCACTAGGCGGAAAAGCTCCTTCAAAACCTACCTCCTGCCTAACCTGCAGCTCTGTTCCCTGCATCTCCCCTGTCTCACTATGCTCCAGGCATACTGGTGTCCTTTATGTCCTTTTAAAAGGTCAACTCTGGGGGTGCTTGGGTGGCTCAGTTGGTTAAGTGTCCAACTCTTGGTTTCAGCTCAGGTCATGGTCTCAGGGTCTTGGGATGGAGCCCCATGATGGGCTCCACACTCAGTGGGGAGTCTGCCTGAGATTCTCTCCCTCTCCATCTGCCCCTCCCCCCGCAAATAAATAAATCTTAAAAAAAAAAAAAGATCAACTCTGCCTTCCCACAGGGTCTTTGTATTTGGGCCTCCATATCTTCTTTCCCACTTTTCCACATGGTCAACTCCAGTACATTCTAACACAATGTCACTTCCTCAAAGAGGCCTCTCTCTGATCATTCAGTCTAAAGGAGTCCTGGCCACCCCACCACATGGTCTTCAGGTATCTAATCATCCTGTTTATTTCCTTCATAGCATTTCAGCGGGTAGGGTCAGGGAAAGAGTAGAGGTGGTGGGAAACATGGCTGACCAAGTATTTGGTTTGGGCCAAGTTTCCAAGGCCTTCCAAGTCTGCAAAGGCATTTGGATGGTATCCAGGGAGCAACCTGGCATCAGAATGGGATCACATTGCTTTATGGCTAGGAGGTGATGCTAAGAAGACTGGAGACAGTGAGCTCTTCAAGAAGGCACTGTATTAGTACAGTTAGAGAAGGGAACGGTCCATAATGCAGCAGAGACTTGTCAGACAAGAGATAAAGCTGGGCAAAGCAATTCCTGATCTCCAGGAACCTATCCAGTAGGGGGTGAAATCTAATACTGAAATAATTGCACCACAGAGCCCCGTAAGGAAGAATGCCAAGAGAGACACCTCAAAGGAGGGGGTTCCCCATGAATGGTCCCATTTAACTGATGTCATTCCCACCCCCCGCTATTAAAGCAGCCGTCTCATTCATTCATTCCTCCTTTGAGCCTCATGACTTGTCTTTTCAATTTCAGTAAAGTTTGATTTGATCTTTTTTTCTGTTTTCCTTTTGAAAGGAGATCTGTCTTCCAGATTTCAACAAGATTTCAAAGTGAAGCTTACAGAGGGCTAAGTTTTAAGTCTCTTAAAAATCTAATGCAAACACGAGAAAGTCTAAATTAAAAATAAACAAAAGTATGCTATTTTTCAGTTGCTAAATCCGACGTAAAAATTAAAAAGGAAAACAAATAGTTACCACAGTGCACTTTCTTTTACCAGATAAATATGTGAACATAACTTGCTCTACAGATTAAGTCACCGCATACACAGATGGCAAAGAGAAAACCAAAAAGGCAACAGAATACATATCACTGTAGATAATGATTATATATGCACAAGGGGCAAATGGCCAATTGGTGTTATTACAGCACATGGTTGAATATTTGCCAAAAAAAAATTTTTTTTTAGACCCAGCACTTAACTCTTCTTATCCATAAGGTACCTTGAGAACTCTGAACTAACTAATCACCGGAGAATCTTACTAACTGAAGCTCTATTAGATTCAACTGCTAATTGCTTTTCACTCCATGCCAATTACATTGCTAACAGCAATATAAATTGAGGCCACTGTAAATAAATTTCAACTAACAAACGAGGTGATAAGATACACCGTGACTGATCAGGAAGGTCTCAGTTCTTATTTCTGATCTACTATGAGCCACAGGACTCTGGAGAAGCTACCAACACTCTATGAGCCTCAGTTCCCCTATCGGTAAGATGGCATTAATAATATTTACTTTCTGGAAGTGTTGTAAGGATTAAATGAAATTTGTACAATGTGCCTTTTGTATGTAAAGCTTCTCAATAAACGAGAGTTTTCTTTCTCTTCAGGACTTGAACAAAATGATGATGCCGGGTGCCTCAGTTTCCCACTATGAAGATGACCACAGCACAGAGTTACTGTGGTATGGGGAGAAATGTGATATTGGGCGAAATGAGAACCAGGCCATAGTTTCTTTCCTATCCCTTTATTAGTGAATATTGTAACTGCCAAAAAATTTGCTGGCTGTCATTCTAAAGGCCATATAATTTCTATGTTTTTCAAAAACGAAGGGCAAGTCAAATAAGTTCATGAAGCTTTAAACATATTGCTTATTCTGCAGAGCATGAAAAAAAAACAGGATATAATAATTAATTCAAAATTTTGGTTTAATTAATACAACCTGGCATGTGTTAGAGACAGTTGTGGAGTTAGAGAAATTTTTCTCATTTCTAACAAGCCAAAGAGACTTTCTGGCTACACAAATCATTTACACTTAACACCAGTTTAATAGGTTGGCAACTGCCTTTTAATAAGTATAAAGTATGAAATGTAATGGAGAGCTTTTAAAAATGTGTGAGTCCATACACTTACCAAGGAATACCTCATTTTTTCTAGTCTTTTGTACATTCTTGAGCACTTCTGTTCACGTGGTCTCACTGAAGCCCCATTATGGCCCTTTAAGCCCATTTAGCTGATGAATTACTGAGATTCAAGAGGCTAAACAACTTAGCAGCTGGTAAGTAGCAGAACCTGGGCCCCAAATCATGTCTTCCAAAGCCAAGTCTGATGATCTTCTCGCTGCCACAGAGTTACTTCTGCACCATATTGAATACAGACTTTGGAAGATAAGAACTAGTAATGTTGTGGGCTGACTTATGTCCCCCTCAAAGTTCATAAAATTCAAAAGCCTTACTCCCCAGGGCCTCAGAATGGGACTGTATTAGAAGATAGGGCCTTTGAAGAGGTGATTAGGTGAAGATGAGGCTGTTAGGGTGGGCCCCAATCCAATCTCACAGGTGCTCTCATAAGGAGAAGAAATGTGGACACATACAGAGACTCCAGGAATGCACTCACACAGAGGAAGGGCCGTGGGAGGACATGGTAAGAAGGCCGCCATCTGCAAGCCCAGAGGAGGGGTTTCAGGAGAAACCAACCCTGCTGACACCTTGATCTTGTCCTTCCAGTCTCCAGAACTGTGAGACATAAACTTCTGTTATTTAAACCCCCTGTCTGTAGTGTTCTGTTATGGCAGCCCTAGCGAATGAATACACAGTGATACCAGATGGAAGCGAGCTTACACCAAAATTGCCCACCCAACATTAATAACTGAACAACGAATGTAACCTTATTTGCTTCGGGTTAACACACCTCTCTCCCCCTCTCCTTCCTTCCCTGTCTCCTCTTTCTCTCTCTCTCTCTCCATAAATATATGTACATTTTACCCTGGCATATGTATCACTTAAGGTCCAATCAAGAGAAGAAACCACAGTAATTTAAACAGAAAACTTTAATGTAAAGAGTTATTAACTACAAGACAGTATTGGAATCATGGGGGGGTGCCTGCTAATGGATCAATAGAACTCTAAGGAATATAGGAACAGCAGGTATAAGGAGCAGCTGCTGCCCCCGGGGTTGGAGTAGAGAGCCCAAGGAAGAGCCCCCGCCCACCCAGCCCACCATCAGGGCTGAGATCCATTTTGGTGGAGAGAGCACTGTCAAGGCTCACCGGATGGCAGGCAAGCCACTGTGGTGCCATGGGTGAGGAACTTGCCAGTAATCTGCCTTCTGGGGGGACAGCAAATGTATTTCACACTGGAGGGATTCCATTACAAAATTGCTCTGGCTACTGAGCGGAGGAACTCGGGCTCCTGGGCTCTGGCGACTGGGTGCTGTTGGCGATATACCCTGCAGGTGTGGTGCACCCAAGAAGCCATGGGAGCCACAGGAACCTGCTGTTTGAAAAGTCACATGGGGCGCAGGAGCCAGAACCAGAAGGGGAAAAAAAAAAAAAAAAAAAAAAGCCTTCTTCCTCCTGCAATGTCTCTCCAGCACCCTCTATTGACAGAGCTTGATGTTATGCTAGCTGGCAAAGGAAAAGTTTTAAAGGGCTCTTACATTTCCCCAGAGCAGGCAATTAAGGGTGAATTTGGACTTGAGAAGCAATAAATGGATAACGGGCACAGGATGACTCACAGTTGCACTTGACCTGAGATTTTTGCCATACTCAGGTAGCTGAAGTAATTATACCACTGCTCTATCCCTAGTTAAATGCAGAACTGAAAAATTTGTTGGTATTTGAGGGAGTCTGTCCAAAGAGAGATACAGAATTTTAAAGGGTTTTATTTATTTTATTTTAATTTTATTTTTAGAGAGAGAGAGAACGGGGTGGGGACGGGCAGAGGGAGAGGGAGAGAAAGAATGTTAAGCAGGCTCCACACTCAGTGAGGAGCCCAATGTGGGGCTCAATCTCACAACCCTGAGAACATGACCCAAACTGAAATCTAGAATCAGATGCTTAACTGACTGAGCCACCCAGTCCTTACTTTAAACGAGGAAAGGAAGGGAAAAATAGCAGAGCATGATCTGAGGAAACAGGTTACCGTGACTCAAAGCTGTGTATCCTTAGTTATAATCTCTTGCTCCAAACAATGAATATGCACTCACGAGGTTGTACAATCTATAAAATGACCCAAAGGCAGCATGGTGTTCCTGGATTCTAATCTCCTCAATTTCCTTGTTCAAAGAGTTATGTTTGTCTGAATCACAATACAAGTTAAATATTTAAAACCTTAGTCATCTTAGAATGAGCAAGTACTTAGTGACAATATGTTTCTTTCGTAATTAAACTAGTTCAACAATTAACTTTAAATGATAATTTTCTCTAAAGATTTTTAATTATTGAGAGGAAGAGAAATACCAAAAACTTCCCTAAACTTACAGTCTTAGATAATATAAAGTTAGGCTCCTTTTCTTTTAACCTTTCTAGAAGGTTCTGGTTCTGCAAACAAGTAGGATACAGCTCCAAGAAACTTACCGAACATTTAAAGACAATGAGTCAGAGCCATACAATGGGGGAACTGAATGAGACGTTGGAGACCATTCAGGTATTTTTACCTTTCTGTTCACAGATGGGGAAACTTTGCCCCAAATCACATGACTAATGAATGGCTACATTGGAATCAGATCAAGGTCTTACTTAGAATTTTCTCTGAATTTTCTATATGGCCAACTCAAAAAGATGCCATGCCGCACTCTGCATTTTTTGGAGTAAAGCAGAGAATGTGGGGAAGGAAGAAAAGGGGAAAGAATCAAGTAAAGCCTGCTTTTTGCTGAAACTCTACCAAGTGCCTGCTGCTGGAACCCCGCCTTGGGAGAGGAAGGTTGGAGAGAAACCACTTTTCCTGTTCTTCTTTCTCCCCAGTGGCCAGTGTCTGGAGTGATCATATACAAAACACTTGAAATGTCTGAATTCTAAAAGGAAACATCTGAAGGCATGATCTTGTCTTAGTATGATGTAAGAGGCAAGAATTTGGGTGCTGTTTTTTCTTTGTTTTGCTTTCCTGTTTACTTATTATTATTTTTTTTGTATTTGGTTGCTTGGGGTTTTTTTTTTTTTTTTTTTTTTTTGACATTTAGAAAGTTGGACAGCTTAGGCAAAAAAATCACTCGCACCTACAAAAAGAATATGCTGCTGGTGAGAATTATAAACTAGCAATAGGGATATAATTTTCTCATCTCTCAAACTTACCCAAGAATTTGGATACAGCCAGGATGCTCATTGGCTATTCATATTTTTAAACTATTACACACACTTTTTTCCAGAATCATGAGTTTTGATTTAGCCTTGTGAAAAGCAATTGAAGTATATAATTCCTAAATACAAATGTGCTAAAACACTAGGCAACTTTAAAAACATGAGCCTTAACCTTCTAAGGAAAAAAGAAAAAGAATTTTTATCAGCTCGTGGACTAGCAGATCTGGAGGAAGGGGAAGATGACATTTTTGAGATGATCTTGTCCCAGCTCTATTACTTTATTAATGAGGAAATTAAGACCTAGTCCAGGTCACCTGACTTTTATGCTGTCTTTCAGCCATTTAGAGGTGAGACAGTTGTTCAACTGAAATGTGTGTGTTGGTGTTGCATGCTCTGCCAATCATTAGCACTGACCCTGACCACAGACTTCTAACTTTACACTTGGGACATGTGGTGGGTAGAAGGTGGGGGGAAGAATCAGAGTCGCTTGTCACCATAAAGTTTGAGGACTCCATGTTCTCCAGGGAACTGTCAAGATCTGTTTGCTTTGGGTTTCTTAGAGAAATAGACTGGGCACAGTAATCTTACTTAAGGAAAGAAGTTATTTGGGTCATACATGCTCTGATTATGAGCTAAGGATAAGAATAGCCCACCTTTTGGGACAGCTGGATAGCTTAGTCAGTTAAGCGCCTGACTCTTAATTTCAGCTCAGGTCTCATTCTGAGGGCATGAGTTCAAGCCCCAGGTTGGGCTCCATGCTGGGTGTGGAGCCTACATTAAAAAAAAAAAAGCCCACCTTTTTTATACTTACTATAAAGATTAATAACCAGTCATGCTGATGGACACAGAGTAAAGCAATGGAAACAAAATTTATAGGCGTTCCCTTTCGGGTATCACTCTTATGACTTCAATGACACCCCTTAGATTTGGGGATCTTGTGAGAGGCCATTTTAAGTGCTTAATCATTTTATAAAAGTGTTACATTTAAGATTAGGGGTAAAAGGGAAATCAGTGAGCTTTCCACCACCCTCTGTCTCACATATTTAAACATTTTAGTATTTTTTTTTTTCATATCTTAAGATTGGGGAATCCTTTGGAGGATGAAGTTTTATTCCAACTTTCCCAACCACCCCTGCCGTTTTCCCCACCCTCACTTTTAGATTTGAGATATTTATACGGGATTGCATCTACAGAAAAAAGAACCTTTTTTTCCTGGTACCCAGTGACATCTAGGGCCTCCAATAAATAGTGTGTCTCATTTCGCATTGGGCTGTCTCAACAGGCTGGGGCGCTGACGGACCACAGAATCCTGCCTTCTCATACTAGAGAATTGGGCATAGGACCCAGCAGGAAAATGGACCCAAGAACCTTGCGCATCCAGCAGCCATGCCAGAAGCACCAACTAAATCTAAAAACCACAGATTCAATTAACTAATCCCTCTCCTCAGAGTGCCAAGAAGAAATAATCTTGTCAACTGCCCCCTTTGCCACGAGCCCTGATCCAAAGCTCAATATGCTTTTGATTTTCCTGGAGTCTTCAAAAAAAAGAAATGTTATTTCAAGGCCACTCCCTGTTTTCCACATTCTTGACAGAGTTATGCTATTCATACTCTCCACAACACTTTACTGATGGGACAGTGTTTATTTTTAATTTCTGTACAGTATTTTGGTTGGTCTCATCTATGTTTTTATAATTAATTGAACATACAGACCCAGATTAGTCCTAGAGGGCATTGTGGGTAGTTACGTCCCAGGAACTGTTTTCCTGCTTAAAAAAAATGTAAGATTCTCCTTCCCGTTCTTTCCTAGTCACCCGAGAACTACAGCAGTAACAAAGACACTACCTCCCATCTTGTGAGAAATAACACCAAAGACTCTTTAGAGACATTCCCCTCTCAACAATGCTCAACAAGACTTGTGCTTTGTCACAGACTTTATTCCCCGATCCCGTGAGCAGGATCACAGCTTAAAGCACATGTTCTCAAGCAGATGGGATCTACCAAGTGTTTTCCTGTCTTATCATTTTCCCTTTCCTTGGTTTTCTTCTCACTGTCCTGGCCCCTAAAAACTGGGTCATTGGCTGATTTATCCCCAGGGCAACAGGGCACAACTCTATCTCCTCTACCATGGTTTTACTCGACTTTTCTCAACAACGGCCACGGACAGAAAAAAGTTTCTCATTAGGAAATTACCTTGAGAGTGATGCAGAGTTTTATTGGTTAAAGGAAATGTAAGTGTGTAAACTGTAGCCCAGTGTTTCTACACGCATATATTCTCTTCCGACATTTCTGAGTGTTCCTGATGTTGTGCCCACAGAACAAAATTGAGGATTTAATTCAGGGCACTCTTGCCCTAGTGAAAAGGCTACTTATTGGGAGAGTGGTTCTGACCGACTTTGAGGTTGAATGCAAAGAGAAAGCCTGCAGGGACCGGGCGAAGCCAGCCCTGAAGGTCGGCCGCCCACGTCATTCAGCTCAAGTGGGGAGCTGACCCACCGGCTTATTGACCCCTGACCTCTGGGCTGAGACTTCCAGAACATCCTTCAGGGTGGCAGTCATGGTGGAGGCTTTTGTTTACCTTCAAGTAGGATGTTTTGAGACCCTATCGAGAAGTAATGCTGATTTGTATGGAAAATTTCAAGTTGAAATTCTCAGTGGGCCTTTGGCTGCTTCTAGAAATCCGAGCTAAAAGCAAGGCTCTGCTCCCTGCCGCTTGGGTTTAATAACAAAACACAAAGCAACCATATAAACAGACCCTTTTTATCGGCTATAGGCCCCAACTTCTCCCTTCTTGAAACATGAGTCACTGGGGCCTAGAACTTATATCATGAGCAGAAACCAGATACCCTTAGAATCAGAAGTATCTCCAACACTAATTGGATTAAAAATCATGAAGCATACTCTCAGACTGGAGCATTCAAATCAAATTAGCCACCATCTTGTTTTTTAAAAATAAAGAATTAGGGCCTTGTGTGTACATTATCATCACAAGTTAATGAGGGAGGTAGCGTGACTGGAGCCTCTCACGTTACCAGAACTAGGATACAACAAAATGCTCTCTTCATTTATTTATTTATTTTTTTTCAGGCAAAACGGAGCTAGAATCTTAAAGTGCCACCACTTAATTCCCCACTGAGGTAGTATGACAGGAACTCCTCACTTTGCAAATGAGAAAGGGAAGCCCAAAGAGGCGATGACAAGCCCGAGACCTCACAGGGGTCTGGCGGCAGCATGTATGGGTGCCCTCACTGCCCAGTGTTTCCCCTCAGATGGAGGGAAGTGCGGTGGTCACGCCATGCATTGCACACCCCGGGCACTGGCCTGGGTCAACCAGAGCTCTGTGATCACCCTGGCCTCATCATATCATATGTTCCTCCTTAGCACCTCATAACCACCTGCTGATAAAGGAGAAGAGAGAAGCGAAGCCACCAAGCAGAGGATTTCTGCTTCCAGTTAGAATGTTGGAGAATGAGAAAGACCTTTGTTCTTGCGGTAACAGCCAGAGGAACTTGGCAAACATAAAAGTAGGATTTTTTATCAGGCTCCTTAAAAGCAGTGGGATGTAAGGAATGCCTGATGAACTGAATTCCAGAGAGCAGAGAGCCCTTCATGGGTGAGCAGCTTGCTCCCTGAGGGAGGGAGCGGATCCTAGACGAGAAGATGGAGAAGGGTCCCCCACGAGTGGGGAGACTGCAGGGACAAGGAGAGCTCAGCTGAGTCTGACAGGACCGTGGGGCTGGCAGGAAGATGGAATCTGAAAGCGCCCCAAACAAATCACCCAGCCAATCATACTCCCTCCCATACTACCCCAGTTGAGGAGGGGGCAGTAGGAGAAGAGCTGGAAAACAGGCCCCATGGTGCCTGGTTTCAGAAGCCTAGACAGAGTTTAACCCACAAGGAACCACCAGCCTCTGGAATCCCAGCTTAACCCCTTCTTAGTTCAAATATTGGCAGGATCAGAAAGTTGGGTCTATGAAAAGAAATGAAGATCACCTGAGAGTATAAGTAAGTGAGTAAATATGAGACTATTTTTTAATCAAAAGTTATTTAAAGGGTGATTGCTAAAACCAAGATAATAGCAATGTGCTGTGGGGTTTATGACATATATAGAAGTAAAACATAGGACATCATGGCACAAAAGATGGGGGACATAAATGTGAAAGTACTCTTAAAACTTCACACTTGAAGTGGTGTAACATTAATTCAGTGTATATTATATTAAGGATGCAAATTATAGTCTTTGTGCAATCATTAAAAAAAAAAAAGAACAAATAGGCTAATCTCTCTCTCCATGTCTTTGAAAAGCAAAGAGTTGTGCTGCCCAGATGTGCCTTTCACATGCAGACACTCATTCCCCCATTTCTGCAAGAGCTGGCTACCAGCTTCTTGCTGAATTTCTTTGTAGAATTGCGCTTGGCCCTGGAAAGCAGCCCCACTCAAGATTAAGTCCCTTTCCTGGGGGCAGCCGACATCCTAGAGGTCCAGCCCCCGTGCCTCGGAGAGAGTCCAGCTCCAGAGCTCCTGGTTGGATTGGCTAAGGCCTTTGTTGCAACTGGACCACAGTTTAGCTTCTCCCTCGGCCTCCCCTACCTCTTGCAGGTGTCGGTCCGGAGACCACTCCCAGGAAAGCATGGCACGCAGTCTGTGTGCTGGGGAAACTGACCTATGGAATTGGGCCCACGAGGATGCCGAAGCTGGGTCACCTGCCAGAGGCTGCAATGAGGACCTCGTCCCCTGGGGGGAGGTGCTTGTCATAGTGGTAGGCTTGCAGAAATTTTCACTGGTGGTGAGCTAGGACTCTGTACCTGGGAGGAAAGTGCCCTGATGGCATGCTCAGGTGTTTAGAATTTCAGGAAAACAGTCATTAGAAACACTACAGAATCAGAGGTCACTGCTGGAAATTTTCAGTGCATTGGAGAAGGGCAATAATGGGCCAGTGGTGATTAAACATCAATAGAAAGCAGAATATGAAAAGCACTGGAGCAGCATAAGAGGAGACCTTCCTCTTTTGCAACTGGAGGGCAGAGATGGCTCAGAAGCAGCCCCTAGACCGAGTTAGGGGAATAGAGGCACCCAGAGGAGCAGGGAAGTCTCAGTGCTGGCAGGTCGATCCCGCCGAGGTCAGGACCTTGTGGGGAAGGAGCGGGAAGAGGAAAACTGGGTTGACATATGAAAACATTGTAAAGCCCAGATCCCCTGGAATTCTCCAGGCCTGAAAGGCTATCCTGCTCTTCTCTTTACAGGTTGTCAGCCTTTGCCTGAAGATGAAGATGAGGTCCACTTTGCAAGACACTCTATGACCACTCTCTCCCCTACCTCCCCCGGGCCCCTGCAAATCTCCCAGCTCCCCTCCTGCCACCAGATCAATGACTATGGTCCAGTCACAACATAACTGGGCCAGGGAAAGTGTGGTCCTGCTGGTGGAGGAAAGGGAATATGGCCCTAAGGAGCTGTGGGACCCAGCCAACGTGTCCCCACGGGAGCCGTGGGTTGTGTGTGGGAGTGGACGACAATGGTGCAGCGCATAGGGAGATGAAATGTGAAATTGGATAGGGGAAGTGTATCAATAGGGAAACACTCTCCTTTGATACAGCATTTGACATCCTGGCATGGGACCCAGGAGAGGGAGCTGGTGCCCCATGAGTTTGGCTAACTGAAGTCAAGATTTCCTGATCTCTCAAGGCAGATGGTGGAGGAAGGGAGCCAAAGGCTTGGAACAGTGGGCAAGCTAGAGTGGCCACACCATGTAAAGCCAGAGAACCCACCAGCTGATATGTTCCGTAGGAAGGCCTAGAATAACACTGTGTTTGCCAAAGCAAAAGAATGCCCTGGTGAGAGGGCATGAAGAAGCTCAGTTGTAAGCTCTCTCCTGAAGGTCAAGGTTGCTGGGGGAGACCCTGACACAGAACAGGGCTCCCTGGTAGCAATGATGGTGATAGAGGCCAGGAAGTAGCACTTGGCATGGGGTGCAAGGAAAGTGTAATTATTGTGATGAGCACCAAGATGGGGGATGTGACCCACAGAGAGCCATGGAAATGGTTAAGCTTGCATCCTGACTGGAAAGATAGACAGGCAGCCAACAAGGGTAGTTGTACAATCTGTACAGCTGAAATAAATCAAGGATGGATACTCAGGAGGCTGAGGGCAGCTGTCCCAATGTAGGTACCAGTCCTTGTCCGCTTTCTCACACTTGGAACAGACGCACTGGCGCTGAGGCTGGTTCTCCAGTCCTTCCCCTGAGGGACCTACAGCCATCTACTTGGCTCTCCAGACTCTGCTCACATATTCTGAGGATTGCTGGACATAGGTTATTACTGACACTGCTATCTGAGGACCTGAAACACTACTGTGCTTCCCATTAGAGGGTGAATAGAAGGCCCAGATAATAAATAAGGTCCCAGCTAAGGCCCAGTTCACACTGGGTTCACTGGGTCTCTAGATCTACCTTGTAGTTATTTGCCCAGTCTCTGAATATATCATTGGAATTGGCAATTGGCAACTACCCCCTATACCCACCACATACGCATGTTGGTTCCTTGGCCTCTGGGGTTCAGGTTATCCTAGTAAGGAAGGCCAAGTGGAAGCCTCTGGAATCTCACCTCCCCATGCCCCCCATCCCAACCGGCCAAGACAGTAAACCCAAACAAATGTTTCATCTTAGGGGAAGTTGTGGAGAACCAGAAAAAAGAATTCAGGGGATGGTGGTCCCATCCTATTTTCATGTAACTCTCCAGTTTGGCCCCTGCAAAACCCAGATGGATCCTGGAGGATTAATATGAACCCAACAAGCAGTAGCCACAGTCTGGCTGTGATGCTAGATGTGGTATTTTCACTGGAGCAGATCACATGGCCTCACGCACAGGGAACGGAGCCACGGATCCGGAGAATGTGTTCTCTTCCATCCTATCAGGAAGGAGAACCAGAAGCAGCCAGTATTCCCTTGAGATAAACCATCATATATATTTATGATCCTGACCCAATGTTATCTTAGCCCTCCCACCCTTGGTCAGAATGTGCTCTGAAGGGATCTGGGCTATCTGGCCATTGCACAGAACATCCTATTCATCTGGTACATCAATGACATCATGTTAGTCAAACCAGATAAGCAAGAAGTGGATTTTGGCGGCTTTGGTCAGACACATGAGCTCCTGAGGGTGGGGGATAAACCCAGTAAAGATTTAGGGATCAACCACATCAGATCTGATTACATGATGTCATAAGAAACACTGGGGGTGGGGAAGGGGGAGAGAAGTGGATTACGGGAAAAGAGACCAGATGGAACTTTCTGGGGTGATGGAAATACTCTACTTTGATTGGGGGTGTGGATTACATTGCTATATGCATCTGTCAATACTTATCACACTGAACACTTCAGGTTTGGGATTTTTCCGGATGTAAATGCTTCATTAAAAAGAAGAAACAAAGCCAAAAAATAAGGGCAGGCGCTCCATGTTTTGGGGAATTTAAGAAGAGCATTTTGGGCACCTGGGTGGCTCAGTTGGTTAAGCGACTGCCTTCGGCTCAGGTCATGATCCTGGAGTCCCGGGATCGAGTCCCGCATCGGGCTCCCTGCTCGGCAGGGAGTCTGCTTCTCCCTCTGACCCTCCCCCCTCTCATGCTCTCTCTCTCTCTCATTCTCTCTCTCAAATAAATAAATAAAATCTTAAAAAAAAAAAAAAGAAGAACATTTTAACACCTTTCTACCCTTCCCACGCCTACAGATAACACCTTTTTAAGGGAATGATCAAGGAAGCTGTTTGTATAGAAACCTCAAGGCTTATACTGGGAGCCTTCCCAAAGGGAAGCACCTCTCTGAATGAGTCTCCAACACACGAGGAATGAAGCGACCTGCTGCCCTGGCCTTACTCTAGCAAGGACTTGATTTATGGAGTGGTTGGCAAAGAGATCACAGGAGAAGGCAGGTACCTCTCTGACTGTGTGCCCCAGGAAAAATTCAGCAAAGGCAACCACAGACTCTAGACTCAAGATGGCAAGTCTCACCAGGTGCAGAGAGAAGCAGGGTCACGGCTTTGAGCATTGAGATAGTGGTTAAAATCACAAGCATTGACACCAAAGCAGGCTGTACTCAAATCCCAATTTGGCCACCTCATCACAGGAATTCTTGGTGAGTGAACTCCTCTGAGTTTCCACATCTTGATCTGCAAAAAGGAAACACTACTAACTTCCTCACGGAGTTGTTTCTAGAGTTTAGAGCAACAGTAAATGGTAAGTCCTGAGCACAGCGCTGGGCACTCGATACATGGTCATCTCTGTGACCACTGTTTCTATGAGGAGGGTTGCAAGGCTGCAGTGGGTTCTGACAATACCGTCTCAGAGGGCCCAATGGACCCGCCAGTTCGGGGGGTGGCTGCTGCAGCTGGTGCTATCACGTGGTACTAGGGCCATAGAGAGACCTTCCTGAAAAGTGGGAGAGGGAACTCGAGACACATAGGAAAATGTCACATGGCCTTCTGGAGGGCGTCATCCCACAACCAATGTCAAAGATGGCTGAAAGTCTGCTTTTGTTTCTTCAGGGCAAAGAGCTCAAGGCAAGTTGAGATCAAATTCTACAGAAGTCTTCCTGTTCTTTCTTGCATCTATCTCACTTGCTCACAGTTATCTTCATAATGAAGAGGACAGAATAGAATAGTTACCTCAAGAGTCAGAACAGGCTAAAAATATGTGTCGGCCTCAGGGGAATTGGGTTAATTTGGGGGATGATTGATTCTCTAATGCTTCAATTATGCAGAACCCAGCTTTGTAGCAACTCCTCGTATCTGGAATGTTTTAGAAAATTTAGAAGTTCCCAAAAGAGCTAGCTCAGGAGTTAAAAGAGTAATATCAGAGTTAACTTACAAAACGCAGGAGGGAATAGGCTTTTCTCTGGCCCCCTGGCCAAGCTTACCTGTCTGTGCTTTACCCAAAGCTACCTGATCTGCTTCCCCATCCCCACAGCCCGGAGACCTCAGAGACGTAAGCGCAACAGTCTCAGCAAGGGGTGTGGACAGCAGAAAACAAAAGAGGCAAGAGAGAATCAGCCCAGAGCAGACATCAGAAATCAAAGGGCAGAAGCCTGGAGCCATTCCGTGGGGAAGTAGCAGGCCTGTCCCTGATCCAGAAAGCCTGAGTTCTAGGATACCCTTTCTAGGCAGAGAGCCCTGAAATATTCACTGTACAGCTGACAACTCAGGCCTTTCTCTTGGGAAACAAATGCAAATGGATTTTGGCTGTCCACCACCAGCCTTTTCAAACAGATCTAGCAAGGTCTGCATGCACCTGCCTTGCAAAGATAAATTTCACATGATTGCAACAAGCAGAACAATGATGCGTACAAAGTTCCTGGGAGAAATTTTTGTCCAGAAGCAATGCCAGCTGCTTGATTAACATTACAGCTGAAGGCCAGAGACAGAGGCCTGCCCATTCTCTGTGCCTCCAGCAGGGACTTACAATCGGATGTCATCACCACTCTGGTAGCCTGAATAATGGCCCCCAAAGATATCTAGGCCCTAATCCCTGAAACCTGTGCTGGTTACTTTTTATGGCAAAAGGGGCTTTGCTGAGATGTGATTGGGGTAAGGATTTTGAGATGGGGAGATTATCCTGGATTACCTGGGTGGACCCTCAATGTAATCACAGAGGTCCTTATAAGACACTTGTAAGGGACACATAAATCTTAGAGAGAGGTTCATCTCTAGAGCAGGAAAGGATGATATGCTAACAGGAGCAGTGAGAGGGACAGAGGTGGGTCAGGACACGCTGTGCGGCTGGCTTTGAAGATGCAGAGCCAGGAGCCAAGAGCCAAGGAATACAGGTGACCGCTAGAGGCTGAAAAAGGTAAAGAGGACATGGTCTCCTAGAACCCCCCGAAGGACCCAACTCTGCCAACACCTGGCCTTGAGCCCAGTGAGACTGACATTGGACTTCTGACTCCAGAGCTGCAAGATGGTCTGTGTTGAGCCGTGGTATCAAGTGTGTGGTAACTTGTTACAGCATCAGCAGGACATGAATACCACCACCTACAACTTCTTCCCTGAGAAAGCTCATGGGAGGCGTGAAAACATCTCCCCTTCGACTCAGACGGCCAGTCGTAAACCAGGTTCCGTGTCTGCTTCCAAAAATGTTGGGAGGGGCCGGGGGAGCCCAGTGATGGGCAGATATGTGAAAAAGTAATTCATGGCACATGCAGAGACAGATCCTCTACAAGAAACAGAGGGCTGAAACCAGTGTGGCATGATCTAGAAGATGTATAAATCAGTTTTTAAAATACAGTCACTTCGTACGGAGAATAAAGGGGCAACAGAAAGGCTCTTTGGCCTCCAGATCTCTCAGTGGCCCAAATTTTCTACTTCCTTGGTTACTTTTTTCCTGCCTTTTTCTTTAACAGGTTGATTGAGATATAATTCACATACCATATCATTCACTTTATTAACGTGGACTGTAGTAGTTTGTAGTATATTGACAAAATTCTGTGCGTCCTCACTATCTAATTCCAGAACATTTTCATCACCTTAAAAAGAAAGCTTGTATCCATTAGCAGTCACTCCCCATCCCTAACCCCCTTCCTCAACCCCCAGCCCTAGGCACCCACTAATCTACTTTCTGTTCCTATAGATTTCCCTGTACGAGGCATTTCATCTAGATGGAATCCTAATATGTGGCCTTTGCATCTGTCTTCCTTCACTTAACATGATGCTTTCAATGTTCCTTCACATTTATCAGTCTCAGGACCTCGTTTCCTTTTTATGGCCAAATAATATTCCATTCTATGAATATACCTTGTTTTATTTATTCCTTCATCAATTGACGGACATTTGTGTTGTTTCTACTTTTTGGCTATTATCAATAATGCTGATATGAACAGTCACATACAAGTTTTTATATGATCTTCTATTTTCAATTCTCTTGGGTCCATATCTAGGGATGGAATTGCTGGGTCACATAGTAATTTCATGTTTAGCTTTTTGAGGAACTGTCAAACTGTTTTACAAAGTTGTCACACCATCTTACCGTCTCACCAGCAGTGGACGAGGGTTCCAGTTCCTCCACATCCTCATCGATACTCATTGTCTTTTTTTTATTACTCTTTTTTTTTATTATGTTATGTTAATCACCATACATTACATCATTAGTTTTTGATGTAGTGTCCATGATTCATTGCTTGCATATAGCACCCAGTGCTCCATGCAGAACGTGCCCTCTTTAATGCCCATCACCAGGCTAACCCATCCCCCCACCCCCCTCCCCTCTAGAACTCTCAATTTGTTTCTTAGAGTCCATCGTCTCTCATGGTTCATCTCCCCCTCCGATTTCCCCCCTTCATTTCAGCCTTCCTGCTATCTTCTTCTTCTTCTTTTTTTTAACATATAATGTATTATTTGTTTCAGAGGTACAGGTCTGTGATTCAGCAGTCTTACACAAGTCACAGCGCTCACCATAGCACATACCCTCCCAATGTCTATCACCCAGCCACCCCATCCGTCCCACCCTCACCGCTCCAGCAACCCTCAGTTTGTTTCCTGAGATTAAGAATTCCTCATATCAGTGAGGTCATATGATACATGTCTTTCTCTGATTGACTTATTTTGCTCAGCATAATACCCTCCAGTTCCATCCACATCATTGCAAATGGCAAGATTTCATTCCATTTGATGACTGCATAATATTCCATTGTATATCTATACCACATCTTCTTTATCCATTCATCTGTCGATGGACATCTTGGCTCTTTCCATAGTTTGGCTTTGTGGACATTGCTGCTATAAACATCGGGGTGCACGTATCCTTTCGGATCCCTACATTTGTATCTTTGGGGTAAATACCCAGTAGTGCAATTGCTGGGTCATATGGTAGCTCTATTTTCAACTTTTTGAGGAACCTCCGTACTGTTTTCCAGAGTGGCTGCACCAGCTTGCATTCCCACCAACAGTGTAGGAGGGTTCCCCTTTCTCCGCATCCCTGCCAACATCTGTCGTTTCCTGACTTGTTGATTTTAGCCATTCTGACTGGTGTGAGGTGGTATCTCATGGAGGTTTTGATTTGGATTTCCCTGATGCCGAGTGATGTTGAGCACTTTTTCATGTGTCTGTTGGCCATTTGGATGTCTTCTTTGGAAAAATGTCTGTTCATGTCTTCTGCCCATTTCTTGATTGGATCATTTGTTCTTTGGGTGTCTTTTTGATTAGAGCCATCCTAATGGGTGTAATGTGGTATCTCGTTGTGGTTTTGACTTGCATTTCCCTAATGAGGCATGATCTTGAACATCCTTTCATGTGCTTATTTGTGTATCTTCTTTGGAGAAATATCTACTCAAATCTTTTGCTCATTTTTAAATTGGGTTGTTTGTTGTTGAGTTGTATGAGTTCCTTATATGTTCTGGATGTAAATTCCTTATCAGATTTATAATTTGCAAACATTTACTCCCATTGTATGGGTTTTGTTTGTTTTATTTTTTGCTTTCTTAGTATCCTTAGAAGCACAAAAGTTTTTCATTCTGATGAAGTCCAATTTGTCTATTTTGCTGTTGTTTTTGCTTGTGCTTTAGGTGTCATAATTAATAAGTCATTGCTTAACCTAAGGTCATGACGATTTAGTCATGTTTCCTTCTAAGAGTTTTATGGTTTTAGCTCTTCTATTTTGACCTGTGATCCATTTTAAGTTAATTTTTATATGTGGTGTGAGGTAGGGGTCTAACTTCATTTGCTTGCACTTGATATATAGTTCTTTCAGCACTGTTTGTTGAAAAGACTGTTCTTTCCCCATTGAGTGGTCTTGGCACCCTTCTATGTTTGAACTCTCAATTTTGTTCCATTGATCTGTCTCTCCCTATGCTGGTACCACACGGTCTTCATTACTATAAGTTTGTAGTAAGTTTTAAAATCGGGAAGTTTGAGTCCTCCAACTTTATTCTCCCTTTTCAAGATTGTTTTGACTACTCTGGGTCCCTGGCATTTCCATATAAATTTTGGAATCAGCTTGTCACTTTGGGGGGAGAAAGGCAGTTGGAGCTTTGATAAAGTTGCATTTAATCCAAAGATTACTGTAGGCAATACTGTCATTTTAACAACATTGTCTTCCAATCCATGAACAAAGATGTCTTTTTATTCATTTAAATTTTCTTTAGTTCTTTTAACCATGTTTTATAGCTGTCAGTGTAAATCTTCTACTACTTTGGTTAAATTTATTTCTAAGCATTTTTTTTCTTTTTGATACTATTATCAGAATTGTTTTCTTTTTAAAAATATTTTATTTATTGATTTGAGAGAGAGAGCATGAGCAGGGAGGGGAGGTGTAGAGGGAGAGGGAGAAGGAGGCTTCCCACTGAGCAGGGAGCCCCACATGGGGCTTGATCCCAGGACCCTGAGAGCATGACCTGAGCTGAAGGCAGACAGTTAACCAACTGAGCCACCCAGGCACCCCTATAAATGGAACTGTTTTCTTAATTCATTTTTGGATTGTTCATTGCTAGTGTGTAGAAATACAATTCATTTTGTATATTGATCTTATATTCTGCAACTTTGCTGAACTTATTTATTAGTTTTAATAGCTTTTAACACATGGATTTCTTGGAATTTTCTATACATAAAATCATATCATCTGCAAATAAAGGTAGTTTATGTCTTTCTTTGCAATCAGGATGCCTTTTATTTATTGTTCTTGGCTAATTTTCCTGGATAAAACCTCCAGTGCAATGTTGACTATAAGTGGCAAGAACAAATATCTTTGTCTCATACCTGATCTGAGGAGGAAAACATTCAGTCTTCACCATTATGTTAGACATGGGCTTTTTTTATAGATGCCCTTTATCAGGCTTAGGAAGTTCCCTTTATTCCTAGCTTTTGAGTGCTCTTCAATTTATTTCCTTAAAAAAACAAAATTATACTCAGCTCAGAGTTGTGTAGACTTCTGATTTTGTCAAACATCCTGTACACTCCAAAAGGCATGGTTGTATTTGATGCTCATAATGACAACTCAAAGACAAAAAGAAAATCATTCTGTTATATCCCATGTTTTAGGAGGCACAGCGCTATATAGAATACTCTGAAATGTTACTGTCCAAAATGGTTTAGGTAAAGTGCAAAGTATAATTGCTCATAAGGCTAATTCCTCTGCCTGACTCATTCCCCCACAAGCCCCAATTCCTCTGCCTGACCCACGTCCCACCTAAGCTTCAAGGTCTCTCCCTGCTTACTCTCAGTTGTCAGTTGAAAGCAACATATTCATTCTATAATCTTTCTAAGTAAATGCTTACATCTCAAGCCTACTCCTGGTTTCCTTCCAAACTCTAGTTCATCGTCCTTTCCTCATTTCTATGGGTCTGCCTCCACTATCCTCTTATTCCCATGTTTTTCAGTTCCAGTGGAAGACATCACCTGGTCCTTACAGAAGAGCAGAAAAAGGGTCAAAAGGTGTTCACAGGGTTGCAGGGCGTTTGTTTGAAGCTGCAGGGATGAACCCCCTCTGTGTCCCTGTTGGACTAAAGGAGTCCCCATGGGGGTGGCTGGGAGCCTGCTAGACTACATGGAAGTAGGACCCTGTCCTCAGGCCACTCCTGAGGACATGCCCCAGAGTGGCACCTGAAGGGGCTGCCTCTTTACTGGGCCTCTGGGGCTTCTGGGCCACGTCACTCTCTTTCTCTGTGTCCTCTGTGCTCAGAGTGTGGCTGTCTCAGCCACCGCCAATGGCAGGAACCCCCAATTCACTACTCAGCCCACCCAGACATCCAGCAAGAATGTCTGAATACATGTCCCTGGGTTTCCTGTATCCTGATCTTTGGATGACTAATTGTCTCCAGAAGCCTGAACAATTCAGTCACCTTAGGCCCCCAGGCTTGGATTTGTGCATGAAGCAACCAGCTTCTCCTCAGAAGCCTCTGGGAACCCCTGACTGAAGTAGGTGTGTCCACCCTAAATCACCCCCCTGCCCCCCGCCCAGAGCTCTCAGAGCACAAGGGACTCCCTGGAGTCAAGTGATGATTCTTTGCTCAACTTAATCTCTTTATTGTAGACTTGTTCCTGAACAGGCTCCTGCAAGTAGGGCAAGCAAAGATCTCATTGTGTTTAGAGTCTCCATGGAGGCCATTTTCTTCAGTTTTATCTGAGCACCAGTATACCCCTCTTCTGATCAGAACCTCAAATCTCCTTTGAATAACAACTAATCTCCTTCTCTCTGAGCATGTGACTCAGACTAGTCAGTTAGCATAATTCCAGTCTCTGACGACAGTGATTGCTTCAGGGACTGGCTTATATCCTGAGTTTGTCCTATCAAAATAAATCAGCTACTTATTTAGAAGCTAACAGGATGAGATGTATTCTTTTTCTCCACAGCCTTTACCTGGAAGAACTTTGGGCCCTGGAGCTGCTGGCCGCCATCTAGATCCACCACATGTAGTCCAAGAATAAAGTCCATATGAAGAAAGGAGAATAGAGCTGAGGGATAAAGACATTGTTTGACATTTTATAAGTTCCTGGATCAAGCCATGCCTAAAATCAATTTATCCCCTGAACTTTTAAATTACACAAATAGATAAATTCTTTTGGCTTAAGCCAATTTGGGTTAGATTTTCCATCATTTGCATCCAAAAGATTCCTATAGGACACAATCACCATGCCTATGGACATATGTAAGGCTCAGGCCCTGCTCCCCTCCTCCTCCCTGTACCAGGCCAGTCTTCCTTCTCCATGATCTAAATTTTCCCCATTCTTTGGAGTATTGCTCAAATGTTACCTGGAGTACCATCTGATTTCTCCTGTCCTTACAAACTGTCTCCTTCTTGTGATATAATAAGAAATACATATTTGGCCTCTGCTCCCAGTTCCCAACATAGAGCTCTTTAAACCTTTGTAACCTCCTGAGGGATAGGAGTGTTAGGAGCATCTGTTGTTCTAATATTTGGTCTTTGATCCTAGTTCCTGACACAGAGGTCTTAAATCCCTTAGTTCCTGAGTGATAGGAGCATCTTTTGCTCTAATGTGTTGACTCTTGGTGGGCTCTAGGTATGTTCAGGATGGGAGTTGATCACCAGAAAGACTAAGCCATATTTAGATGCTTGAAATTCTCAGCCCCACTCACCAGTGGGCCTCCAGGGAGAGGACAGGGGCTGGAGATTGAGTTAATAATTGATCATGCCTCCATAAAAATCCCTGAACTATGGGCTTCAGAGAGTTTCCATGTTGGTGAACACATCCACATGCTGGGAAGATGGCACACACCAACTCCACGGGGACAGAAGCCCCCATGCTTGGAAACTTCCAGACCTTGCCCTATATATCGCTTTATCTGGCTGTTCATCTACTTCCTTCATTATATCCTTTCTAATGAACTGGTAAATGTGTGTTCCCTAAGTTCTGAGTTGTTATAATAAATTACCGAACCTGAGGAAGAGGTCATGGGAAGCCTGATTTATAGCCAATCAAAAGCCCAGGTGACAGCTTGGGGCTTAGGACTGGCATCCGAAGTGGGGGCAGTCTCGTGGGACTGAGTCCTTAACGTGTGGGGTCTGTACTGACTCTGGGCAGGTAGCATCAGAACTGAACTGTAGGACAGCCAGCTCGTGTCTGCAGAGCTGGAGAACTGGCTCATGTGGGGAAGAGCCCCACACGTTTGATGTCAGAAGTGTGGTGAGGTTTCCCTTCACTTCTCCAAATGGTTGGGATTATAGCCTGTAACTCTGAATCAAACCCATCCTTCAAAGGGGTCCTTAGAGACCTCTTAGAGGTCTTCTCCACCCCAAGCCTCATGACTTTCTTTAAGTGTAGGAACCAGGGCTTGTCTGTCTTGGATCTGCACCCCCCCACACACACACCCCCGTAGGTCCTTAGAATTAGTTCTGAGGAGCTGTAGTGTTTACAAAATCAGGAATCACATCATCTTGTACCTGATGGTTACCACGGGAAGGGATGGGGGAAGGGTGATAAGCAAGACTTCTGCATTTTATTTCTGTATCATTGAGTCTTTAATAATAACTACTTACTTTAAAACATTTATTTTGCAAAGAAAACCCTCAGTGGGAATAACTGAGGAGGGGTGGTGAATTGGCCAACACTTCTGCACAGCTTTTGTAATCCCCTCGACCCCATGTCTTCTGTGGGAACCCCTCCCTTGGTACTTCAAGCAAAGACCCAAGCACCCATCCAGGGCCTTGACCTTGTGTGGGAAGAACTGTGCACTGAGACGAAGGCACAGACACATTGCTTCATGAACATTTTATCCCCCAGAAAATCCCCCACCCCAGCATCTTGGGTGCTGCCCGGACTCTTCAAATATAAGGGCAAATAAAATAAATAAAAGTAAATATTGTACTCCCAAGCAATAAATGCCTAGCAACCAAGAACAAAGGCGAGCTGAAGGAAGAGGGTTGACTTTCTCAGGTCCTTGTGTGCAAACTGCAGTAAAAAGTCTTTTCTGTGTGAATAATGCATTTTTGAGTGTTAAATTACAGAAGGTATACAGGACACTAAGGCCAACAACCCCCAAGAGTTGATGTGTGTAGGCCCCACCCTGGAGGAGAGGTCAGGGGTCACCTTGGCCAGGGTGGGTGGGCGGGAGGAGGTCTCCCCCGTCGTTTGGGGACTGGGACATTTGGGACCAGGGCCCTTACACGATGGTGGTACAATACAATCCCACACAAAATTCAAAAGGAAATGCTAAGTCACAGAATGAATATAAATGCTCTGATGCTTCTTTCTCATGGTCACTTCAATGCTTTGTTAGAAATAAGGACTATAGGGCGCCTGGGTGGCTCAGTCGGTTAAGTGACTGCCTTCGGCTCAGGTCATGATCCTGGAATCCCGGGATCAAGTCCCGCATCGGGCTCCCTGCTCGGCAGGGAGTCTGCTTCTCCCTCTGACCCTCCTCCCTCTCATACTCTCTGTCTCTCATCCTCTCTCTCAAATAAATAAATAAAATCTTAAAAAAAAAAAAAAAAAGAAAGAAGGACTATAAAGCACATTACCTTGTTCTTGTTAAGTTTCTTTGATATGAAACTGATTTAACATACACCCTGATGGTCTCCAGAGGGACTTTTTCATTTGGTCTGTGTTCTCATGTTTTAACGCCCCTTCTTCATCAGGACCCTAAGGCACATGTGTGGATTGACTTTTGGAAATCTAGGATTATTTAGGATATAGTGAAAGCAGGGGCGAGGCAAGAAAAAAGAAAAAAAAAAACAAAAACCAGTGGTGGTATTTTTATAGGATCCATGAGAAATCTTGTTGGCCATTAAGTTTTGCTCTTATGGGACCCCCAGCTGGATGGGATGGGATGAAACTGCTCCACCAAGAAAGCAGACATTTCCCTAGTGTCTACTGACTCTGGAGAGCTTAAAAAGATTTAAGGTGGAAGGTAGAGAAAGGATTGTTGTCATTGTCTATCACCATGGCAACTCTAGCCTGGACTTGGCATTGCTAGGATTTTTCCAGCAGATTTTGAAGACTGCTAACCCTAGGTCAGCGTGAACGGGAATGTGGATTTATAGGTACACAGCTGCCTCCTGGCTTGGCTTCCCCAGAGAAGAAGGGAAGGGGATCTCCAAGGCCAAAGTCAGTAACAAATGCGAAGGAAAGGTACAGGGACCATTGACAGCTCACTCTACTCAATAGGCTTCCCCCAGCCATGGCGGGCGTGGGAGGCATCTCACTCCTGAGAACTCAACAGGTCTAAGAAAAAGAGGCAAACCACTCATACTTTACGACCTGTAACCCCTCCTCTAGAAATTTCTTCTAAGAAAAAGCCAAAGTTTGCACAAAGATTTATTTTGTTTGAGGACGTCCCTTGAAGCATTATTTATAGCAATAAAAAGGGTGGGGAGGATTACCTTCAGGTTCAACAATACAGGATTGGTTTAATAAATTATAGCTCAGCCCTGCAAGGCAACACAAAACATCCATTCCAAACATGTTGCGGAAAAATAGCCAATAATGTGGGAACTTTACAGATTGCCACAAAACATTAAATGGGGAAAAAGGAAAGGGTGTAACGTTGGTAGGATGTCAATCTCATGTTTAAAAAATTAAAAGAAAAAGAAAGGGAGGGAGGGAATGAGAAGTCTATACATTGAAATGTTTTTCAGAATACACGCATTTATAGTTTTGTCACCAAGGGATTGGATTTTTGCCTTTTTCCCCAAATTTCTTACAACCAGCTTCCATCCATTTACGGTTTTAAAATTTTATAATAATAATAGTAAATATAACAGAGGGGCAGGGGAGAGGCAGAAGAATGGCATGGGGTGGGGGGGAGGAGAAGGCGAGAGTCTCCCAGAAGAAATTACAAGAAGGGAAGAGAAAGGAGAGCAAGGTTCATGAAGGATTAAAAACAATTCTTGTACAAGAGAAGAAAAGGAAACAAAATGAAGATTTAGAAGGTCTGAATAATTATCTAAGAAGCTCTTGGCCAACATACATTGACTACTTCAGGCCCCAAATGTCTTTGGAGAGAGTGTGGCTCCCTTTCTTTATAAGACGCACTTCATAACCAACCTTGACTTTGTAGGTTGTGAAGGGTTATAAATAATTCATCATACTGTAGAAAGAAATTTCTGTAATTTTGCTGAATGTTCATTAATCCGTCAGAGCCCGGCCTCAAGTTTCCCATGAGCCGATTAGCTCACAAGGGCCCTGCTCGGGGCCTCCTGCTCATGACAAAAGTGATGACAAAGTTGAGAAGCGGGAAGTTTTCACTCCAGTCAGAGCTCACGCTCTGGGCTCCACTTAGAGAAAGACATGCAGTTCCTGATGACAGGTACTGGCTAGTGAGGGGGGAACCTTAAAGGCACGCGTTTCTCGGGGGAAAGCTGGCCAATGTGGTCGGTCAGCAGGGGCAGTGGCGACGTCCCCCCTGTTGTCCCTGTCCCCAGGTCCGCGCTGTTGCTGGGGCTCTCGGGGTTGGGACACAGGTGGGGGGACCTGCCAGGGCAGGGAGTGTCTCCCATACCCTGTCCAGCAGGCCTTACTGTCCACTCTGAGCCCCGCCACGGAACAGGGGGCCTGCAGGCATGGAGAACATGGTGCTCCACATCCATCACACACCTTAGGTGATGGGACACACTCGATTAATTCTCAATTGTCCGGGGCTGCTTGTGTATCCAAAATCTCGACTGTCTTCCTCTCTCTGGCCTCAGGTCGCCTGGGCTGCCTACAAGCATTTCCCCATGTCACGGCTGGGAAGAAATTTGAAACAACTGCAAGAACGGGCCTTTCTGGTCACTGGCACGCTAAGTACCCATCACACGCCTGCTCCATCCTGGTGTTCGTGGAGCGAGCACGCGTTGAGTGACCACTCTGCACCCGAGCTTATTCTAGGCACTGAAGATAGAGCTGTGAACAAAGCAGAGCTTACCTTGCAGGTAATAATCAAGAAAAATAAGTAAAATATAGTGTGCCAGGTAGGCTAGGGCTAAGAAAAAAGAAATAGCCAATAGGAACAGGAAACATGATATATTGTGATTTAGATATGGGGCGGGGGAAGGCCCCACCAAGATGGTATTTGTGTAGAGAAGTGAAAGAGATGAGGGAGTGAGCCCGGCAAGAATCTGGAGAAATAGAATTCCAAGTATGGAAACAGCAAGTGTAAAGGCCCTGGGGTGGTTTGTTCCTGGCATGATTTAGGCAGTGTTTCTCGACTTTTTTTTTTTTTTAATTATCACCTTCCTAAGGAGCCTTTTTAGACTTTAAAAAAATTGCTCCCCTAGTGAAATTTTAAAACCACATGTATATATCTGTGGTTTTTAAATTATATAAAATATATATACATATATATATCTGTTTAAGTACTGCATGTATATGTACACTTTATAAATAAAAACAGTAACATCTTTTTGCTCTCAAGAACTAATTTTTGTGCCCTTGGTGGCGGGGAGGGTGGCATCATCCCTGTAGAGAATGCAGGATGTAGGCTCAGCAAGGCCAGTGGGTCTGGAGAAGAGGGAGGGAGAACGTCTGGGAGGTGAGGGGCAGGCCCAGCTCAGGCAGGGCCTTGTCGGTCATCATCTGCACCTTTTATTCCAAGGGGAGCCAGGGAGTCATTGGTGGGTTTTAACTGATGAGTGACATGGTCTGACTTACATTCTATTATGACTGCTCTGGCCATTGTGGGAAAGTATATGGGAATGAATGATAACAACCATGTCTTAATAAAGGTCATAGTAGAGGGGGAAGGGACCTCTCCTTCTCCCTCTTCCTTCCCTCCCTTCTCTTCTTCCTTTCTCCTTACTTCTCTACCTCCTTCCCCTCCTCCCTCATTCCTCCTGTAAATATTTGCTGAGCACCAGTTTGGGCCGGAAATCGAGCACCATTACCTCCAGCACGGGCAGTTCAGGAGCCCACTGCGAACACCTCCCGGTCTGTCTGCCTCTCCACCCTCCTCTTTTCCATTAACTTTAACTACACTTGGGCAGATGAGCGAGGATAAATTAAGAACAGAACAGACAAGGACCTGCATCCACAGCAACGACTGACAGTCCTTCTGGGGCCAGAGCCCATGAGCAAAATTGCTTCTGCTCATCATTTTTCATTTTCTAGCAGCCCTGTCTTCTCCAGTTTCTCAATCCCGGGATGATCCAGTAGCAAGAATGTTCTAGTGTCCAAGTTTCAGTGTTGGAGGAAGACAAGGCCTGGGGGCAGACCCCTCCCCACCACCTACTACTTGGGGGTAAGGATGACAATGCAGACAGTTGACCCTCTCTCCAAAGAGAATGGAATTTAAGCTACCAGAGTCCCGGATGGCGGCTTTCAGCAAAGCTGACCATGGGTGAGAAAGGGCTTTGCGGAAGCCTAGCTGCCTGTGGAGGTTTCTTAACACTTGCAGTGTGAGGTCTGCCTGGGTGGCTCATGCCTGGGTCACCCTGGTGGCAGGGGTGGCTGTCTTACCCAGACGGAGGCTGTCTCACCCAATGGCAGAGAGGGTAACTGGCTGGCGGCCGCACTTGCTGTTTAAGATGCCAAGCTCAGAGGCTCGGGAGAATGCTCAGATGTCCCCAAATCATTGTTAATGCCTGTCTCTTGCCCAATCCCTATTGCCCTCCTGCGGACTAATGCTATACAGAGGAAAGGCACACGATACTGTGGTCAAAGGGCCGGCTCTGGGGACAGATCAGTCCTGGGTCATACGTTGGCTCCCACCGAATATTATGTTATACGATGCAGCACTGCGTGGAACTGCACTACACTACATTGCACACTTCACTATACACTGCCCTCTGCACAACCCCGCACTCCACATAGCGCGCTGCGCGGTCATACTCTCTGGCTAGTGCAGTGTCTCACTATGCACAGAACCAGGGTAGTTACCGCCTTTATGTACAAAGCCCACCTCACTCGTGCATCTGGCAAACCTCCCCCACGCCGCTCTCTCTGATCTCTTGGCCCCATCCAGACCCTCATCCTCCTGACACTGGGTCTTACACAAAACCCCACCATAGCAATGACTGTCACGGGTTTTGATTGCGTGTTAGCTCCTTGATGGTAGGTGCTGTACGTAGCCCTTTGTTCCCAGTGCAGACCACAGAGCCTGACCGGGGGGACCCTCCATAATGCCAGAAGAAGGAAGAATGTTGCTCATGGGCTTCTCCACTCATGGAGGACCTTACCGTCTCATCGTGTGCCCAGGACCTCCCGCCACTGAGGACCTCCAAAGGCAGCTAGCTGTGTGAGTTAACTCTCACAGTTTACCTCTTTTCGGTTTCAGGGACTGTCCCTTCTTCCTAGTACAGATTCCTGGCATGTGAACATGGCCATACCTACCCCTTCACACATTTATGGGCTGATACCTACATTCCCT
Organism: Mirounga leonina; assembly: GCF_011800145.1. Lineage (NCBI taxonomy): Eukaryota > Metazoa > Chordata > Mammalia > Carnivora > Phocidae > Mirounga > Mirounga leonina. The sequence continues at coordinate 43,747,883 of NW_023270265.1, forward strand.
GGGTCATCATCATTCCAGACTCAAAGACCTGATCTGTCTCACCTGCTAGTCCTCATGTATACCTCAGCCTCTCAATAACTTATCCCTCTCCCTGGCCCTGCTCCAGCCCCGGCTATCTTCCTGGGGAGGGGGGGCAGCCAGCTCATTCGCCCACTTCAATCCAGGTGTGAGCCTTCCACCTATGCCGGCTCGGCTGCTGGGCTGATGCTGCCTGATCCGCAGCCCCCTTCTCCCTCCTCCTTCTCCTCCTCCCTGCTGCCCTCCAGAGCCCAGCCACACACAGAACCTTAGAGGCAGCCATTTCAAGTGATTGCCAAGAACCATCGTTGGAAAAAGACTTGCAACCGTCCAGCGGTGCTGATCTCATGTGAGCTAGCACAAATCCGAAATTAAACCAAGCAAACGGCACTAATCCCATCATCGTCATCAAACCTAGCCCATTACGGAGGCAACTCGGAGGGCGGGAGGCCGAGTTTCTGGCTTGTGTGAGGGAGGCCCCAGCGATCAGGTTGCCGCAAGATCAGGTTCACTAGGGATAAGAACGGGCAGTTGCAATTACAGGTGCCGTTTACATACTTTGCCCCTTGTACTTGACACAGTCCAGAAGGGGCCCCAGGTGCCCTGCTCCGCGCCTCTCTAGGTGAGCCACTAACACTGGGAGAGAAGAAAAACCACCCCCAGCCCGAAAGAAAGACAGGGCCCATCCATTGTCCTGTTTGGGCACACCTCTGCAGACCAGATGTCCTTCAAAGGGTTTTCTTTCTTTTCCCTGTTCTTCCTTTCTTGTCTTTCTTTTTGATACTGTTATTACGGGGTGGAACTCCTCCCCTGCGTTGCGAAAGAAAAACGACTCTCCTGCTCTTTTCAGCCTTCTAAAAACAGAGGTATTGGGGCGCCTGGGTGGCTCAGTCGGTTAAGCGTCTGCCTTCGGCTCAGGTCATGATCCCAGGGTCCTGGGATCGAGCCCCGCATCGGGCTTCCTGCTCCGCGGGAAGCCTGCTTCTCCCTCTCCCACTCTCCCTGTTTGTGTTCCCTCTCTCACTGTGTCTCTCTCTGTCAAATAAATAAATAAAAATATTTAAAAAAAAACCAAAAAAACAAAAAAACAGAGGTATTGGCGCATTCCCAAGTGTTTGAAACAAATTTCCAGTAGTTTGTTCAGGGATGGCCAGGGAATTTGGACCTGAAGAAGTAGCCCTTTCATCTAGTGCAGGAAAACAACCAGGCTTCCTCACTCCCTACAGATGTCACACTTGCTCTCAGCACCTGCTGCAGGCACCAAAGTGAGCTCCATCTCTGTGCAGTACGGTGGGGACGGCCTCTTCCCCCAGCTGCGGATCCGGGAGAGCCACCCCATGGTCTACAAACAATCTGTCAAGTCCCACAACAGGGGCTTGCCGATTAATGCTGTGAGCCTTCAGTTTCTGGGTGGCCAGGGGGCATTTTCTCCCCAAATCCACAACAACGGCCAAAGGGAACAAGGCAGTGGATGCGAGCACCATGCATTAGAATTTACAAAATCTTCCCAATGCTCCACCTCGGTGCAAGAGAGCAGTGCTGTCGGTGAAACTGGGGACAAAGAAGAGAAGGGCATCTACGATTCGTGAGCTCTGGGTACGCGCACTAAGAAAGCAATGAAGAAGGGCGAGAACAGGGCACTTTGCTGGATGCAGCCAGGGCTGTGCTGCCCGAGACCTGGCAGGTTAACAGATTGCAGCCAAAGCTGCAGCCCTCATGTTTTCTGACTTGAGAGATAATGAAGCAGGAAGAGCAACAGAGTCCGCCAGCAAGGATTCTGCCCCACGGGGCTGTCGGTGCGAGAGCAATGGCCTGCGGGCCCCCGCTCAGGGAACAAGCAGGGATCGAGGCCCTCCGACAGACCAGCAACACAGAGGACCGAATTCCCTCCTTTGGGGCCACCAGCACCTCGGCTCCCAGGGCTGTCACTGAGGCTGTCCTCTGCCAGACCAGCCCATATGGTCTAGCAGTTGTCGCCAGAGGCACGGAGCATAAATAAACCCGGGGAGTACAGATGGGAGGCTGGCCAGGCTGGCCCCACTTCCTGATCTCATCACGGGGGAGTCCGTGTGGAAGCCCTGGGAGGCACCCTAACCATTTTCCAGGCCAACGACTTCATTTGTCAGACGAGAAACGGCCCCTCCCCTTCCAGAGGTTAAGGGACTTGCCAAAAGTCACACAGGGAGTCAACCGTGAAGCGAGAAAAGGTGGTGGCTAAGGACACAGCATGTCTGCGTTGCCCTTGGCTTTGGCAAGTCACTAAAGTCTCAGTTTCCCCATCAAACCAGGAGTGTGAGGTTAGTGCCTTCCACGGGAGGTCCTCGGGACAAAGGCAAATGCAGGCAAAGCCCACTGCCTCGTTCCTAGTAACTGTCCGGGATGTCAGTTTCCATTGTTCTCGTGGTTGCTGGTACCTGGAAATAGATCTCAGGGTCTTCTCTGCCCAGGACAGGGGTACTGTGTGATGGATACAACCATGTGAACCAGAGTCCGAATTCTGGCTTCTAGTTTTGTGACTTCGGATGAGGTACTTACCCTTTCTGAGCTCTCATTGTTCTCATCTATAAAGTGGGAGCAGGGACACCACTGTTCACAGGCTTGCTGTGAAGATCAGCTACAAGGAGAGGGTGGAGCCCTCGTGGCCGTACCCCACAGCCGTTCCTAGCCACCCCAAAGCTCCCCCCGACTCGGCAGTGAGGACAACTACTTTTAGATTGAAGAATGGTTAAGTTGATGCAGCAAAGGAGCTAAGTGTTTGGCTGAGGTAAAGGCTTGTGGGAACAGAGCAGCCGGCTGGTGGATGGCATGATTTGAAATAAACCATATGTTTAAAATTATGAACCCAGATGTTAGGCCTTGGCGCCTAAGGTTCACACCATTAGACGCAATCTTTTAGGTGTCTCTAATGGTCTTGGAGGCTCCAGGAAACCTGCATTAAAATGCAAATCAGTTCCCTTCAAAGGGAAACATATTAAGTTATCCTCTTTAACAAATTGCTGAGCTGGGTTTATTTGGGGGAGGTTGGGGTGAGGCAGACAAGGGAAAATTTGAAAAGACAGAGAGAGGAAGCATTACCCTTCTATGGAGCCTCGGGTGCAGCATGGGCTATGTGTGTAACAGGTGGAGTGGGGGCTGTCCCTGTCCCTGCCATGTGAGGCTGAGGGATCAAGGAGAGCTGGGCTGGGTGGCGAGGCTTAGTGGAGTCCTGGGGGATGCACACGAAGGCAGTTGGGCCCAGAAACTAACCCTCAGAAAGGAAGGTCTGTTTCTTATGTGTGTTGTGTCCCTTAACACTCAAAGTCCTGCCGTCTACACGTTGGGGTCCAGGTAATGTTTGCACAGGGGACAAAAGCTACAAAGATGAAAATGATGTGCTTTGTGCACGGAAATGAGAATTCATTCATTCCTTGGCATTTACAGCATCCTGCTCTCAACAAAATCACTCTTACTGTCTTTGCACGAGTAGGAAAGAGCAGAAGGGACATTTGTCTTCAAGAGGCCTGGGGTTGAATTCTTTTTGTTCTTTAAGGCCATAATTTCAAATTCTTTTACCGAAATTTAGAGTGTTGTGCTTTCAAGTAGGAATTATCTTATGTGTATAAAAGCTCCCTGTGCTGTGGAGACATTTGCCTATAAGCCCATCCTATTTTAAAGATTTTAAAAATTAAAAAAATATAGGAGTCATGAAACAGCATTCAGTGACAAAACCGTCTTCATATCAGGAAAAGCCTCTTGTGAGCACCTCTCTGAGGTTTAAGAATTTCTGATTTCTAGTCCTGAGTTATACCACAGCCTTAGTCTGCCCTACAGTCTCTAATCCCTTAGTATTTTGATAATAAAATAATAGTGGCTACCTCTTACTGAGTCCTTGTTTGTCACGCACCATTCTGATCACTTCCCATGTTAATTCTCCTGTACTTTACAATAACTCAGAACCATTACCATCAATTTTACAGATTACAAACTGAGGCTTGGATGGGTTATCGATGCACTCCACATCCCACGGGGCAAGAAACTGGCCGACCCAGGATATGAACCCAGAGCATTCCAGTGATTTGCTGCTCAACCCCTTTGCCTATTTATAAGAAAACATATGAGGCCCTGTCCTCAGCATTGTTTTGTCTTTAAAATACTCTTCGAGCAAAGAGAAAGACTGCTGTTAAGAAAATACCATTAACCACACAGACCCACGAAAACACAGACAAAGGAAGTCTAGGAAAGTCATGGATTGAGGAAACATGGATTTAGTTATATAGTAAACATATTCTATACTTCCACCTCTCCATAAAAAGTACATCAAAGCACTTCTTTAAAAACTCCAGCAAGAAGACACAGCAAATGGATCTTTTTAGATACCTTGTGTACCTGTTATTCGCTCGATTTCAATTTATTCAGAGTGATAAGAATTTTCTAAAAGACCGTGGGCTCAAAGACCAGTATCTCCTTGAAAGATCTTTTTTTTTTAAGATCTTTAGATTGAGGAAGTCAGATAAAGTAGCCCTTATAATGATTTCTGAGTAAGCTACGTAGTTCTGACTCCATTGCTCCCTAGCTGTCTATCCTCAGGCAAGACATTTGGCCATTCTGGGCCTCTCCATTCTTATCTGTAAAACGAAAGAACACTTATGGTGGCAAGGTGCACTGAAAGACAAGATGTTTGGCTCCGAATCCCCAGGAAGTGTCCTCGTCAGTGGGGCCTGGTTTGCCAGTTCCTGCAAAGATTTTGCATTTGGGGTACACAGGACAGCCTGGGCAAGATACAAAATCCAATCCTACCCCACCACAAATGAAATGCCTCTCAGCCCTGGGAACACACAGCGTCCAGGTGGCATGAGCCAGAACGCACTTGAGGGTCTCAAACTCTGGCAGGCCCTCGCAGTGTTCAGCCAAAGGATTGGGGGTGGGGAGATTCTCTTCGCATGTGTGACTTTTCTTAATCCTCGCCTCTCCTATGGCTCTATCTGAAGATGATTCACATTCCAGTTGAGGTAGAGCAGGCGGGGGCGGGGAGGTGGGCAACAGGGGGGTGGGGGGTGAGCCAAGCAAAGTCTTGGATCCTTTGTCTGGAATTGTGTGGCTTTTGTAGGACATTCATTTTCAAGATGGGCTTTTGTTCTTTTGCGAGAAGAAAAATCTCTCTTCCCTTTTGCATGTGGCTACAGCAAGCTGCAAGTCACAAAGCTGCCAATTTCAACACATGTGCATGGGCACACACATGCACACTCACACTCACACATGCACACGCACACTCACACACACACACACACACACACGAGCGGATCCTAGTCCTGGCTCCCTCTGAAACAATTCATCTTCAGCCTTCACTGTTAATTATGACTCTGTGCCCCAATAACCAAATGACACTGAGCCCAGAGTGGCTGTCCCTGTCTCTCCACATGACATTTATGCAGGTTGATGAAATCATTCTGGGCAAGGTTAAGGCAAGTCTCCACAGTGCAAAGGTTCTGTTTAAAACAAACACTCCTTGCTTTCGGGACCTGGCAGGGAAATTAAAAAGAAACCCAAGATGCTCTAGGCTTCTGTCCTGGTTTCCAGGCAACCAGATGCTGGGTGCAGGAAGGGAGAGGGGCTTTCTTCTGGTGCCAGACAGTATTGATAGACAGTGGGCTAACTTTCTGAGCCAAGGGGATGGGGAGGGACAGAGGAAGCCTGCATAAGCCTCATTACCCTAATCAACCATAGAGTCGGCCTGTTGGCAGAGAGCACTGAAAAATGAGCCCATCTGCACGGGCTGAGCTGGGGAGAGATGCTTTTCTATACTATACAAAGACTGGGCTGCTCTAAGCATGAGGATTCCCAGGGAACTATCGTCTTGGCAGCTCTAGATGGGTGTGCAGTTCAGGTAGGCAGAGAGAGCCTGGCAACTGCCCCCTTGGGGAGACCCAGCAACCACTCACCTGGCAGAGGCAGGAGAAGCCAGGAAAAATGCTGGCCGTTTCTTTCTACACTACAGTTCCACAAGGATCCCGAGAGACTACATGTGCCAATCAGAGTGTTAAGGCAGGATACAAAGAGGAGGAAGATGGGCAAACAGCAAGCCATCCCGTCCCCTTCATTATTCCTCTGTGCCCATGTCCCATGCCCCCAGGGGATCACATGGTGTAGTAGAACCATCAGGGGCCCCTCAGACAGACCCAGGTTCGAATCTGCCCTCTGCCCTTCCAAGCAAGCTTCCTTTCTCTTCTGTCCAGTGTGGTTGTGAATCAGCATACAGCACAATCACAGGATTTCTACTCAAAAAAATGAGAGTTTTACATGTCAGGAGTTTCTATGGTGACATTGTAGTCTGTCTAGCCCACATGGCAAGAATTCCTCTGGTTGGCACAGTGCAGAGATCTGGCGTTTTCCTAGGCCCTGAGCTTGCAGTCCCCTAGTCCTGCATGGCACACGGGACCTTACGATCCATCTGCCTTACAAGAACAGAGGGCGTGCCTCCAGCATGAAATTACATAAAACTGCATGGCATAGTACTCGACGCCAGCAGTTATGCTCCCGTTTTGTGAAGGAGGAGAGGAAATTGCAGCGAGGGAATGAGGTCTGCCGAAGGCCACGGGGCTGGTTCACAATGGAGCAGGGTCTCCATTCCCACACCGGCAGGAGGGCGGAATGTGCTAAACTGGACGGAAGAAAGACGCGCCCCAGCTCCGCTCGTGGTCACGGTGCCTCTCCTCCCCCGGCCGCCGCCAGGACTCCCACCCACTGGCGGGGTTCCTGGAACCCCCCCAAGGGGGAGCCAGGCTGCTCTGCCTGCCTGAGCCGCACACCTGTCTGTAGGGCCCTGTTGCCCCCACCGGAGTTTTGGCATCTCATCCTTGAGCACCGTCATTGTTTTGTTTTCCCAGGTGCCCGTGTCTCCCGAATCTACAAAATCAAAATAAAATCTACAAAACAACAAGCAAACAGACTCAGAGAGGAATCAAGTCCCCAGGTTTTCATCCTGGCTCCCCTGTTTACGGTGTGGCTTTGGGCCAGTTCCTAGAATGCCCCCAAGAGTTGGCTTCCTCACCCCGCAAACAGAGCTTCAACAGTCCCATCTCAATGGTACGGCATGAGATTTAAATGACAAAATGCAGGGACACCTGGGTGGCGCAGTCGTTTAAGCATCCAACTCTCGGTTTTGGTGCAGGTCATGATCTCAGGGTCATGAGATGGAGCCTCGCGTTGGGCTCTGTGCTCAGTGGGGAGTCCGCTTGAGACTCTCTCTCCCTCTGCCCCTGCCCTGCTTCCCTCTCTCTCTCAAATAAATAAATAAATCTTAAAAAAAAATAAATGATTAAGTACTCAGCCGAGAGCACCTTTCTTATTAGCAAGCAGTAGAAGTTTCTCCTATAAATTCTTCCTAAGGGTCTTTAGAAGACAGCCTTCTGGGGAGTTGTGTGCGACGCAGTTTGGCCTCCTTCGGTGGGAAGTAGGACGAGAGGCCTTACCAGACTGAGGTAGCAGCAGTGACAAGAGCCAGCGTATCCTGGGGACATCCTGAGTGTATGCTGGCCACTGTTCGAAGCATCCTCTAGGGTTTGCGTCATGTATTCATCACATTGACCCTGCAAGGTAGACCTTGCTATTGTCGACCTCATTTTACAAATGAGAAAACTAAGGCCCAGAGAGGCTGGGAAACTTACCCGGGGCCACACAGCCTCCCAACCCAGGGCACTTTCCCCCAGTTTGTCTCACTCGCAGTGATACTTGGGACCAAACCCCTTCCAGGTGGCTGTTGAGGAGAGTTGAAGCCCAAAGCATCTCGGAATGAGCCTGAGCGTGACATCCACGTCCTGCCTGCAATACTCCGAGGCCGGGAGCATTAGTGGTGGGAAGGGGACCCGTCCTGTGCCTCACAAACACCAGATTGACCGCTTCCAGTTAAAGAAAAATATCAAAACTCATAACATGCGTAAGAACACCCAGGGAGAAATGTATTACCCAGCTGTTACCACTGCTCGCGAGTCTCGGCGCTCGTGGGCGATGCACGTGGAGCCCTTTGGCAGTGGGGACCCCGCTTCCCAGGCCAATCCCTGGCTCCCACCGTGACCCCTCCTCCCCCCAGAGCGGCCCTCCTAGTTCCACCACTGGGCTGCTTTCCGGTGTCCTGCACTGACTCATTCACCTATTTTCTACCAGTTCCCCACACAAACAGCACCCTTTGCTCCTCGCGGCCTTTCTAGAACAGGAAGGGGTTTGGATGAGATGGGGGTTTTCCAAACTGGGCTTCTGAGAAGAGCTCTGGCCTTTTGAGGGCCTCCCTAGAGGCTGCCAAACGGAGACGGGTGGGGGAGGGGGGTGGAGCAGCAGGGATTCTGGGTCTCTGACCGACTCGATGTGTACCTGTTTCACATTTTTAGAACTCTGCATGAAATTTTGTTTCAACAAAGGGCTTGGTGGTCAAAACCCATTAAGTAAGTAAATAGTTAAATGCAGAAATCCGTTAAATCAAACTGCTGAGCAACGTGATTTCTCGGGTCCCGTACAGCTTGAAAACCCTCTCTGCGCCATCAGCAGGGGACAGAACAATGGGAACTGCTGAGTGAGGGAAAGGACCGTGCTGCCCGCACTCTTCTTTGGGATTTGCCAGGGACACCGAGACAGCCGGAAAATGGTTCATAAGAGCCAAAGATGATGCAAGACAGGACCTGAGCTGGGCACGCACCCGAGAGCTCTCCTCTACTCCTGTGTAATGGCAGAGACGGGGCCTCATGGCCTTGGTGTGGAGCTGGGAAGGGGGTGAATCTGCTCTGCAGCTGAGTCCCCCCACACACCAGACCCTGGTGTCCTTGGTCCTCAGCTCCCGAGTGATTCTGAGTCCCAGGGACAACAGGCATGGTATGATGGGGAAGGGGTGACAGCCAAAGCTCATCGATGAGTTGTGGCCACAGAGTAACTTCTGTTAATGGGAAGAAACATTATGTATTTGCACACACGCGTGCGCACACACACACACGGGCTATTCATTTTAGAAAAAATCACGGTTTATTAAGATGATGCCTTATGTTTCTTTCTAAATTGGATTCAAATTGGCATAAAACCATGTATTTTGTTCTTTCTCTTGGCCTCTCTTAATCTCATTATCTGATCTTCTTTTGAAGATTAAGACATAACATCTATCACAGCGAACAAAAATACCTAGGATTAGCAGCAAACAGCTTGGAATGGTATAAAGATAAGCTTCCAGAGTCACAGGGCACTTGGCATCCAAGGCCTTGGGGCACTTGGAAGAGCACATTTGTTCCTTGAAGTCAGAGGGATCCAGCCTGTGTTTTCACACTATTGTTCTGAAGAAGGCCAGGTCCCTTCTAAGTAATGGTCCTTGAACTCACTCCATCCTATTGCCTGTTTATATTATTCTCAGCACTTATTCTTACCTTATGCCTATTGCTTGTTTATAACCTCTTTTCTCTAGAAGAGGAAGGAATTTGACAAGAGCAGGGTCCTTATCTGTCTTATTTACCCACATATCTCCACCTTGGAATAGGGGCTGGCATATTGTAGGCTCTCAACCAATATTTATTGAATGAATGAACGAATGAATGAATGGTGTACAGCCTTGTCTTCACAGTTACTATAAGCCTGGGGCAACCATGGTGCAGCAGAGATGTACATGCAGAAGGTCCAGTGGGCTGCCCCACAAAAGTCCCTGAAACTAACTCCCCATACCTGCACTTGCACAATGGACATGACCTCCACCCAACTGGATCGCGTGGTGTGCATTCACTCCTGTGCGTGAGAAGCTCCCACATGTGATCCGGCACATGGTAGGAGTCCACCCAGGCATTCCCGAACCCAAGATGGCTTTTGTCATTTCCTCCATGTCAGAGAATAATAAAACTGAGGTTCAGAGGTAGAGGTCAGAAGTAGATTGAAGCGGTATAGCCAGGAGTCATGCCCGTATCTTATGAATATGAATCTCAGATCACAGCTCTTTCTGCCTCTTCATGCCACTTCTCTAGAACAATCTCTCTCTCTCTCTCTCTCTCTCTCTCTCTCTCTCTCTCATACCCACTCAGTGCATATTCGTGGCTTAACATTTTTTTTTTTTAAAGATTTTATTTATTTGACAGAGAGAGATACAGTAAGAGGAGGAACACAAGCAGGGAGAGCGGGAGAGGGAGAGCAGGCTTCCCGCAGAGCAAGGAGCCCGATGCGGGGCTCGATCCCAGGACCCTGGGACCATGACCTGAGCCGAAGGCAGATGCTTAACGACTGAGCCACCCAGGCGCCCGGTTTAACACTTTTTAACATCAAATTAAATTTTTTATAATTAAATGAACATCTCCCACAAATACACTCTTCATTTTTCCACTCAGCTAGCACATATAAATTCCCATGTAAAGGCTTCAGATAGACAGAGAGATGGAAAGAGGGAACAAGGGTCATTTTCGAGAGAGGGTGAGCTCGGCCCGAGCCTTTGCTGCCTGGCCCAAAGGGTGTCTCGCTGATGGCTCTGGTCTGTGGCTCTTTCCACAGTGAAGCACACACCTTTCTTTCAGGTCCCAGGGAACGAACCCTGAGCCAGGGCATTCTCCCACAGTTCTCCCTCTCCTCCTAACATCTCCCCAAAAGGGAAGCTGGATCCTCTGGATAGGATGCAGAGCAAGGATCAGACACAGCTGCTCACCACTCAAGCCTCAGTCAATGCGGACAAAGATTTCCCCTGCAGGAGAGGAAGACCTGGCAGAGGTTTCTGGGCTGTGCCATTTTTATCTCGTGATGAGGAACAGCCATGTCCCAAAGGGGAGGAATTGAGTCTCCTTTCTGATACGTGCCGCCGTGGGTTTGGGGAATGTGGACAAGACAAGAATCAAGTTTCTTCCCAGCAGCTTTGCACAGCAGGCCAAAGCTAATCTCCTCCCAGGTAACAGACACCAGGGATGGGCCTCCACTGTCCCTGCCATCGTAGGGGATTTTCTGTCACCCTAGAGAATGAGAGCAGCCTGGAAAGGTCAAAAGGACACAGCCAGCCAGCTGAGGAGACAGAGCAGTGGAAGTCCGCTGGAAAGTTCCAGCATCTCAGGGGACAGGGAGAACCCCGGGGCCAAGTGAAAGATCAAATAGATGGGGTTCAAGGTCCACTTCTGCCTCCTCCACTGTGATGTCAGAGGTTCAGCTCACATGCTTGTGCTCACAGAACTTGCAGGAATGAAAGGAGCCAGCCTGCGAGAGTCCTTTGGTCATCTCGGAGATGTGAGTTGAAAGAGGGAATGAGCACTGGTCGTAAGAAGGGACAGAAGCATGCACCCGCCAGGTCATCGTCCTGGTTCACGAGCTCCCCACTCCTCACTCCTCTGCCCTGTGGTTTCTCCTGGGTCCAAACTGTGCAGCCTTCCCACTCTGATGACCCGTTTTCCTGAGGATTTAGCCTTCTCTGCCAGCTTCTTACTTGTCAAATGCAGAGCCGGGTGTGTTTAGGGCAGCCCCCCCTGCCCCGCCTCCACCCCTACCCCCATGCTCAGTGATGATGAGCATCACCAGGGGTGCCAGGGGGTTGAGAAATATACCTCAGGGCATGGGTTCACACTTTGTTTTTTTGCCAAGGCCCACAGTACAAAATACATTAATTTTTTACATTTTACATTGCAAGTCAGCCCACACTCATATAAACAACTGAAATGTTCCTGAAACACTACACTTACCTTATCTGCACTATACTGTTTCCATTCCATTTCACTCCACTCCATTCCCCTCTTACACTCCAGTTCATCTTTAAAAGGGCTGGTTACCACCAGTCATCTATTTCATTAACCAGCTGCCAATTTGAAAAACAGTGGTTTAGGGTATAATTGTCATGGGAATCTTTCAGTCTGGCCGTGGACCAATGGTCCCCAGAAACCAGTCTTCCAACTCCTAGCTGAAGAATAGTCAGGGCCCGTGATAGATGATCAATGTACATATTTCCAGGGGTTTCACCAGAGGTTTGATATGATTTCAGAGAGTGGCCAGAACCAGAGTGTTGGGTGGGGACTCAGTATCACTGGGACAAAGATTCTGATCCCAGGGAAAGAGAGCTTCTGGTTGGTCTAGATGGGTCGGAAGCCACCTCTTGGTCAGAGAAGGGAAGACACTTTGATGGACAATCCTACCAATACTATATCCCTTGGGACAGGTAGAAGAAAAGAGGATGGATGTTGTTATGGACTGTGTGTGTCCCACTGAAATTCATATGTTGAAGTTCTAACTGCCCCGCCATGGGATGATATCTGGAGGTGGGGCCTTTGGGAGGTGATTAGGTCATGAGGGTGGAGTCCTCATGAATAGGATTGGTGTCCTTTGAAAGAGACCCCAGAGCATTCCCTTGTCCCTTCCACCAAGTGAGGGCACAGCAAGAGGATGACCATCTATGAACCAGAAGGCGGGCCCTTACCAGACTCTGAAGCTGCTGGCGCCTTGGTCTGGGACTTCCCAGCCTCCAGAACTGTGAGAAATACATGCCTGTTGTTTATAAGCCACCTAGTCTGTGGTATTTTGTTAGAGCAGCCCAAACAAACTAATGCTGAGTGGGCCTAGACTGTCTTGGAACACCCAGGTAATGGTTGACTAAGCTCTCCTCCTACGATGCTTATGCCCTCCCCTAGGCTTCCCAGGATGCTCAGCGAGGCGCATACAGCAGGCATCCTCTGCGTGGAGATTGCATAGAAACCAGGCCACAGTTGCATTTCGACCCTGGTCTCCCAGTCATAAACGATCAGGTTTCTGACTCTGGGCTTCATGGACACAATTGAAGGCAAACTCCCGGAGGTCCAGCATCTATTGATTACAACAGCATCTAGAAGATTTTTTTCTTATTTAACAAACTCTTACCATGTGCGAGTCAATGTTTTGAGAGCTTTACAAGTATTGACTTATTAGGTTCACATAAAAACCCTATAAGAGAAGTATCCTTACACGCCAGGCCCCATCGAGGTCTTGTACCCATATTGTCTGTAATATTCACACCTATCCTATAAGGGGCAGGGATTCTTTTTCTCCATAGATGAGACGCTAGGACTCAGAGAGATTTTATAACTCGCCCAAGGTCCCACAGTCAGTAGCAGAGCTGCATTTTCAAGCCTACTAAGGAAGAATGAGTAACACAAGGAGAATCTCTGAAATGGTATTTAATCCTAGAGTTATCAGCTCCTGCATGCTAAGAACAGCCTGGGGCTGAAATGGGCCAAGCCCTGGGTGGGGAAAGAAGCTCCCTCCTTACAAAACGAAACAGAGACACAAACCGAAATGACTCACAGAAGTTCCAGAGGTGGGCAGGACGCCAGTAAACACGCGAAACCCCCAGCAGCTGGCTGAACATTCCTACGGCTTCAATGTGCCCTCATTCTGTTAAAATGTAGTGACAAGGAAATTCATCACTGCTTATACATTTTTTTCCCCCAATAATAAGAAGAAAGCTCTATTCGCTCATGGAGAGTTTTGTTCAAATGTCAAACTCTATTTTAATTCTCTAGTAGTTAAGTACTGCAATCAGCCACACTTAAAACAATGACCCCGAATTCTTTCCCTGCCTTCACTGGGGTGACAATGTTGTTACAGCTGACTAAGATGCTTTCTCATTTTGTGTGGCTAACCAGTATTTTCTGAGCTAAATATGTCTCTCTAGGTTGTCCCAGGTAGGTTCTGGGGCACTCTGGAAACGCTTGCTCCTGATTTGGAAGTAAGGTCCCTGGGGTCATTTTAAAAGAATTTTAAAAGAATAAATATCCAAGTATATATTTCTTAATGAAAATAAAGTGACTTGGTCTGTGGGTTTAGAACTGTTCTGTTTAGCTATTGGATCCAAATATGTTTTCACAGTCTTGGATTTCTATTTCATTGGTAGAGTCCCTCTGATTCTGATAGGTCTGAACAGAAAGAAAGGCGTTATGTTGGAATTTGTATGTAATTACTGCCCCATAACTGGCAAGCTTCAACATGCTCTCCTTCCTGAATTTCATTCAGTTGAATGTGAACATAAAGTAATTAGTTGGAAAGTGTATCAGTTATTCCTTGCCACATAACAAGCCACCCCAAATATGGTTGCTTAAAACCACAATTTATTGTTTCTCATGGCTCTGTAGGTTGACCGTGTAGTCAGCCTAACTAAGATGGCCTAACTCATGTGTCTGGGGCCTTGGTGCTGGTGGTTGGCTGTCTCTCTCTTCATGAGATCCCTTGTCGCTTGGTATTGAGCTGGGGCTTCCCACCATGGAGCAGCAGTGCGCCAAGAGGGCCAAGGTGGATGCTGTAAGGTCCCTGAGACCCCTTAATGTTACCTGTGGCATGACCTATTGGCCAAAGGCAGTCACAAGGCCAGCCTAGGTATAAGGGGTGAGGGGATAGAATCCACATAGGAATGATTAGAAAATTATTTTCATTGGCCCTACACAAAAAACGCATTCACCCCCTCCCTGGGGGTCTTACCTCATGATAGTGTCAATTTCTGTGTCAAAGTCCAGGGTCTTGACTGTCTCAATGCAAATACAGCTGAGATGCCCCAGATGTAGTTCCTCAGATGCCATTCTTCAGACGCAGCTCCTCTGGAATCGGAAAATTGGCAACTAAGGAGACTTACTCTCTGCCCCGAGTTGGCAACATACTTGGTAAAGTGGGTCACCATAGTAGATATTTCCGTTCAAAAGTGAAAGAATGGGAGGCACATGGCAGTTGCCAATCGATGGCATTCTGACATCCAGCCAGGCACCAATTTCCAACTTGCAATCAAGTAGTATTCCGTTAGGGCCCACTTCTCCCTTGGAGTGGGTCTCAGTCAGTGAGAGTGACTGTAACAGAATACCATAGACTGCGGTAGGTGTGTGGGTGTGTGTGTGTGTGGGTGTGTGTTTGCTGTTTGTTAAACAGCAAACATCAATTCATAGCCTCACAGTTCTGGAGGCTGGAAATCCAAGGTCAAGGCACCCGCAGATTTTGTGTCTGGTGAGAACACGCTCGTGATTGCAGATGCCTATCTTCTGGTATATGACATTCTCACATGACAGAGAGAGAAGGAGAGCGAGCTCTAGTCTCTTCATCCCCTTATGAGGTCCCCAATCTCATTGTGGAGGCTCCATCACCATGACCTCACACAAACCCAATTACCTCCCAAAGTCAAACACTGCCTCATTGGGGATTAGGGCTTCCAGATAGGCATTTTGGAGGGACCCAAACATCCAGTCCATAGTAAAGCTGCTCCATAAGCTATTCTTCTTCTTGGCTCTTGGCTCTTCTCCCTGGGTCTTGGCTCTGCCTTCTGAATTGTCCTTCCTTCTCCATAGGAAATGGCACATGCTTGCAATTGAATAGCTTTTCCTCTGCCTGCTTCCTTCCTTTAGAAAGTTGGGGACCCAGAGGCTGTTTTCATTTTCAACTGTGTTTGCCCATTTAGGTGCAAGTTGGGGGTGTTTTCACCAATACAATGTCTTTAAAACTTTGTCAATTTCCCTTAATTCTGATTGGGGTTGAATCTATGGCCTCAAAATCACATAAGCACATCTATTCTTCTTCTTCTTCTTCTTTTTCTTCTTCTTCTTCTTCTTCTTTTTTTTGAGAGAGAGCATGATCAGAAGTTGGGGGCGGGGGCAGAGTGAGAGAAAGAGAGAAAATCTTAAGGAGGCTCCACACTCAGAGCAGAGCCTGACTCAGGGCTCAATTTCATGACCCTAAGATCATGACTTGAGCCAAAAATTAGGAGTCGGATGCTTAACCAACTGAGCCACCCACGTGCCCCACATCTATTATTCTTTTCTGAGACAGATATCTCTCTCCTCTGGGCTGTGGACCTGTTGTGGGATGCTCTCATAAGATTCTTAGAAGCCCTTTGTCTAGCTGAGAGATTCCTTTAGGCATAAGCTTAAAACTTTCCGAGGTCCTAATAAGGGACTTCACGGCCACAACCTTGATGGATTTGGACTCTGTGCCTTGTTTCACTTGGAGAATGTTTTATTGGCTGGGGTGGGGAGTGTGTGCTGGAAATGAGAGACTGTCTTGTTTCCTAATCAAGCATGTCCTGGGCCTTGTACATTTCCTCTACATTCTGCTGCTAAACTTAGCGGTTCTTTAGCTCATCTCTCTCTTCATGTATACTATCATAGGCAGCTAGGAGAAGGCAGTTGTCACTCTCAATATTCTGTCTAGAGATTTCCTTGGCCAGATCTACGAATTCAACAGGTAATTTTCTATCTTCCAAGTTGCCTTGGGTGACAGTAAGGACTATTTGGGACTATTGTTCCACCATTATATAACCTGGGTTTCTCTTTTCTCCAGCTGCCAATAGAAGTTTCCACCCCTTTTTCCAGCCCCAGCTGATGGCATCCTTCTCATCTTCTGCTCACCTCCTCATCCACAGCCAATGTCATTAATTTAGGTTTTTGTTACTATAGCACCTCACTTTTAGATACCAACTGTGATGGTTAATTTTATGGGTAAACTTGACTGAGCCATGGGGTGCCCAGATATTTTGGCCAAACATATTCTGGGGTGTCTGTGAGGGTGTTTTAGATGAGATTAACATTTGGGTTGATAGACTGAGGAAAACAGATTGCCCTCTCTATTCAAGCAGACTTCATACAATCACTGAAGGCCTGGATAGAACAAAAAGGCTGGCCCTCCCAAGAGTAGGGGGATTCCTCTTGCCTGGCTGTGAGCTGGGACATGAGTCTTTTCCAGCCTTTAGACTTGAACTGAAACATAGGCTCACTCTTCTTGGATTTTGAGACTGCTGATTTTGGGACCAGAACTTACACTGTTAGCTCTGCTGGTTCTTGAGCTGTCAGGCTCAGAATAGAACTACATCATCAGCAATCCTGGGTCTCCAGCTTGCTGACTGTTGAAATCTTAGTATTTCTCGGGCTCTGTAATCATGCAAGCCAACTCCTACTGATCCTGTTTCTCTAGACAACACTGACTAATACACTAAATCTATATGTTTTTTACTATTGCATTTCAACCCTCCCCCACCCCGCCCCAAACTTAGTGGTTTAAAATATAGGTAGGCAAACTTTTGCAAAGAGCGAGACAGTCCCTACCTTAGGCTTTGTGGGCCTTATGGTCTCTGTTGCAAGCGCTCCACTCTGCTGTTGAGCACAAGAGCAGCCATAGACAATATGTAATGCATGAGTATGGTGGTGTTCCAATAAAACTTGATTAACACGAACATGTACCTGCTCAGATTTGGCCTGCAAACCCCGACTTAGAACCATAATTTATTGTTTCTCATGACTCTGTGGGTTGACTGAGAAGTTCTGCTAGTCTTGCCTGGGCTCACATTTCACTGCGGGCAACTTCAGTCAGCCAGTGGCTTAGTTGGGCCTGGAGAGACAAAGGAGACCCCACTCACATGCCCCGGAGCCTTGGTGCTGGCTTCAGCTTGGCCTTTCTTTTGGCACGGTCTCTCAACATTCAAAAATCTCGTCTGGGTTTTCTTATGCAGTGGCTGGATTTCAAGAAGGAAAAGACAGAAGCTGCAAGGCCTCTTGAGGCTTAGACCCCAGAACTTATACAACTTTTACCACATTTTGTTGGTCAAAGCAAGCCACAACCTGGGCTAGGTTGTAAGGGTGGGGAAGTAGACTCCGCCTCTGGAGTCTAGAGGGAGCTGCTCAATATCGTCATTATTTTTCAGCCTGTCCCAGAAATGGCCAGGATACCTTCGTTTTTACATCTCTGCCAGTAGATAGAAATCCGCTAAGGTCTGTGAGCAGTTTAGGCCCCTTGTTACTAGCATGAGTCCATGGAAGCCAATTTGCAAGTCATGAAACTAAACTCCCTTTCCAACCCTGTCTATATATTTTTTGATAGCTTTTCTTAGAATCTTAGTCCAATTATGAAGGTGGCCCAAGGTCAGAAGATATCTTCACTGGACCCTGGAAAATGAAAAGGAAAAGGCTCTGGGAGATGGCTGTGTGTGCCAGAAGGGGAAGAGGAGTCTTCCCCAGGCTGGTCCTTCCATAGCCTATCCTCCTGCTCACAATCAAAACTGCAGGTAACTGAAGATGCAGCCCCATCGTCTTCCCCATCCTCATCACCTTCACCTGGACACCACACAGAAGGGTTTATTCGTGCTACTCAACACTAGGGAGCTTTTAAATTTCCAACAAGGTCATGAGCACTTCCTGCAGGTGTTTCAAACTCTCCACCTTCTCTTGGAAACTTCTCTGACTGTTTTCACATCTCCATTTCTCTCCAAATTTGAAATCTGAGCAATCATTTTTTTTAAACAAAAAATTAAAATTCCTCGCTGATCCTAGCCCTCAGATACTTCCTGTGGGATACTGATCTTGTTATTTTTAAATAAAATGTTTTTGGATCCATCTGCTAACAGATGCATATTTAGCTGTAGGAAGGCTTTGATGCATAAGCCAGAAGACAAAACATTTACTGATATTGTATATAACACATTTCTATCTTTAAAATAAAATTCTGTATAAAAATATAGATGAACTAAATAGACATCTCTAGAGGCTAAGAGAGTAGCCTCTAAAAGGTCTCTCCTTCCTCTGCTTAAACTGTCCTTTTCTAAAGCAACCACTTTAGAAAGTCATCCTTAAAATGCAGGAAAATGAAACCTCTCAAGTCACCAGTCGTTCTTCCACAGAGAATGCAAATGTGGCTGATCATTTGCCTTTTATGAGTGTTGGGCTTTTATGACTTTTTGTTTAAAGCTATTTGTCACTGAAAAGGCTGCACAAAGCCAGATATAGAACTCACTTTCAAAGAGCCTGCAGTGGTATTATTGGCCGTGCGGACTAAGAACTCTTGTTCTCTGAGAAGGTTTTAAATCAAAAGTGTTAAGTAGAGTTTAAGCCCCATGTCATTTTAAATTCCAAGCTTTAGATCCATGAAGCATGGATTTTATGATGGAAATGACAACTGACCCTCATCTGTAACAGATACAGAAAACTAACTTTGTGGCTTCTTTAGGAATTTTCAGCAAGCCGGGCAGGCCTACAAGGTATGAAAGACTGGGAAGGCAGGCGTAAAATCGACTGGCCAGCAAGTGGCTCCTGGGGGTTTACCAGCTGGCCCCTTCATGCTCAGCTTGTGCTCCTGTCTGCTTCTGCTCCCAGAAGGGCTTCCTGTCTCCCTGCCTTTCAGTAAATTCTACCCCCTCTTTTATAACAAACTTTTCAGAATTTACACAATCATAATGAAACAACTAGCAGTTGCCATTCATCCAGTGCTTACCATATGCCATGTACTGGGCGACATTTGATCTCTACGACAACCCTTAGAAGCATGGAGGAGGCTCCGTCCAATTTTAAAGACCAAGGAACAGAGACTCGCGATGTAAGTAATCTTTCTGAGAGGCTGGGGTCGGGGCGGGGTGGGGATCGTAAAGAGCAAAGCTGAAATTCAAACCCAGGTCTGTCTGCCCTAGAGCCTGAACTCCGGTCTATTGCAATAGTCTATCTCTCTAAAATGTTTTGTGTGACAAGTGTAAGCTTCTCAAGTGGAGAGACTCATTATATAAGTCTATGGTATATTCCAAGGTAACTGGCACAAACATCTAAATAAAAGGAATTTATCTTCTAGTAAAAAAAAAATCTATATTTCCCCCATAATTCACCAGTTTACAACATTCACCTGACAAGCTCACATCTTTTGGGAAAATTTTCAGTGCCAAGGTACAACACATTTTTCTTTGGCTTTCAATTTCAATTTGATCAACTTAAAACTTTCAAGCTAGCAGGCCATATTTCCGACAAAACTCCAAGGAGGCTGAAACAATACAGGGGGTAAGGGGCTCTTCTCCATGGGAAAGCAAAGGAATGCACTAAAATGCATCCATCACATAATGCTTTGGATTACCCATGTCTCCTTCTACGCGCCCGCAAGGCTCTGGATTTGAGAGGCATGTTAGCATTAAAGCTTGATAAAGTCATCTTCATCTAACAAATTCCACTGTCACCTCATTAGATATGAAAAATAGAATGCTTTAGGACACTTGGAGATATTTTTGGTAGAAATAACATTTTTTTTCTTTATAAGGGAACTGCAAAACAGCCCCTAATTGCATGGTAAGCAATCACGACAGGCTGCCCAGCCAGTGGGGTCAGGACCGGCAGTCCAGTAGTGTAAACTGTCTTCCATGCTATGAGCATTTCCTCCCCAAAGAGAAACTGTTGTTAAAACCTTAATTGAGAGGTCAGCAGTCTCAGGACAGGCAGGAGATAAGCCACTAGCTATGTGAAGTAATGTCAACTTTGATCGGCCAGGCCTTTTGGCATCGAAAGAAAGCCAGTGATGAGCCAGAGGTCCTCTAATCTTCTTAGAGATAAGCTGAAGCTGTTTGGCTGGGGTCAGGGGGTCCAGGGCAGGGAAAGGGCTTTTCTCTGTGCACTGTGGCCAGACTTATGAATGAATCAGTTTCAGCCTGACATCCCTGCCAAGCTCTGTAACCACACTCCCAAATGGGGAGGCAACCTGTCCTAAGGGTGCTTGTTCCAAGGATGAGTCTATGGGGGTTACCACCATCACTTTCTCAGGGGCTGCTTTGGAAGATGTCCAGTGAATGGTTTCCCCAAAGAAACCAAGATCAGCAGAGAGCCGGTCAGAAAGCTACAAGACAGGAAGCGAGGGAGGGAGGGAGAAAAAAGGGAAGAAGGAAAGAATTGAGTTATTCTGAGTCTCTGCGTGATGCCAAGTGCATGAAAATAGAAACAATGTTACACTGAAAAGACATGTCAAAATTAAAAGGCCATTGTGGGCGGGGGGGGGGGGGGGGGCGGTCTTAAAATGTCCAAACATTTACTTAGGGTTAAAAAATTAGTCAAAGCTCAGGACTTACTCCACAGCAAAAGACTGATTTAATAAAAATTAGTGGGGATATGTCCAAGAAAAG
This sequence comes from Mirounga leonina, assembly GCF_011800145.1. NCBI lineage: Eukaryota > Metazoa > Chordata > Mammalia > Carnivora > Phocidae > Mirounga > Mirounga leonina. The sequence goes on from NW_023270265.1 coordinate 43,768,719, forward strand.
GAATCTATCTGCTGGGAGAGACAGGTATTCAGAAGTTGGTAAATGCATTGCCTCCCACTGATCAGGAAATGGCTGAAAGGATGGATTCTGGGGATTGAAATCTTCACACACAGGACACACTGGGACCAATGACTGAAGGGGATCTTGAGCACTCTGAGATGGAAAAAGGACCAGGGCTCTTGTAGGACCTTTTGTGCATCCCTTCTGGCCTTACAATGTTTCTTTAGATGTCATTTTATAAAGCATCAACCAAGTGAGATAGATATTTTGGGTGCTTCGCAAATGCATGAGCCAAGATGCCTAACTTGTGTTTGTAAAACAGAGCGCAGCAGGTAGCACTGATCAGGGGAGATAGGGGGGCTCCAGTTCCGGAGTTCAGAAAGAGTCTCTTCCATCCAGTGAGGGAGCAGAGCCCCTGACCCAATCAGGATGCATGTTCCACCACCACCAGCCCTGGGGCCACCCATCCCAGCGAACAGGAGCTGGTGGGCATGATGCACCTTTGTAGCATGGAATGATGATACTGCTTTCCACCTGTACAGGGCTGGACTGCACCTCTGAGACACTGTCTTGCTTCAGCTTTAAGATTCCTCGACGATGTTGTACAATAGGCAGGGCTGGTGGCTACTGCACTTTTGGATTTTCAGAACTGGGGTTCAGGAAGATTAAATGATTTGGCTAAGGTTTGGAAAGGTTACTACGTGGCTAACAAAGTTTAAAATTTGGCTAATAATAGCTCATGAGAGGCAGTAACCAACTCGGCATCTGGATCTTTGAATATGAGTCAGAAAACAGTCTACGGGGACACCAAGCAGTGAAACACCAAAGTTAACTTCCAGCTTAAAATTTCAGAGCAGTTGGGAATTTAGAATAGAAAGGAACCTCAGAAAGCAACTCTCATCCAGTCAAGGAATTCCCCACAGATGGACATCTGAGCCTAGACACCTTCCCCCACCCCCACCCCCACCATAGAGTACTTATATTATGTAGGATGTGCCCATCAGAGATGATCAGGCATCTCCAACTGACGCAACATTGCTTGTTGCTACGGCAGAGGGAAAGAGAACGGGGCAAATTACGCTCTGGCTCCTTGCTCTGCCCCTGACATTTCATTGGCCACATCAAGTCACAAGGTCATGCTCGGCCTCAGAGGTGGTAGGGAAGTACGAATCCTACTATATTCCAGGAAAAAAGAAGAGGTAGTGAATGTCTTAAAGACCTTCCCAGTTCTCCATCTGAACCGAGGGTAAGAGGTTTTCACAACTGATGACTGATGTGCAACATTCAACTCTGCAGGTCACGGATTTGAATTTGCTGGTGTCTTTCGTGAAGCACTTTGCCAAAAACGTTCAACTGGAAGAATGGCGTTCGAATGGAGAAATGGTACTATCTTAATGTAGTTTGAGAAGCGAGCCATTATGACACAGGGGTTCCTCCGGGAAGAGACAGCCTTCAAAATGGACAACGGCCCCAGAGAGGGGGATGCTCAGTTGGGAAATGCTTCTCCTTTTGGAAGCGCTGGGATCATAAAATATGATAAACATGCTCTTCCTTTCCCCCCACTAGCCTCTCAATCTACCTTTCCCACACAGAGAAGAGAGAGAAAGGAAAAAAGAAGAAGAGAACAGAAATAGCAGAGAAAGGGTCTGGAAGTAGCTGTAGAGAATGTTCTTAGAAGTGCAGCACTATGCTTAGAACAAACAAAGAAGCTCTCCCCCCACCCCAAAGTCTTCAGTTCTCCAGAAGATACAGTTTCCAAATAAACAAAAAAAAAACCCTCTTCCATCTCGAGTTCCTGAGCACACTCCTCAGGGCATGCTGAAAAATGGATCTCGAAGTATACAGATATTTGATGACAATTTCTAAGCATCTAAAACCCCTGAAAGAGGCCAAAGCTACCCATTTTAATATTATTTATCTCCAAAATATGCATTGCCTCATTATTATCATCAATTGGATATTTTCCCAAAGGAAAAAAATTAATTGCCCACCAGAAATGTTTTGAAATGTTTACATGTGTTTCTTTGTATAAGCACGAAAGTAAGCGTGTGGGAGCCTGTTTATAAGTCAGCAAAGTGTTAGTAAACTCTGGTTTGACACTGATAAGGTTCATATGAGAGTCAGCACTGAAACTGTTGCCTAAATAATAAACAGGATCTCTTGGCCTACGCTCTTGCAAGCACGCCTCACTAGATTAAAAAATATATATATTGTAACCAGAAAAAAAATGCAAAATGTACAGGAAACATGACCAAGTTATTACTGCGTTCAGTGAAATCTTAAGGGAGAAGCAGCTTTTGGTGAGATCCAGGGTTTCACAGGCTGGAATCTCAGTCGGGTCAACCACGGGCAAGTCACTGAGGCTCAGTCTTCCTCGTTGGCAGAAGAGTGATAACAGTGCTTCTCCTATAGGGTTTCTGCCAGGATTAAATGGCACAAGGCTCGAAAGGGCATCTAGAACAGTCCTGACATCGAGTAAGCCCTCAACAGATGGGTTGACGGTAACTGTTATCAAAGGGAGCTTGAGTTTTCTCAAAAGAAAGATCAGTTGTCATGCCGCTCGAGAAGAGTCTTTCTGCAGACACACCTCACCAAGAGGAGGCTTGCAGTTTGGTGCTCAGAAGGGAAGGGTGGGATGCAGAAGGCCCCGGACTTTTCTGGGGTCCTGGATCTGCCACTAACTGCAGGGTGGTCTTGGGCAGGTCGCTGCAAATCACCTGGCCCTCAGCTGCCACATCCCCAAGTCAAGAAGGCTGATTATATCTTAGACAGCATCTGCTCTTAAATGATATCCTACCAAGATCTGACACCAAGAAAAGCAATAAATGTAGCACTGCTCTGGCTTTCACAGAGTGGAGAGATGGAGCCTGCCACGCAGGACCCTCCTTCTACCTTTATTCTACCCGCTTCTATATGAGTGGTGGCCCCTAGGCTGGCGCACCTCAGATGCCCTGTCTCCCACTGTGGTTCCCAACATGGTACTTTCCTCCAGCAGGAGATCAATAAATGTGGACATCTCATCTACTGGATTCTAGCATCTGCATGGGAGGGTCCCATGCTCCTTCTCTGCTAGGCTTGGCCCAAGATCATGGCGACAAGCAGCTCTTTGGTCATCAACAAATACTTCAGGGAACTGATACTGGGCTAAACACAGAAGGAACAACAATAAAAACAACACACCTTGTTTCTGTCCTCACAGGGGATTATTCTAGAAGGGAGTATATGAAAATGGTGTTAGTCCGGCAAGGTTGAGTTTGGACCAGGCTCTTACAGTGTGCTTATTAATGCACCTGCTTCAGGCAACTTTCTTAACCTCTACGTGTCGGCTTCACCTACATAATAGAAATAATAACCCACTTTCTACATTGTTACGAGCCTGGATCGAGTAACTTACTGAAAGTGTCTAGCATAGAGCCGGGAACCTGTTGGCACACAAACAACGCAAGTCCCTTTTCCTTAGTGGTTGAGTGAGAAGAGTGTGCAGCTGTTAATAATAAAATAATAAAAGCTTGAGCTTTTATTTGTCCCGATCTTTTAACAACGCCTGTCTACATTTGGGACTGCCCTGTCCTGACCCAGTTTTAGGAGAAAGGTTGTCCGAGCCCAATTCTGTTCGTGGTGCCACATTAATTATAGGGCTTTTGCGTGAAGGCTCACACAAACTGTCATCACCTCTGGGCCAGACGCTGGCAACCACACCGTGGATCATTGCTCCAAGTGAGCCATCGTTCCGCCCTTTCCTCCATGTGGGGCTCGGACGGAGCCAGGTCTTCTCTAGCCTCAGAGGCTGCTCTGTGCAGCTTCAGGAAAGACAAAGGGCTGCATGTGGTCCCAACACAGTCTGCGCATTAGGCAGCCACTCACCAAGCTGACGCTCCCAGCCAGCTCTCGGGCTCCCGGGTCACAGGCCAAGCCCGGCCAGACAAAAGAGGCAAGATAACCCTACCCTCCCATGGGCAGGCAGCGGCCAGGAGGGGAGGCCATTCGTCACTCACTTCATTGTTAACAGCCATATGGCAGGAAAGCATCTCGTTCTCTTCTATAAGGGCAACAATTCTTAAAGGAAGAAAGGAACCTGGCATCTTACGTGCCCATGTGTGACACTGCTGCCTGGTAGCGTTTGTTTGTGCAAGAAAGGCTGGACTGGATTACTTACACCTGGCCAGGGAACATACGCATTTGATAGAGGCTCATGTCTCAACCTCCTTGTAATCAGCATAGTCACACCCTTGTAAATTTCTTCTGCTCCCTGGGAAGGCACCAAGACATGGCTTTGTGTTCCCAGGAGCCAAACTGGATTTAAAAAAAAAAAAGACTCTTTTTCTGCACCATCCTAAATGTGTTAAGGTAGAATGGCATTTTGGGGGGGAGGGAAGGGAGCCCCTAAGCATCACAATAGTAGCCATTTTGGCTCCACGCAATCACTTGCTCCCCTCCCCTGCAAATCCCATGCCATGGAACTTTCTCTGCCCTTCCATGTAGGTTTTGTCCACACTCACCCATAGTGGAATTCCTTAGGCTTGTGTCTGTTTTCCCCATTAGTGGGGAGCTCCAGGAGGGCATATATTAGATGCCTAGTTTGTTTCCATTTTTCTCCCGACGCCCCAGCAGGATGCACAGCAAAAAACCCACTGCTCGATAATGTTTTCCAAGTCCCTGAGACCAGGAAGAGCGCTCCACCATTACATCTTATAAAGTAAGACTTGTTTCCATTTGCTGAGCATCTGTAGGCTAGGTGCTTCCATACATTGTCTCCAGTCCTAATATGAACCCCATTTCATAGATGAAGAAATGGAGGTTCACTCTTGATCTTTGAAAGGAGCAGGTTCCCAGACGGTTTGACACGTGGTAGCCCCATGTCTCCTACTGCATATCTCTACCTCCCACCCCACATGGGCAGTCCTCATCTGCAGGGTCACCACCTACTGGTGGCTCAAATTCCTTTGTGAGCTACATCCCAAGGAATCTCTGCTTAAGTTTATGTCTAAACAGTTATGCTGTTAAAGTTTAAAGATTAAAAAAAATTATAGTGGATTTCCGGTTAGTCGCTAATGATCTATACGTATCCATTTGCATTTCCATCTGCTCTATAAGGGAGAAAAGGGTGGTGATGTGGGCTGTGTTGGGGGCAGGAGGTCCCGTCACGCTCCACCCTCTCCTGTACTAGCTGTATCCCAGGCCAGAGGGAGCTACCTGTTTTGATACCCTTTTCCTACTTGTGGCAACACATCCATGGAGGGCTCTACATTCCAGAAGATTTGGAGCGTGGAGCTTTTAGGAATCCGGGCTTTGATGCAGGTTGTGACTGCCCTCCATGTTGTGGTGGGGAAGAACTGAGAACCCCTATCCTGCACTAGCATCTGTGGGAAACTTCAGACCACCACCTGCCTAAAATGATTTTCATTTAAAAAGTTGCTCATTGGGCACCTGGGTAGCTCAGATGGTTAAGCATCTGCCTTTGGCTCAGGTCATGATCCCAGGGTGCTGGGATCGAGCCCCACATCCAGCTCCTGGCTCAGCGGGTAGCCTGCTTCTTCCTCTCCCTCTGCCTCTCCCCCTATTCATGCACTCTCCTCTATCTCTGTATCTATGTGTCTCAAATGAATAAATTAAAAAAAAATCTTTAAAAAAAAAAGTTGCTCATCACTCAGCCCCATTTACTAATGGAAGGAAGACACATTGATTCTGAATGATATTTTTCCTTTTTAAAATTATTTTTGGCTGGAGACAGAATTTAAAGATAATTTTGCTGTGGCTTGCTCTAATAAGCCAGTTTAATAACTTATCGGTGGTTCCCAAGGTGTGTGGGAGGGTGAGCTGAGCTATCAGAATTAGCAGGGGGACTGTTTCCATGTAAAGTCCCCAGGGTGGTGGGGTGGTGATGTGGGCTGTGTTGGGGGACCCCAGTCTCCATTAACTAACCTGCATCCCGTGTTAGAAAGAATAATACAGAATATCTACCTTGGGGAGTGTTTTAATGTACTTTTTCATATCTCCTATGTAAGTTTATTCTTAAAATTGCCCTAGAAAGTAGACTGAGAATATATGGACTGTCCTGCTTTATGGATGATAGAATCTGTCCTGTTTTATGGATGATAGAATCTGTGCAGTGGGCCCGTTCAAAGGGTCTTTATAGTTTTGCAAGCCCAGATTGCTATACTGTTTCTATGTTCTAAGGATGCATCCAACAATCAGGTAGGTATGGCAGGTACATATCAGTTTAAGCAGGACACCCTTTTTAAATGAACAAGCAACTTGTTTAGCTTTGGAGCCAGAAAAGCTAGGATGCAAATCACTAAAGAGCCACTTTGCTAGAATCTTGGACAATACACTTTGCTGAATTTCCACTTCCTCATCCATACAGTGAGAACAAGATTTAGACCGGACCCCGGATGTAAGCACCTGGCCAAGTAACTAGCACATAATCAATATTCAATAATCAGCAGCCAATCTTATCCTATAAGATCTGAATGTTAAGTAGCAGTGGCCTGGTCCTTTTAGCTGTAAAATCCGTTCAAGCTGGTAGCTCTCAGCGCTCCTATATCCCCAAGATACCCAAAGAATATTATGTAACCCAGGGGAGGTTGCTTATACAGGCAAGGAGTGATGGGAATGGTCCCCCTTAAGCTATATGTCAGAATCTCCTGGGGACTTTACATGGAAACAGTCCCCCTGCCAATTCTGATAGCTCAGCTCACCCTCCCACACACCTTGGGAGTCACCGATAAGTTATTAAACTGGCTTATTAGAGCAAGCCACAGCAAAATTATCTTTAAATTCCGTCTCCAGCCAAAAATAATTTTAAAAAGGAAAAATATCATTCAGAATCAATGTGTCTTCCTCCCCCTGGCCCCCAAACAGCAGAAGGAAGATAATTCACAGTAACTCTCAAGGTTCTAATCATAACCCATCTCCCTTATAACCATGGTGGTTAAGAATGTGCCTGCTATTTTAAGTCCATAATTATTTTTTAATAGTACTATCATTTCTTTTCATTAAGTCTGTGTCAGTGAACTAGAGGTTGGGCAAGAAGAGTGAAAATACATGTAGTCAAAAGTTGACTGATAATAGAAGTATGCCTTTTTTCTTAATCTCTGATACCAAAATGAAAGGGATAAGAGAAACCAGGAAACACAACAAATGACAACTATTAATTTCGTGGTAGTGTGATTTGCATAGTAATGCAGGAAATGTGCTGCTGATTATTGCATTTGCTCTATCATTAGAACCCTGAGAAATGTTCTGAACTTGACTGCATTCTCCACCGGTTAACACTTTTTTGATAACGAAGCCATCTTCATGATATGAATTATCCCGTCGGTCCAACTGGCAACTCTCACTCAGGGGATTTCCTTTTTTCTAAAGCAGTATTCTTTGCCCCCCCATAAATATGCATTTGAAAAAACATGTAGAAGTCACACTCAATCATAGCACATTCACATTGGCTTGGGCTCATATATTTTGAAGCACTTGTTTTTACATATTTGCATCACATTTCATGCAGAGAGTGGACTCAGTTCACCTCAGTTACTGAGAACCCCCACTTCAGGCATCATACCACCTGAGCCCCTCTTCACATCCTACCTAGGAATATTCAACCAATAGGTTTCTAACTGATGGAAAATTCCATAAGGGGAAGCCTAGCACATAAGTGAAAAGTCAGAGAGGGTAGGTGCTGGGGGTGAAAAAAAGAAGAAATATCAAAGAAAGGGACAAAAAAAGCTTGGAAGTATAAGATTTTACTTCAATTTAGTCTAACTTTTTGGTTAATTATGTGCTTTTTCTACTTTTGCTGTGCTAACTTTCTTGGCTAACTGGTCAACCCAGAATTCTAGGACCACTCCTTATAATTTCCTGTTTCCACTTATTCAGTCATTGTGTCTTTCAGACCCTGTCTTCCAAGTTAATTCAACCCTACTATCAGAGGCCAGTTCAAATCCCAAAGCTTCCAGGACGCTACCCTTGATCAAGTTCAGCTGATGGACTCACTCTCTCAGCTATTAAGTCAATTTCACCCATTTAATACCATTCAGAACATCTACTTGCATCATTTTCATTTCTCATGTAATCTCTTCCTAAATATTTTATTTCATTTAACAAATGTTTCCAGAAAATCATGTAGGTGTGGGCAGAACAGGAGTAATTGAAACAGATAGGCATCCACCATCATGAAGTCTCCCGCTTGGTTTATAATGGAGTAACATCAAGCACACATTCAATTGTTGGCAAACGTGGAGCATTTGGGAGTGAAGCTGAGTCGATTAGGGGAGAAAAGGGAGAATAGGGCAATTCTCCCTCAGTGAACAAGTGCCTAAATAAATGTTGTTTCCCAACAATTGAATGTGTGCTTGATGTTACTCCATTATAAACCAAGCGGGAGACTTCATGATGGTGGATGCCTATCTGTTTCAATTACTCCTGTTCTGCCCACACCTACATGATTTTCTGGAAACATTTGTTAAATGAAATAAAATATTTAGGAAGAGATTACATGAGAAATGAAAATGATGCAAGTAGATGTTCTGAATGGTATTAAATGGGTGAAATTGACTTAATAGCTGAGAGAGTGAGTCCATCAGCTGAACTTGATCAAGGGTAGCGTCCTGGAAGCTTTGGGATTTGAACTGGCCTCTGATAGTAGGGTTGAATTAACTTGGAAGACAGGGTCTGAAAGACACAATGACTGAATCTTCCCATCCCTCCCTACCTTTTTATTGTGGGATTCACGGAGTGGACACTCTCATATTTAGTATGTATTCTCTAACATGGCTCCCAGAGGCAAGTCAACTATTTCATTTAGTGCTCAACACAAGGAAGGAGTGATTAACTGCCAGACCGGGAGAAAAATGGAGTGTTGGACACTTTGAAAGATGAATGTCAATGTACATCGATCTCCACCACAGTCCTCCCCTAGAAGCTTCCACAGGCAGTGTTGGACATGGGAGATTTTTGTCTTAGAGGCTTGTGTTCCTGAACCTATCATCTGAATGAGATGCTCCTCTCTGGGGAAGCCTCCTGAGAACAGGTGTTTTGCTCATCCCCTCCCTCAAGGCCTCAGGGCACCTAGCAATAACTATTGCCTAAAAATTCCCAAGCTCACAATAGCCTGAAGACTGGATGGGTCAGATCAACAGTTAAGACAAACCTGGACACTCCTGAGGGTCTACAAGGAGAAGACATGGGATCACAGTGGTCTCTGGATACTGGAGCCTGGGTAGATTGTTTTGCAAGAGAAGAGCAGGGGAGTTATTGGGCTGAGCTCCAAGTTCCCCTCCTTCTTCCCTCTCTCCTTTCCACAAAGAACTTCTTTCAATAAGAGGAATTCTCACAATCTGACTTTGCTGGAATACTTTCTTCACTTGAGGCAGGTCCAGGGCATTCCCCCCAAGGACCTCTGGTCATGTCAGAGGTGGCTCAGAGCTGGTGAAAAGAGATCTGAGTTTAGTGGTGAGATGCTCATATTATTACATGTTTTCCATTCAACTGGCCACGGTCTTATCTTCTGTCTAACTGCATTGCACTCCAGCATTGGCAAAGGAAGAGCAGAAAGTGTGAGTCACATGCAAATTTCATGGAAGCCTAGGATTCTGAACCCAGACTAAGCTCCTGCAAGATCTATTTTTATGTTTGGGTAAGTAGCACATCCTAGGACCATTACTGTATCAAAGAGTCATATGAGTTCATGACCATGACCCAAGTGGTCCTACCCTAGGGCTCGGAGCCAGTCAGGGGAAGACAACTTGGAGGCACTTCAGAGACAGAGACTCTCAGAAGATCCTCTAGCATTATCTAATTTTAACACCTTACCCATAAAATGGGAGGTTCCAAGAGCACTTCTGCTACTTACAGAAATGAAGGTCAAAATAGATCTATTCCTATATTGTAAAATATCTTTCAAATAAAATCCCAAAGACAAAGCTCAGCCTTGAATAGAAATCAAGACTTAAACATGAGCTCAGCAAAACAGCATGGAAATCAATCAATCATCTACGCTACATGTTTCAGTAAATATGCCAACAATAATAAAAATGTAGGTGTGGTCTTCAAAAGCCAGTGCTTCTTATATTAAGCTCCCTGTAGCACTTTTGAATTGAGTTGAATAAAAAAATAAAGCAATTTGTATATTTTTGGGATTCCTTCCTTCAGAAACTTTTTGACTCAAGGAAAATGCATCCCATATGGATGGATGATAGCTCAACTACATTTCCATAAGGCAGATATTTTCCTTTAACACCATTTTTCAGTTAATGAGTATTTCAAGGGACAGTTTTCCAGGTTTTCCTCCACTTCCCTCAGACAAGATGTTCTAAGAGAAAAAAAAAAAAAAAACTAGAACAAAATACTTCATCACTATTTATAAACACTAAATAGGGCTTTTCATTCTCTGATGTTCAGTCCTGAGAGCCACAAATCAAAAGAGACCCTTAGTAAGACAGCAGGCACCAAAGGATGTTAAACACACATACACACACACACAGAAATTCTTCAATGATATCACTCTCAGAAACAATTCTTTTAAAAGGAAACAAAACAGCTCTCAACTGTTTTTTCTGCCCTCCAGGCGTACCTGTGAAAGGATTGTAAAGTATGCTCAGATTCATTCAACAGATATTTACTGAGCATCTACTACATCCCAGGCCCACCCAGGGCCCTAACGAGGCCATCCTGAAGATGGTTCTGTATGATAGCTGTCAGTCCAGAGAGGGAGACTGGAGAGGCACGCTGGCTCAGGTTTTAGGGAGGGGAGTAGCAGGGAGATCCCCAGGTGAACTAATGTCTGAGCTTCACGATAAGTGGGAGGGTGGAGAGAGGGAGGCAGAGGGGCCAGGCAGTGGGGCCAATAGAGCAGACAGGTGAGGAGAGGACAAGGTACCTTCCCCATCTGCAGCCCCAGGTGGGAAAGGGCCTGGCCAAGAGGAGTCTGGAGAGCCCGGAGGGCCAGACAGCCAGGGCCTTGTGAGGCACACACAGGAATTTGGGCTTCATCCTGAAGGGAGTAGGAGCTCCCCAGAAGGGTTGTAATTGTGCAGTGACAAGGTGACTTCTGGGCTTTATCAGGGGAGTGATAAGTTCAAGGTTGCGCTTTTTCAAAATCACTTGAGTTGTGGTTCAGAGACTGGAAGAGAGTGGAGCAGGCCCAGAGGCTGGAAGGGCCTTTGCAAGGCAGCCTTGATCAAGTTCTCAGTGCAAAAGCTCCCAGTTGTCCTGCAATGCCTGCTTTCTCATCATGTGGCATTACTAGTTTTCCAGAAAGCAAGTGGGTCATGTGATAGGATGCCCTCAAAATGGCACAGTCCCCGGACAGAAACCATAGCAGGTTTGGCTGATACCTTCAGACCCTCCAGCTGTTGCAGGCAACCCTTGGTCACCCTGAAAATCTCATGAGTCGTTGGATATTGGGCAGCTTGCAAGAGGTTGCTTTTAAATTTGTAGGCTCTAACTTCCTTATCTGTTACAAATGTGAAATATTTGTCTTTTAAATGAAACTGAGTACAAATAATATTTGGGAAATGGTAGGAATTTCATAACATGCAGTGAGATGCCCAGATCTGCACCTCCCTCTACTGTGAGGGACCCCCCAATCCTGAGACTCTTCACTGTAAAAGTCTATAAAAATAAAAATTAGTCATTGGGTTTCTTCTTGACCTCTAGGACAGAGGATGGTGTGCCAGTTAAGAATATTATAGAAACTTCCCCGAAACATGGATTAGATGCTAAGAAGAAAAAGCATTTCTGAAGGTCTCAAACCTATTCTTCATCCTAAAAGTATCAAATTGAGCACTGGCCTCCATATATCAAACTGGGAAAAGAGATCTGTGAAACTCTTCAGATGTGGATTTTTTTTTTAATTTTAATTTTTAACGTCTAAAGGTTAGATGTGAGAATAACATGATGATAACCTCTTTATCTACCAGGACAGCATAATCCCGGCTAAGGATGAAACGATGCTTACATTGATTAAGAGAAACTAACCAGTCTACACATTTGCCTTAAAAGTTCCCAGATAACCTGAGAAGTGACAAGAAACAGAGACCATAAAGTGAAGTGCCCCAAAGAAAGAATACAGCCAAACCAGCTTTGCTCTGTCCTACAGAGAATTTCTCTTTCTTGCTACACAGCAAAGGAGCTCAATCTATTCTTTCTAATTCTTTCTAATTCTGTCTGGTTTACCAAAAACAAATTCCAGAGAGGGTTCTCAGATCCTCTTCTCTTGCATATTTCTCTAAGGATTTAAAACCTTGCACAAACAGACTGTACCAGAATAGAGTCTCTTTTAAAAACTGGGGATAAATAAGAAATAATGATCTGAGATAACCAGAGGCCTTTGTATCCTCCATGGGCTCTTGCACTGTATCTCTGCTTAGAATATCAAATATTTTTAAATACATATTTGATCTTAACTCCCAGAAGAAATACTTTTCTATTTAATTTTATAAAATCAAAAAACAAAACTTATTTTTACCTCAAATAAACCTGGAATGGTTCATCTTTGCAGAAAATAAATGGTAGTTGGGCCACAGGAACACCTCACCTTTCTGTGAGTATCTCAGATTACCTGCTTGGGAAACTCATGTGAGTTCTTCCAGGGTGGTTCTTTTTTTTTTTTTTTTTTAAAGATTTTATTTATTTGAGAAAGAGTGAGAGAGAGAGCACGAGTCGGGAGGAGGGGCAGAGAGAGAAGCAGACTCCCCGCCGAGCAGGGAGTCCGATGCGGGACTCGATCCCGGGACTCCAGGATCATGACCTGAGCCGAAGGCAGTCGCTTAACCAACTGAGCCACCCAGGTGCCCCCCAGGGTGGTTCTTATAGGTCCTGAGACATACCCTGAAGTCAACTGATGAGCATAAAGGTTGGAAGCTTATTCAGGTTGGTCCTTATTCAGGACCTTTGATTTTTTATTTTATTTATTTTATTTTATTTTAAAGATTTTATTTATTTATCTGACAGAGAGAGACACAGCGAGAGCAGGATCACAAGCAGGGGGAGAGGGAGAGGGAGAAGCAGGCTTCCCACTGAGCAGGGAGCCCGACGCGGGGCTCGATCCTAGGATCCTGGGATCATGACCTGAGCCAAAGGCAGACGCTTAACGACTGAGCCACCCAGGCGCCCCAGGACCTTTGATTTTTAAAAATATTACCTGGCACCAACCAACCACCCAACACACTACTCTGTCATAGAGAACACCTGTCATTCTGTGGTCTTCCAGAGCCCAATGACATTTCTTTTGTTGACACCATTATAGTTTACCTTTGGGAAGTTACTTCCTGTACCTTCAGTCCATGTGGTTCAGTGGAGCCGACTCTAGCTGTGCATCTGGAGGAGGCCACTGACTCAAGCCTACCCATGAGAGGATCATATTCTCCTGGCATAGTAGTTGGTTCAGGGATGAGGGATTTGGCAGTCAGAGCTAGTGAGAGTCATGGCTCTTGCTGAGAGACAGTCAGGCCCTCTTATTTCTACTGGACTCAAATCCAGACCAAAGTAAGGCCTGGGTGGGCCATCTTTCCATCTTAAAGGTGAGAATCTGCTGAGAATGTTACTTACATTGTAGCAAGGGCATATGTGAGAGAGAGAGAGAGAGAAGCTGGATCTTAGGGACAACATTTGAGCTCCTGGATCAGATTTCATGTGAAATGACATATCCCTGGACTTTTCAGTCATGTGCATCCATCATTTCCCTTTCCAGGCTGAAGCCAATCTGAGACCGATTTTGCGCCATTTGCAACAAAAGGAGTCCTAATTGATACAACTGTATATAGAAGGAGGAACCGATGATAACACAACTTTGGGCAAGATGACGTTGGAAATGACTGAAAACAACTCAGCCATGCGGCCATGTAGAGCTTATTCTCTTGCTAATACACCTTAATGTGGCAGACCCTTTTTTGGTGTCTGCAGTGCTCCTGAATAAATGAAACTTCTGACATTTTTTAAAAGTAATAATCCTAAGATAAAATGTTAAATCCATAAAGTGATAAAAATGGAGGTTCAGGCTTAAGGAAGCAAAATGAGGACAGTGACAATTTATTATGGAACTAATGGTACAGAATAGATACTATTTAAAAATCACATTCCTATGAAGTTTCAAGTCCAGAAATGGTGGAGTAGCGTGTATTGCACCTACTCTGGACAAAATATAAAAAGCAACTATTTAAAGATGCTAGAGGGCAACTCAAATCAGGCAGAACTGGAGAGATTCAATCCTTGAAAGACGGAGGTGCACTGGGTAGGAGCTATGCTTAGATGACTTTTTCCTTGAGGGAGCAAACTCTCCAGTCCACAGAGTGCTGAGTGGCCAAAGCTCAAGCAGAAAACCAATGTAAGTGGAGCTGCCCATTGTGATGTGTGCCTCCCCATGGAGGAAGCTAGTCTGAGCATGAAGCATACCAGAAGGGAACTGCAAGAGGATTTCATGTGTGTTTTTTTAACTTTCATCTTTGTACTATTCTGCATTGAGTGTACAAATTCTTCCTTAAAATGAGCATATATCACATTTAGTATATCACTAGCATGATTTTTAAAAGAGGGCAAGAGGAAAGAAAGAGATTCCGGATTCATAACGCCAGCCTATTCATTTGATGTGACAGGAATAGAATGGTTGTTACTTTCTTCTTTTGTTTTATAAATCTACAAAAATGAAAAAAAAAAAAGCAAATAAACCAAAAAGGAAAACATCAGGAATGAACAACAGCAGCATGAAGCTGGAATTCAGATATGTTGCGGGTGGAGGGAATCCACTCCCAATCCAGATCATTCAACCCAACGTCCTGTGACACAGCTGAGCAAACAGGACCCAGAGAGGCAACAACCCCTTGCAGTGAGGGGTGCATTGCTGGTTTTAGAGCCCTGGTCTGTTAACCACCAGCCTCATGCCCTTTGCATGCTCTTCATAAAACAAGAGTTAATTATATTTTTCTACAGACTTCCTATGGATAAAGCTGGGTGTGAAATGCCCACATTGTGCTGTGTGTGTGTGTGTGTGTGTGTGTTATTTTTTAAAAGTGCTTGGAACATGGTTGAAAGCTTTCTGACAGAGCCCTGATTGTTTGCGGGGAGGCAGTGCTAGCAAAATCAGAAGAATGTGTAACATAAAAATGCGGTAAAAAGGGGCTATTGTTCCTATAACTAATCTTTACATTGAATATTTTCTAGCAAAAGGGCGGATGTAGCATCAGTTTCAGCTCTATCAAAAAGACCTGATGCTTTTGTGAGGAGTCCAAAAAATACACAGGTTATAGAAATCCTACCTGCAACCTGGTCACACAGAATATATCCTCTACAGTTCCTAGAAACCAGCAGATCTCCTGGAAGCCAGTTCTCCTGCTGGTATGAAGAGAATGGCTAATAAGAGATGGTAATATCACACACATACACACACACACATACACACTTTGTACACCCAAAGCCAAGAACCACAACCCAACCTCTAGCTTCAAAAACTCAGGATTTAGACTGTACCATTACTAGAGAAGAGAGAAGAGACATCAGTATTTAAGACTTAAAATACTGGAGGGACATAGTTTCTATTTGGCATTTCTACAGTCTAGAAAAGCTGTTTATCACAGCCAGCCTTCTACGTGGCCATTTTGTCTTGCCACATGGGCTTTTTCTCCAAGGGTGCCAGCTTCTGAAATCAAACATGATTGGAGAATGTCAGTCAAGTTCAGAAGAATAGCATGCTAAATACAGACAAAAAGGACTCTGGTGGTTGGTTCTGAAGAAGTTGAGATAAATCCTGACACCCCTCTCCCAGACGCCTTTGGATGACGAACCGAGACCCCAAACACCACGACACAACCTAAGTCTCTAGAATTGGCTCAGCACAACTGAGAAAGGAATTGGTTTTTCTCGGGAGGGTGGGGGTCCTTTGCCTGCCTCCCTTGGGGCGCTGCTATTTCTTCCAGGAGGGAGTCACTTTCCCTGATAATGTTCCTATTTTAGATAATGCCTTGTCCAGGAGAGTCGTCTGAGAGCAAAAAGAAGTACAGATAAAGAAAGTGAAGGTCAGAGGTGGCTGGGATGAAGACGTAGGAGAGATGAGCTCTGGAGAGCAGTAAAGAGCACTGATGTGGACATCTTCATGTATCAGCACTTAATGACCTGTTGGGCACTGTGCCAAATGCTTTTCATGTATTACCTTATTAATCCTAATGGACACCATAAGAGGTGTATACTCTAATTATCCCCATTTTACAGATGAGGAAATTGAGGTTGGAAAGGATTAGGGAGTTGACCCAAAAGGGCAACACTAGTGAAGAGAGGACCGGAGCCAGATGCTGCAGACTGAGTTCTTGTGTCCTCCCACCAGATTCAGATGTTGAAATCCTAATGTCCAATGTGATGGCATTAAGAGGTGGGGCCTTTGGGAGGTGATTAGGCCATGAGGGTGGAACCCTCCTAAGTGGCATTAGGGCCCTGATAAAAGGAACCCTAGAGAAATCCTTCACTGCTTCTGCCATGTGAGGACCCAGCGAAAATATGGCCATTTCTGAGCCAGGAAACAGGCCCTCACTAGACACCGAATCTGCCAGCACCTTGATCTTGGACTTGCAGCCTCAAGAACGTGAGAAACAATGTCTGTTGTTTAAGCCCCCCAGTCTATGGTGTTTTTTTTTTTCCCTAGCAGCCTGAACAGACTAAGACAGAGGCCATTAGCCTTCACCTCTTCCCCTCCCCCTGCCAGCACTCCTTCTCCCTCACCCCAAAACAAAAGCCCTCCCCCTTGGGAAGGATCTGCCATCAATCACCCACATATTACAGTCATATGCTTGGAGACAATAAAGGGGTGCATGACCTTTTCCAGGAGATAAATCTCTTAGAAATTCTTTCACCTGGTCAAAAGGGATGTTTTGCTATCTCCATGAGGAAGTTCCCAGTATGGAGTCACTGAGGTGAGGTGTGAAGGCAAACTCTGCCTAGATGTGATCTATGTTCCCAAGAGCAGTGGATGATGAGGTGAGCATCATACATCAACTTTAGCTCACCAATGAGTCAAGTAATGGGTCTGATGTTGCTCTCCAGGAGTGGTGCTTCCACAGGCATGAAAGTCTACGTTAGCCCTACATTAGCTCTGCTGCAGGCTCTGCACTGGTGGGGGACAGGGCGGGGGCAGTGCTGCAGGGACGGGCAGAGGGCATTCCCATGCTGAGCTTCCTTCCTCAACTTATAAAATGAGAACATTGGACCAACTAATGCCTCAGGAGTGTTTAAGATCCACGATGTTGTAATGTCTATGGGAAAGCTATAAAGACTCCGTCTTCAAAAACCTTCACATTTAATATGGCATTTTTCACTCATCAGATTGGCAAAGACTGAAGTTTGAAACACGCTGAGCTTATGAAAGGATAATAAAACAGGTGCTCTTGGCCCTCTGGTGGGTGAATAAACTGGCGCAATCTCCTTGGATATCTATAAAAAACAACAATAACAACAATGGCAGTCATAATAAATTGCAATGCACATACTCATTGACACTGATAAACCACATCTAGGAGATCCTCCTAGAGATAATTTGTACAGGGAAGATAAATAACAGTGCTGTATATTGTAACAGAAAGCTAGCCATGAACTGTGTGCCCTTAGGTGAGGGTTGGCACATTAAATTGTGCTACATCTCATTTTGAACACTACACAGTCATTGAAAAGAATAAGGTAGGTGAATGTGTACATTAGAGAAAGATCTCCAAAATAAATCATTAAGGGGAAAAGGTGGAGAACAATACAGTGTGCTCCCATTGGGTCTGGCTGTATGGTTTGAAGGGGTGTGTGTGTGTGTGTGTGTGTGTGTGTGTGTGTGTGTGTGAATGTATGCGTGTATGTGCATTGACCTACGGTGGAAGGATTCACTTAAAAGAGAACTGTTAACAGTGGTTGCCATGGGGAGGGGACCTAGGGACCCAGGATGAAAGGGAGAGTTATTTTTTATGGCAGAGCTTTTTATACTCTGAATATTTTACTTTGTACATGTAATTACTTTTTCATTAAAAAAACTGGTTCAAAAAATGTTTTTCAGTCTATCAGAGGTCAGGACAAAAACATAAAAATACATCAGAGAAATTATGTCAACTAGGCTATATAAAGTATTACCTATCCATGAGCATATATAGTATTATATATTACATAGAAGTAATTAATATGTCAACTACATTACATAATACATACCATGTATGTATATGTGTTTTATATGTCACACACAATAATTAGAGAATTTGTTGGCCCAGTTGGTTGGAAGGAGCAAGCTCGTAAAATTCCATTCACTAGTCCCCTCCCAGTTTGGAGACATAGCTTCTCTCTCCTATCACCACAGACCATGCTTAAAGACTCGGCCAGCCACCTTGCACAATGGACTCTCCAGGATGAAAGACTGCACTCTTTTCCCTCCCACCTAATGGCCAAACCTCTCTTCCACATCCCCAAGAAGTGAAGCCGATACATCTAGCATCCATCCCTGCCTGTGGCCAGAGGACACGGGAAAAAAGAGGCTTCATTGTAAGGCAGATTGCTGGCAAATTGGCCAGCTCTTGTTGGCCATGACCTGAAATCTCCGACATACACACAAAACAATAAAACATCTCTCATTCACGTTTATTGAACGTTCTCAAGCTCTGAGAGAAAGAGTCAAAAATAGCTAAGAGTTTTGAAACCCTTTAGGAAAAGGCACTCTTTGGCATACTTGTTTTTTCAGCGTTCAATGAACAAAAAGGTTCACTGTTTCGACCACCAAGAGAACAGCCAAGTTTTTAGAAATGCAGTCACACTTTTGGCTGACATAAGGAGATTTTCCAACTGGGCTTTCATACGCATACTTATGGGTGGTCTGTCCTACCTACCACAGGCTTTCCTGTGCCAACAATTTTGTTTGTAAATCTAAGTGTAATAACAAAGCTTGTATACTCATTGAAAGCTAGATGTTCAAGACTTTGTGAAAGGGGGAAGACAAAGGTGCATTTAGATGCCTCCACTGGGAAGAAAACCTTGATTCTTTGAAAGATGTAGAAGTCAGCTTAAACAGATCCCTTACATCTTTATGGAGAAGTGTAGCTGACTCGCAATTCCTTCTAGAGAAACTCGAGATTGATTTATTTCCACTGGGCAGATTAAAATACACAGTGTTTTCATGTGGATGACGGGACTTCATAAATTTGTCACTGCCTGGCCATGTGCAGGCTTTGATCCTTTCAGTTGGGTCTTGCTTTGAGCCGGGAGCATTTAGCTGCCTGGGTGTGACACATATGTCTTTGCATCCATCCCTCCCACATGTTGAATTTGGCCATCCTCATCAGAAAACAAGAGATGGGGCCAGCTCTCGTGAAAGGGCTGCCCTGCAAGGGTGAGCCATTTCCATTTTAAAGTGAAGCTGCTCAGAAGCCCCTGGATCAAACTGCCCCTGTCTGAAAGGTGAAAATAGTCTGGCTACCTTGTCTGCCTTCCTCTTAATCACTAGGGTTGATTCTGCTGCTTGTCCTGGCTGATCATCATTCCTTTTCTCCCACCCCAGTCCCTCAGCACTCCACTTTAAGAGGATCCCCAAGGAGAGAAATACTCTTCAATGCAATCCATGCAACTCATTGAAGAACAACAAATAACTCCTGAGCTTGCTAAGGGCCAGGCACAGTACTGGTACCAGGAATGGAAGAGAAGAAGACACAGCCCCTGCCTTCAAGATGCTCATCAGCTAGCAAGGAAGACAGACTACCCAACCACAAAGTGGCCAACATGCAGGCAGAGACATGCCTTGTGGACTTACCAACCAGGACCTGTGACAGTCTTTGTGGGGCTGTGGGTGCTGAAGGGGGGCAGACCAATCATGGCGAGCTTCCTGAGGAGGTGGGCTCCGGGTGGCTCTTAGAAGATGTATAGGAGCGTGGCCAGGGAGAGATGGTAGGGAAGGGCCTCTCTGGGCAAAAGGGAGAGAATGAGCAAAGGCGCAGATGTGAGGAACAACACAGAAAAGTATAAGGTGTTTGTGTGGCTAGAGAGTGAAGTGCAAGAGGGGGGAGGGCAAGGGGTAATGGTTGTATTTCATGGCATGGACTGGGTTCTTCATCATGTCCTAATAATAATAATGATGATACTTAGAGTTTTATTCCATTTTATAGACAAAAAATCTGGGAGTCCACAAAGGTTATAATTGGCTCAAGCCTCTCCAGCTGAGACTCAGCAACCAGTGCTCAAGTCCAGGTCCAGGGGATGCTAAAACCCTTGCTCTTGACTGCTACATTCATGTTTAAAAAAAAAAAAAAAGGAACATGGTAGAAACTCTCCAGTAATCACAAGATAATTGGAGAGACCAAGTCCCTGCTTTCCAGAAGTTGTGAGGGCACAGAAATGATCACATGTCAAGCAACCACTTGGCTGGCAGAGTGGAAGTATTCAATGAAGGAGGCAGCAGAGGCCCTGGGAAATGAACCCATGACAGGCGATGTACCAGGATGTGCTGGTACCCAGGGAAGGTTCCCCGAGGGAGGGCCAGTACCCACCTGAAATGGCCACGCAGCGGTTGAGTGTCATGGCACCCATGAGCAGAAGCAAGACAACAACAAACTCGTCACCAGAACTGTAAACAAGAGGCGGGGAAGAGGACCTGGACAGGAGTGAGACAGACAATGTGCACTCTGTCGGGTAAGGACACTGGGTCTCATATTTAGTGAAAAAGCACAATGGGGAATCCAATAGCAAGCTAAATACTTTGAGTAAGAACCCACTAACTTACCTACTCAACAACATTGAGCACCTACTATGTTCCGAGCACCTTGCTAGGCCCTCTTGATATAGATATGATTGACACATCACCTCTGCCCCTCTAGAGCTCACGTCATCATGGTGGGGACAAATAAATAAACAAATGGCTATACAATGTAATATCACTGGATATTAAGATAAAGGTCAGTGTTAGGACAAAAAGTGTAGCAGGGTAAGAGACCGAAAGTAATGGAAGAAGACCAGTAGGCTATTTAAATAGAGCTATTCAGGAAAACCTCTCTGAGAAGAGAGAAAATAGATATACACTGTATATCTATAAAGTTTATTTTCAAGTGTTTATCAATTATACATGGACCAAAAAAGACTGGAAAGATAAACACCCAATGTTGATAGTGACTATTGCCCTGGCAGAGAAATAAAGTTGATTTTTATTTTCATATGTGTACTTCTTCATATTTTCCAAATGTTCTATAATGCATATCGTTTGGCTTTTGTATTTAGAAAAAGAAATAAGGAACATCACTTTTGAAAATAAAGCAGAGGATATTTGATCTGGAGTCACTCACGGGTGGTAAGAAATTTCTCTGCAGGCTTAGCAGCAGGTGATTTAGAAATGTTCCACAAATTCATTTTAAAATCCTCTTCAAGGTAAGATGTCTCTAACCACATTTCAAAAGCACTTGAAGCTGTTATTTTAGGTCTTCTAGATATGTCAAATAAGGTTAGTCTAGCTGCAATTCAATATATTAAATCGAAAATGAATCGATAAGACAAGAGAAAGCCAAACAATAACTCTAAATCTGGGGCTTGGGGGGACTCTCTAAGGAGTCGTGTGGTCTCAACAACCCTGCGAGCTGTGCACGGAATCTTCAAGAACCAAGGAAAGCACCACCTCCCGTGGAGATGAAGAGACATGCAGGAGCATCCAGACATGGCCCCGTGTCTGGTGGAGAGGCAGTATGGACGTGTGGTGGCCACCACAGCCCTTGTCCCCTTACTCAAGGAGTCACGTCATGTGAGCCTCCTTGGGGGCAGGATGGGGGTTAATGCACAAGAACCATTTTAACAGGAGGTGAACCCCACCAGAGCTCACGTACAGGCAGAAGACGAGACTCATGCACTCCGCGAGGTGCTCGGAAGGGTGATGGCTTTGAGGACAAACGTGTAGCACACAATTCTGTACTCCACTCTCTTGGGACCTTGGCAGACAGCAATAATCAAACCGGATGCTTTCCTGCCAACACAGATTCTTCCTTAGAACCCCTTCTTTTAGGGGTGTGCCCATGGCCCACAACTGGCCTGTAAGTGCAAACCAACCTCACAGCTTTGCCCAGACACGGACGGATGGACTCCACCAAAACAAAACAAAACAGGACAAAACAAAAAACACCTTCACTGATGTCCCCACACAGGTCTACCGATGGCTTGCCAAATCTACCTAAGACATTTTAAACGGCCCGCTGATTCCACGTCCGGATTCTACTGAATCACACGGTTTGCTGGGGACCCAAGGAAATTAGCACCGCACCCCACTCCTCTTGGGGTTCCCACCTCACTGCTACCCACATCTCCCTTCCGTTCCACCTCCATCGCCCCACATCCTTTATTTCACAAAAGAGCAGGGCCTCTGTGTGTCCTATGCAGAGGCCTCAGGCTCCATGAGAGTTTGTGTATGTCTTTTTTTTTTAAGATTTTATTTATTTATTTGTCAGAGAGAGAGAAAACGCACAAGTGGGGGGGAGCGGCAGGCAGAGGGAGAAGCAGGCTCCTCACTGAGCAAGGAGCCCAACAGGGGACTCGATCCCAGGGATCATGACCTGAGCCAAAGGCAGACGCTTAAGCGACTGAGCTACCCAGGCAACCCTTGTGTAGGTCTTTTTAATGTCCTTTTTTTCTCAACACCACCTCTCCTGAGCATCTCCAGGATTCAGCGCCTTGTCAAGACCATAGTAGACATTCAAGAAACCTTAACACAATTAATTCAAAAATGGTGCCACCTCCACTCCTCCAAGTGATCAGACTGGATAAAGAGGGAAGTTAGCCCACAGAGCCCTCTGTTATTTTCCTAGGCTCCATCCAAATCCCCACGGGAGACATGGGGTCTTTGCCTGGTACAGGGTGCCTTGAATAAGACTTAGGGCCACTTCGATACACGGGAGGTGTGGTGACCATCAACACGCAGGGTTACCGACTCGGACTGCATTTCTCCTGGAAACAACCCACATGGGAAATGCCCCGCAGCCGAAGACCGAAACGAGGAGTCCTCACAGCCAGGCCTGGGGGAACCGTCTGCAAGCAGGAGACGTTAAAATAAAAAGTCACTCCAGCAAGACCCATCTCGATAAGAAGCCTGCACAGCATCCAACGGCCCTGGAATGCTCAGCCACTTCAAAAGGAGAGTAATTGCCAGAAATCCGCCAAGGGGCCAAGGCCTCCAGGCCACTGGCCCTGCAAGTGCCGCTTGGGGAGCAGCGGCCCCGATGGCCCAGTACCCGATGCCGGGCTGATGTGTTACCGCAGCTGCTTCGGGCTCCTCCTGCCGTCCAGCGCCGGGCCTCCAAACCAATTAGCGTCATCCGTGCCTCCTGGTAGGAGGACATCCTGTTTATTTTGAACTCGGCTAGCTTGTTGCTGGTGGGATGGGGGAGACCTATTTATAATCTCCAGGCGCTTTTCCACTCCCCCCACCACAACTCCCTGTCTGGCCTTCGGAAGCCTGATTTTTCCAGCCGCCATGGGAGGCTTATTCATGCGTGGGCTTCAGCTGCACCGTGGACGGTCCTCTAGACAGCTCCGGGCTCCCCTAGTGTCTCACAGATCTGGTTCCCCGTCGCCTCCTGCCAGAAGTTAGATCCGAAACTGTCCTGGTGAGATGACTTGACCAGCAAATCAAATTTCAATAGAGTGAAGTCTAACGTGGAGTCTTACTCCATTACCTTCTCAGACATTTGAAAAATACTGTAGAGCATCCCCCCTTCACACCCTACCCATGTCTCTTGCCCTTTCCTACACACACCCCCCCCTTACTTTGCATTCTCTTAGAACAGATTCTCAACCTTAGCATGATTCACATTTTGATAACGATACGATCATTCTTTGTGGTGGGGGCCATCCTGCGCATTGTGGGATGTTCCGTGGCATCCCTGGTCTCTACCACACGAGATGCCAGTGTCACCCCACAAAAATGTCTCCAGATATCCCTCTGAGAGCAAAATCGCTGCCCCCCCCCCCACACCACCACATTACAACCCACTGTTTCCTCAGACCTAAAAGAATCATATAGAACACTGTTTCTACCCTCTCGTGGAGCCAAGAGATACTAGAAATTGGGTAAGAAAGTTCCCTTTTCATGATTTATTTCTGGGATTAAATAAATCAAAAAGTTTAAATAGTTGGGAGAAAGTCCAAGAGTCCATCTGAGTAAGAAGTGCTGTCAGGAGGAGTCAGCCAGCCCTTCCCGACATTGAGGGGCTTCTATGGACAGCGCGGGGAGACCCTGTCACCCCTCCACCGCGTCATCCGGGCTTAGTGGAGGAGGCCTTGCGGACGGGAAAATGGCATGATTGCCCCCAGCATCTCCCCTTTGTCTCCATCAGTGTCCGCTCTGCCTCAGCCAGACTCCTCCACTATGTCAGAATAGGAATTGAAAGGGACAGAGGTTTTGCCAAACTAAACATTTTTATCAAAAGACAGAGGAAGTGAAGGACAGCTCGCGGCTGGGGATGCTACGGCCATGTGCCTGCTCCCCTGGGGCCCCCTGCAGCCCCTGCAGACCTCGCTCTCAGTTGGCATGCTGCACTGGGGTCACTGGCCTGCTGTCTGTCTCTCTCCCTAGACTGTGACCTCCCCATCACTCCTTGAGCTTGGCACAGAGCTTGCCCACGCTTTCATTTTACTAGTGGCTGATATATATTGGATGCTTGCCTGTACCAGGTACTAACCACTAAACACTTCACTACATCACCTGCTTCAAGTGTCCCCCCCCCCAACCCTAAGAGGTAGATACCAGATTATCCTCATTTTACAGGACTGGGGATGGAGATGCGGGCAGTTAAGGGACGTGTTCAGAGTCTTCCACCCCGTGGCAGAGACGGAGCCAAGGCTGGGGCCCACACTGTTCGGACAAAGCTTCTTAATCCCTGAACATGACCAGGCACTTGATACTTGATGAACTAATAGATGAAAGAAAAAATTAATGTGCCCCCCCCACGCCAGGGACCTTGCCAATCAGAGAATGTTAGCTACACTGTGATGGCTGCCAGGAGAGTGGATTCTCTCGTTAGAGGGAAACGTGGGGCATGGAGATCCTGTCTCACCTCCCCTCGCTGTGCTGAACACCCCTGAGGGGGAACTGGAAAGCTTTTCCTTACAGCTTGGTAGTTTTTCCAAAGCCTTAGGAAGGAACGGTCACCCCCTCTGGGCTGCCCTCCTTGTGCTCACCTCCTCCACGGTGCCCACCTGCGTGGGGACGGGGAGTGCTCTCTGCTGTGGCCTGGGGAGAGTTAAAGCAGAAGCTGGAGACCCAACAACTCGGGCCAGGGCCTGGTCAATTTATTTCAGCAAACATTCGCAGATGACAATCCCGCCACCACCTGGGCTGGAAACCACTTCCGCCAAGTGTGGCCCTTGCCTTCCAGGCTCCCTGGGGCGGCGATGGAGGGTCACAAACCCAAGGAAAGCTAATACAGACCACATCTCAGCAAATGTCGCAGTCAAGATCCAAACAGCTCCACGAAGCGGAGAGGAAGTGGTTCATCGTGCCCCGAGAGACCAGGAACCGCCTAGGAGAGGGGGCAGGGTACAACCTGGGCCTGAGGAAGTGATGGAAGATGGAGAGGCCCCCGTGGGACGATGCTAGGTGAATAAGGACCACGTGGCGGCGGCTGGAGGAGACATCAGAGGAAGGTGTTGGGCTCCGGTGGGGAGCGAGGCTGAAAGTGAGGCTGGGACCAGACCACGAGCACCCACGCTTCTCCCTCCACTGGAGAATTTTGCCCACTTGGTTCAAAGAACAACAAGCAATGAGTCTTCTCTCCTTCAAGTTTAGACTCCACCAGAAGCAGATTCCGAAAGAAGTATTTCGGTGCAAGTTGTTTATTTGGGAGGTGATCCAAGGAAGCACTGGGAGGCTGTGGGGACGGAAGCAGGGAAGGGAGGGAGGCCAGGGCAGGGCGTGTTAATGAGCAGGTTACCGCCAGGGGCAGCTGGACCTCCATCCCCCTGGCGGGCATGTGCTGGAGCCCCGGCGACTGACTCACAGGAGCCAGCTGTGTGTCTCTTTCCCCAGCTCTGAGCTCGGTGATATCTGTGACGAACCGGAATTTCACCTTGTAAACCGGAGTTTACACCACAGAAATGGGCAGAGTGCTGCAGAGTGAGGTCTTACCTGCGCCTATTCCCCTCCCAAGAGCTGCTTACCAGCATACAGCAGCCTGCTGGGGCCTCTGGAAGGTGGTTTCCCGGGGCGGAGGGCCCTGGGGAGCTGGGGTATTTCTCTGAGAGCTGCCCCTGGACGGCTGCCTGGCATTCCTGCCTGCCCTAGCAGGGGACGGGCACACATCCTACGGAAGAACGCCCTCAGGTGGGGCTCAGTCCGTGCAGGCTGGTGGTTTGGCCAACAGACATTTATTTCTCACAGTTCTGGAGGCTGGACGTCCAAGATAGAGGTGCCTGCAGACTTGGGCCCATTTCCTGGTTCATAAATGTCTGTCTTCTTCCTGTGTCCTCAGTAGCAGAAGGCACCAGGTTGCTCTCCGGGACGCGTTTATAAAGGCACTAATCCCAATGGTGAGGGCTCGCTCCTCGTGACCTAAAAATCCCCTCTTAAAGTCAGACATACCATCACATTGGGGGTTAGAGTTTTAACACATGAATTCTGGGGAGCCTGAGCTGCTTGTGGTAGAAAACCTTCACAGGAGAGAAGAAGGAAGGGCTGAGGGGTTAGCGCCAGGGCCCTCATAGTACCCGCTCTGGGTCTGAACCGCCCGTGGGCTCCATTGAATAAGATGTCCCCTGCCCCGGGAAAAATTGCTAAGTAAGAGGCGTGGGACCCACACACCATCTCCATCAGCTAGCTCCCTTGCTTCCCCCCCCAAAATACACAACTGTCATCCCGCTCCTGCTGGCAAGCAACTAATTCCTAGAGATTGAGCAGTATTCTCTTCACTCAGGAGCTCACACACTTCCAGTAGAGCTCTAGCAAGACAGAAAAGTTCAAGATCCCTGAAGGTGTAAAAATGGCATCCATGGAATAGATATTTTAAGACAACAAGCCCCCAAACCACCTCCGCATACACACCCACATGCCCAAGAATTGAAGTTAGCTCTGCTCCCCCAAAAGTAGCATTCAAAACACATAAAGCTTAGGGCCGGGCAGATGACAACTTCCTTAAATAAGTAAGGACGCAGCTTCCCCAACAGAAGCACGGTGCTGCCTGGATCCTCCGGAGAATGGGGTCTTGTTAATAAGCTCTTCTTCTCTGTGCCCCAGTTTTGCCACTTGGGAAAGCTCACGAGATGTGACAGTGGCAATGCCAAGATTTGAGATTCAGCTCTTATTGTCATCCTGCGAACTCTGACCGGCTCCGCTCCCCCACTGCTTGGGGACTTTGTGGGCGAAGCAGATAATGCTGTCTCCGAAGTGCTGAGAGCCCCTTGGAGGCAAAGCCTTGCAGCAAGATAAGGCAGGCCGCACAGCCCATCTCCTGTCCCCGGGCTGTAGGGGGGCCTGCCCCTGGAGCCCCAGCTGAGGGGACAAGGACGGGGCAACAGCACAGACATGTTCCTTCGTAGGGGCCGGAGTGCAAAAGGCCAACCCAGGAAAGAGAGGACGCATGATGACAGAGGTTCCGGTGTTTTACTTCTCACTCCCCCCGGCCCCCCAGAATGGACAGTCACGTCCAACAACCGCCCCCACCAACGCTATTCCCTGTAAAATATCCCTTTCCAGCGTGTGTCCCAAATAACTAATATAACAATGTCTCCTTTACTCAGCTCTCCAAAAACAATCCTTTTGTTGAACCACAATCCACAAAAACAATTTCTCCATTGTAAATAAATCCCCAGACTCTACAATATACCCCGATCCAGGAAAACACAGGAGCATATTTTATAAGCTCCGTGTATTTCCAAACAAGGGACATTGTTTCACCATAGAAATGCTATTTCTGAGAATCCTCCTGACAGCGAACCCAAGGCAGGGCTCTTCTGGTGGGAGAGGAAGGGGACACTGGGGAGGAACCGGGGCCTCTCTGGTCCATCTGTTCAGCCCACCGCCCCAGGGATCCTAGAGCAGGACCAGAAGCTCGGAGACCACATGGGAAAGGGCCTCCTGGAGCAGGGCATTCTGGCTGGACAGACACCCCTCCAGCACTTACAGCTTACACAGGATCAGAAGGGGTGCTGGTCCCCAGGGCGCCAACAGCCTCAAGCACAGACCCTGCAAGCGAGGCCACAGCCCCTGCGGCTACCAGAAAGGGACACACACACACACACACAGAGCGACACCTCTCCTAACTGGCAGTGGGGGATTTGGTTGGATAACTGAGGTACTTTCTCTGCTCCCTTCCTCCCCCAGAGCTTGATCACCAGCACACACTGCCCAGTGGGGACTCGGAAAGAGGACAGCCTTCTGGAAGTAGAGGCCACTGTGGGAGCTCCCAACAGCCACCAGTCATTGGCTAGAGCTGCCCTGGGACAGTCACCAGCCGGACATTCCAGCCTGCCCTAGCATGGGACAAACACTCCAGCCATAGAATGCCCGAAGGCTGGGAGCCTCAGTCGCTTGCCGTATTATTAGCATGTCAGGGAAAGGGGTGAGCGTCTGCTAGGGGCCTGAACTTCCCAGGGGCCGTACTGACTAAAATGTCCCCTGCCCATGCTCCAAGGCTTTAAGTTCTTATTTTTGTTAGAACTTCTTCTGAGATGTGACTCACGCTTCGGTGTTCTAGAACCTTAAAACCTAATGGGTGGGGCGCCTGGGTGGCTCAGTCGTTGGGCGTCTGCCTTCCGCTCAGGTCATGATCCCAGGGTCCTGGGATCGAGTCCCGCATCGGGTTCCCTGCTCGGTAGGAAGCCTGCTTCTCGCTCTCCCACTCCCCCTGCTTGTGTTCCTGCTCTCGCTATCTCTCTCTCTGTCAAATAAATAAATAAAATCTTTAAAAAACAAAACAAAACAAAAAACCTAATGGGTGCCTTTCTCAGTTGCTCAGTTACTGAGTTTACCCAAAAGAAGTAGGGCCAAGATGGGTGCCTCTGTGATCTTAGCTCTGCAAATAATGTCTGCTCAAACCATGCAGCCCTCTGAGGCTGACCAAAGCTCTCCATGCCTTCCCCAAAAGGGGGATGGGTTGGAAATTGCTACTCAAGCTCAAGGGACGAGGTACCCGGGGCAGGAAGGACGCTCGTCCATTGGGACACTGCTCTTTGGCAGCAAGGAAGGGGCCACAGGGCCAGTGACCTCTCCTAAGACACATGGCCAACACTCAGGATGCCAAGCCCAGCGACGCCCACAGAATGTTCTGCTGCCCCTATACTCGGTGGCCTCAGACACCATGTTGTCTATAGTTTCCAAGTATTCAGTCATTTGCTATTTCACATCTGGTTTTCCCGGTTCCTTCCATTGTACCCATTGTGAAGGTGAATAGCAAGGAAGGAAAGAGACAACGAATCCATGACTCAGTGCTACGTTTCGCACCCAGTTCTCAGTCAGTAGCCTCATGTTTGGGGGCTGCAAACACTTTTGCTATGAATCACTAAGACATACAGGGATTGTGCACATTTGGATGGGGTGGGCGTGGGGCTTAGCCACTCTGGGTCTATCTGTCCCTTTGCCTGTAGCATCCCTGACCTCTATTCAGACCTATACTCCTCCCTCTCTGGAACCACAGCCAAGGACTGGAACTCATGCCCCAAGCCAAGGCATTTACCTCCTTCCCTTTCCCAGTCCCATGGCTTTCTGAGGGAGAGGATGGTGGAGATTGATCTAGGCTGGTCTAATCCGAATCACTTCAGTAGTTTTTCTGGGCATTCTGGGGCAAGAACACTTCCTCTCCTCTGCTGGGTGTGGGGCTGCTGGAAGGCAGGAGTGGAGGATGGAGCCCCTCAGAGGAAGTGAGGCCAGGAGATGGAACCCTGAATCAAGCTGTGACTAAGCCGATGAACCCCCCACCCCCACCCCTCAAACTTTCAGCTTAAAAATAAGCAAATTCTCTTCAGGCTTAAGACATTTAGAACTGGTTTTCCTATCACTCCCATCTTCAGAAACAGTCCAACCCATGGGCTTTGTAACAGACATTCTCCTTGCTTTTCAGAGGATTTTCTACCATCTTCTGAGATGACAGATGCTTCCCAATGATCAGCTTTGCTGATGGTAGGTAGGGCCATCTGTGCAGTGGCTGGGTGTGGTGGGGCCCTGCTTGCCTCCTTCCCAGCTTCCCTCGACCTTTGCTCCCAGCCTCTGTGCAAGCCAGAAACCTGGGGGTCATCCCTGATCCCCCTCTTCTCTTTCTCCCTGAATCCAATCAACCATCATCTCTGATTAATTCCACCTCCGGAGAGCTGGCCAACTGGTCCACTACTTCTTCTCTTCTCTGCAGTGCTCCTAGTCTGAGCTCGCACCATCTTTGGGAGGGCTACTCAAATAACCTCTAGCTAGTTTCCCCCCACCTGCCACCTCCCCAATACCTGCTCTTTAATGCTTTCTCCACCTAGCACCCAAGTGAAATCACAAAATGTAAATCACATCATTATGGCTGCCCTCCCCTGTTTAACTCACTTCAGTCGTTTGGTGTGTGTCTCACACACACCGTTCTGAGCTCCCTGTTGGTCTCTGGAATGGACCAAGCTCTTTCCTGCTTCTGGCCTGTATGAATTTCCTACGAGGTAGCTGAAAACAACACAGATGTATGATCACAGAGTTCTGGAGGTCAGAAGTCCCACACAGGTCTCACTGGGCTGCAGTCCATGGACTTCATTCCTTTCTGGAGTCTCTGGGGAGAATCTGTTTCCTTGCCCTCAAACTTCTAGAGGCTACCTGCATTCCTTGGCTTGTGGCCCCTCTTCCATCTGTAAACATTGCCTCTCCCGGACCTTTCTTCTATTGTCATATCTTTCTCTGTGGCTGTGAAAGGTTCTCTGCTTTTAAGGACTCTTATGATTGGATTGGGCTCACGTGGATCTTCCAGGCTATTTCCCCATCTCAAAGTCTATAACCTAAACCTGAAAAGTCCCTTTTGCTGTGTTAGGTAAGATATCCACAGGTTCTGGGAATTAGGGTGTGAACCTCTGTAGGGGGCATCATTCTGCAGACCACAGGCCTTTCGCATGTGCTGTTTACCCAGAACGTTCACCTACCTGCTTTTCACCAGGTCAACTCTGTTAGGCCAAATGTCAAATCCTCAGAGAGACCTCCCTAGAGAGCACTTTAAGTTAGTTAGACCTCTTGGTTACTCTACTAGGTTCCTGTTTCTTTCCCTCATAGTACTTCCAACAGTATATAATCAGAAAAATTTCTCTAATTACTAGTTGCTTGTTTTCTTCATTAGACTGAAAGCTCTGCGAGAACAGGAACTTGTACTGATTTTGCTAGGTGTATGTAACAGTGTCAGTCATGTGACAGATGCTCCATAAATATTTGATGAAAGAACAAATAAATGAAATTGGCCTGAACTTTAAGGTCAGCCCTGTCTCCTTCAGAACCGATCCTGACTTGAGGTAGGATGCACTGAAGTAGCTCCAACCTGGATTTCTGGATTCAGTACCCAGTCTCCCTTGCTGCGACTCCATCCCTGCCTTGTCCCCACTCATGATCCCACATGTTCCCTCTGATTCTCTGAGCCAAAGCCCCAGCCTGAATCTCCTGCCCTGTCTACTCTTGTCCACAGGACCCCTGGATTAGGGTTTATTTTTGACCCTGGCTAGGGAGGGTGCACTTCCTTCCTAGCACTTATCAGAATTATTAATGTTACATGTTACTGTCTGTCTTCCTCTGTAAGCAGTATGTACCAGGAGGACAGCATTTGCTTCTCTTTTATTCCTTGTTGGATCCACGAGGACCCCACCTAGTACCTGGTCCTCTCCCCCAGACACTCACTGTGTGCTGGAATGAACGATGACGGGACAATTCTATCCTGTCTGTGGCTCCCAGGACTGCCCTTGGATCTGCCCTCTGCCACATCGGGGCTCCCCAGTGCTGACTGCTCTGCTGATGGACCCCAGATCCTCCAAAGGCTCTATCTAGACTTCAACTTCCCATTCCCAGTCCAGTCCTTTTGCCTCTATTTCATGCTGTAGGAATTTTGTCCTTAATGCCAATTCTGGGGTTAATACCAAGCTCAGAAATAGGCACAGGTCCAGAGAAAAATAGGATTTATTCAAACAATATTTATGAAGAACCTGATCTGTGCCAGATCTTGAGAGTTGCTCAAAAATGAGCAACCATAGTAACTACTCTTGAGAATCTCACAAAATGGCAAAGAACCAAATAACTACCCTAGAATGATAAGTGCCCTGCATCTGGTGCTACAGCTATGGAAGTGGGTGCAGGGCAAAGAGAAGACGGGGTCTCCAGATGCCTCTCCACCAGACCATCCTACTAAGGGGACTCATCAACAGGCTGCCCTACCCTGGCTCAGGTGGAGGGGAGGCAGTGAGATCCCATGGAAAAGGTCTGGGGTAGAAGCAAAGAGCATGAACACTATTTTACTTCTCGCTCAAATGTAATTAATGTCTAATTCCAGCAAAGCAGAGGCTCAGGCTCAGATGTTGAAAAGACTGGAGAAACTGAAAGATCCGTTCTCCAAGCAGGCACTCATCTGTCAAGCGAGGATCTGCTCGGCCATGGAAGGGCTGGAAGGAGGAATAGAAGCAGTGGGACGCAGGGTGTCTGGGGCAGGGACAGAGCTACCCAACTAGGAGGAAGGATACAGTCCCCCTGGGGCCTCCTTCTCAGAGACTCGTCTCAGATGCCAAAGTGCTCAGTTGGGAAAATTGCAAAACAGTAGTAAAAAGATTTTCCAGTTGGAAAATGTAGCCCCAAAGTTAATTGATAGGCACCAGCCAGGTCATGAAGCCCCATGATTTGTCAGCTGCGACAGGGTGATCCTGGGGCAGCCAGAGGACCAGCAGGCAGATGACACACACAGGAAGGGTGTCATCAGTCCTGTTGGTCTTGCTCGCCCATGGAATCCCATCAGAAGGCAGCTGGGAAGACAGTTCTAAGGCTCGGTACATGTCTCCGACTTGCAAGCTGAAGTTAGTCCTTTCCTCTGGACCTGAGCTGTGGCTGACACAGAGTTTTACTAATGCAAAGTGATCTGCCAAACCGTTTTGGCTGTGTTTTGCTGGAAGCCAGAGAGAAGACAAAGAACACTATAAAAAATAACAAGCAAGGCAGAATGTGCTCTCTCCCTGAGGTGACACCAGCTATTTTCCCATGAAAATAAAGAGAGCAAGGAATAATTAAGCGGGGGAAGGGAGAGTCAGAAACCCATCAGTAAAAACAGGAGGGTTTTCAATGGCTTTTCAGTAGCAAAAGAACAATTATTATATTACTCTGAGGGGATTCACAATTCTTGAAAATTGAGAGACCTCAAGAGTGAACTGATGTTATTGTTGTTTTTTTGTTTGTTTTTTAACCAGCATTTTGAGATGTTGTGTGAGCCTTGAAGTAAGTTTTAAGAACTGCCACTCCATTCCATGATGTGAAGGGGGTTCCATGGAGCTTCTAACCGAAATCCGGGTAAGTAAAGAATGGATTAAGGCAGTAATTTTCAGTAGCTAAGAAAGAACTACAAAGGCATGAATGCTACCAATTACATCTCAACACAAACCAGTGCCTCCTTAAGCCTCGACGTGGAGAAGGCAAACAATTTCATTGTCAACCAGGGTGTTCTCTGGAAAGCCTGGGAACATGCTGGGTGCATTAAAGGAGAGATATCTCGCATGTGCAATTACTCAACACATCTTTAAAACTGTAAACACTTGTTCACATGTGGAGAAGTTTAGAGCCGCGCGGGCTTGGAAAGCCCACCTGGCAGGCGGGCTCCCTCCATCTCTCTCCAGTTGAGTAACAGACTCGGCGCCCGCTGTTCCTCCAAGAGCCAAACGCTAGTCAGCAGAGAGATCATTAAGGAGTGGGGGGCAGGAGTTCATGCGTGTGCTATTTTTATCCAGAGCACTCCCTTCCCCCCGCCCCGATTGATCGGCTCCCATAAACCTTGCCCCCATTTCTCCGCGCCCCGCCAAGCTGCACCTGGGAGCGTGCGCATGCAAGGATGCCACCTGGCTTTGGCTAGCTGCTTTCTCCACCTTGGACTGGGAAGTGGCACCGAGGATGCCGACATTTCCACATAAACCCAGCAGAGGAACCTTGCCCAGCACTGGGTTTTGAAAGGGCAGGCCTCAAAGAGAGTACCTGCCAAGCATGGAAAAAATAAATCTCGCCCCACACGCTCAACAAAAGAATGTTTAGAGCCCAAGGACCCCAGCCTATAAAGATAGGAATAAAATAGAAATAAAGCAAGATTTGTCCTCTCCCGGCAGCCCCTGGCCTGGCTCACTCAAAAGCCACACTCATCTATATAGTATGAATCACACGTCAAACATGGAAAAGACCCATTAGATCATCCTGCTCAGCTGGCTGCCCAACAAGAGGGCACGGCTGTTTTTCCTTCACCGGGACTGATGTTACTCGTCTCCAGCAAGGAACTGATTGTTTTTGCTTTTCTGATTTAATTTGCTATTGTGACGCTGCGGGGGAGGGAGCAAAGCCAATTCCCTGGTTTCTCCGATCCACACACACATTCCGGGTGCTGGAGACAAGTTCAAAGGGACGGAGTGCTCTAAAGGCAGAGGGGGATACACCCAGCAATGGGAAGGAAGATGGCAATAAACCCCTGGGAAATTAAAATTTCACTTGAAGTGGAAATTTTACCATCACCAAAATCTGCCAGATTTTGGAATTGGGGATCGGTAAAGAGGTTTCCAAAATGAAATGATGTCTACGAGTTGTTTGTTTTAAAAGACGTAATGTATAGTAAAAATGAAATAATCGTCCCACCCGAGTAAGAGTTATTTCTCTCCCAGCAGACCTTTTCCAGGCTCTAGTAATTCCACTGTTAATGGGCAGAGGGGAAGCTGTCAGCTAGGTAATGGGACCACTAGCACTGAAGTCATCCCATTAGAACCAGTAAATGAGAGCTGCCCAGGTGCTCCGTGCAATTAGCTGCGCCCCAAGCATCTCCCACGCCGGCCAGCAATTAGAGCCTAGGGCGGGGAGCGAGACGCCCTTGGAGAAGAATCCACCCCAGCCGAGGACCAGGCGAGAGGTCCAGCTCTTCGGCAGGCCAAGCAAGGCCAGAGCCCTCCAATCCAAAGGAAGGCATCACACTTGAGGGAGAGGCAAAGATACGATTTATGAAATTACATGATGAAGTATCATGTTCTAGTATTTTCCAGGTAATGATAGACGTTATCTGGGTTCTGAAGCCATACCGTCTAGGTTTGAATTTTAGCTTATGCTTTGAGCAAGTCACTGAGATCTTTTGGTCTCAGTTTCTGCATCTGCAAAATGGGGATAATAATAAAATGTGCCTGAGGCTCAAGTGAATCAATACGCAGAATGTGCTTAGGAGAGTGGCACCTAGCAAGTTTTTCTAAAGTATTGTTTTCTTACTATGTTATTTTTTGAATTCTTCTTATCATCATATATTTATCTTGCTTGATTTTCTTGTTTGTTTATTTGAGAGAGAGAGTACGAGCATGAGCACGAGCATGAGCAGGAGGGGCAGAGGGAGAGAGAATCTCAAGCAGACTCTGTGCTGAGCACAGAGCCCAACAAGGGGCTCGATCTCACGACTCCGAGATGATGACCTGAGCCAAAACCAAGAGTCGGAAGCTTAACGGACTGCGCCACCCAGCTGCCCCCATCTTGCTTGATTTTTGCACCATCAATTCACTATGGTTGCCCATGGTCATCCAGCTATACTGGTGGAATAAGCAGTAATAGCTTCTACTCCATGCCCACCATGTGCCACGTTTTGACCTAGTTGACCTAGATGGGCAGTACAGCCCACAGACCAAATCCAGCCTGCCTCCTGTTTCTGTAAATAAAGTTTTATTGAAACTCAACCGTTTGTTTCCATAGCATCTATGGTCCCTAGAGACCATACAGATTGCAAAGCCTAAAATAATACTCTCTGGCCCTTCAGTTAGCAAAAATTAATTCTCACAATAACCTGTGAGGTAGGTTTTGTTTCCTATTTTCAGATAAGGAGACCAGGACTCAGAAAAGGTCAAGAATATGCCTAAAATCTCTCCTCTAGGGGCTAGACCCCAGCTGACTCCAACATCCACCCCTTCTGGCCATGCTGTGCTGGAGTCAGGAGCAGAGTGCGCTCCCAGTGCTTTGTCCGTCACCACCCACAGAGGTGGACCTGAGCCCGATGCAGCCGGTGGGCCACTGCTGATCAGGGTACGCCGCTCCAGGGAGGGAACTGTCATCTGCAGAGACAAGTCAGTCAGGGCAGTGGTACACTGAGGCAAACTCTCCACCTCCTACAAACCAGTAGCTCATCTCTAGTCCCTGCTGTGGCCATGGCATGGCAGATGTAATGATGACAGAGGCAGGTGCCCTGAGAGGTCTGTCCCCGGCTCAGGTGGGGACTGTTTCAGGGCTCTGACGAGGAGCCGACACTCGGTTACTCCTCAGAGACTGGTTGGAAATACTCATTTACCAAATGATACGGTAATTATCCAGAGATCTGTCAAATTTCAAACGTGTTCAGAAAGCGAGGTTATTATTACCACATGTTGTGGGTGTTAAGAAGCATTTTCCTTGTTGGAAAAATGCCCCAGATTTTGAAGTCTTTGAAGATAAGAGGATCATCACAACTTACTGGAGACAGTTGCCCATTGAAGGGATACCTGGCAGTCACGGGTTACAGGTGCACTGGGGAGGCTCACAGTGCTGGGCTTGGAAGTGGGAACATCGCCCTTTGTTAGTGGTCCCTGGATGAGGAGAGCTGCCCTGCCTTGGACTCCCATCACCCTGGATTCCCTTCCTCCCAGAATCCTCAGCTTTTTGGTACTGTATTCCTTGTTAGACCATAAGCATCCTGAGGACAGAACCATGCCTTATTCCCTACTTTATCCCCAGAGCACACGGTAGGTGCTCAGTAAATATTTCCTAAAATAAATGAAGGGATTAAATGAATGTAGGGGTACCATTTCTCTTTATAAAGCAGCTTCCCCACCACCCCCAGGAATGGCTGTGTTCTGCCAATGGGCTGGACCACCAACCAGTCAAGGAGCATGGGATGGGGTAAGGAGCTTGGCCACATCCAGGCTCCTTGGTAGGGATCCTACTGGCTTTTTGAATGAAATAGCTCTTCTTATAGGAGACTTGGCATTCTAGACCCCAGACGGTCATGTATGGTTCACTCCCTGGGCCGCAGGAGGATTGAACACCAAACTGGTAGAGAGACCACAGTCCAGCATCTTATTATAGTGGCCACCACCATTTCTACTGAAAATGTCCTGCTGTCTGAAAAAGACAGTCACCACTCACCAAGCATGGGTTTTTACTAACAGAAACGCAGATGTTACACAAATCCTGTGGGCTTTACTAATCAGAATTTTTAGAAAGGCCGGGGAACATTATTCATGCTAAGGTGACCAGCAGTCCCCATTTGCCCAGCAGTTTCCTGGCATTAGCATCCCAGGAAATCCCTCTGTCCCAGGCAAACCCAGATGGTCGGCCACCCTAGGAGCCAATCTGAACCTCAAAGGGTACATGCATTTTCCCAAAAGCTGACCTACAGCCCCACTGTGCAGAGACCCTCCCAGTTGCAGATAGGAGGATCAAAATCTCAGAGAGGCATGTGACTCTGCCAAGGGCATCCGACAAGGGTTTTCTGCAAGGGCCACTTCCCACTGGCAACACCGACATGCAAAGTAAAAGAAAAATTCAATATAGCCTACAATATCCTCTGTCTCCTTAAGGAATTAATTAACTCTTCAGTTAGCCCCATTTCTAGGAGTTGATAGAGCGTGGCAAGGGGGAGGGGCGCACAATGAGATAACCAGGAATCCTGTGATCTGCACCCCGGAGCTTATCAGATCAACGGTGAAGCCATAGACGTGTATGACGACATGAATCAAATTATATTTCAGTTTTCGTTTCTTGCTAACTACATAATAAATGTAGCTGCTTGCTAAATTGCACATTGAGACACTTAAGAAAGCGGGGAAAATTAGCAATCACAGCTATTTTTATTTAAAAAGTAGGGCTAAAGGAACATAGGCCCTCATCCAAACTCTGGGCATATCTGCCTATCAAGTTACCTTTAACTCCTCTGTTAAAATGCAGACTGGGGCGCTTGGATGCGGCCACATGAAAAGCACCTCGGGGGCTATCTCACAGTTGGCCGCACTCCCCAGAACAAGAAGGGCCTTTCATGCAGGGGTGCGGGTGCCCAGGAGTGCAGCGAGGCTCGCGGCATCTCAGTGTTCCCAAGCAGGGCTTCATATCGCAGCCGCTCAGGTGGAAAGGGGGCAGCTTCCCTCCTCTGCTCCCGCCTAAGGTCACACATGAATAGAGCCCGACTGAGGAGCGGAGCTGGCATCACCGGCAGCCCGATGATGTGCAGAGGAGGGTGTCCTGTTCGGAGATAAGCCTGGAGTCGGGGAGGCTGCAGGGTTCCCGGGCGGTCAGTTGATAACGACAAGGCAGCACTGTCGGGAATGGCCAGCTCGCTGCCGGGCAGGATGAGGCAGGGAGGGCGAGCTGATGGGAACGATACCTCAAACTCCTTCCAGGAGGCTTAACTTCCACGAATAAAAGGCTGGCTTTGAGTTACACTCACACACTTGCCTTGTGCCCGCAAGTCATTTTTCGTTCCATGTAACCTCAAAAGTACAAACCACCATTTGGGTGCCTGTACCAGGCAGGGGTGGGGCAGTAAGCGCAGTGGTTAGGAGCCCAGGCTCTGGAGGGGGCTCCAGCTCCTCACATAGTAGGCGCTCAGTTAACAGAAGCGACGCTTTAGTATTAGGGACACACTGTGACGGAGCCAGCCACTGGCAGGCAATGCACCTGTAGAAGGAATAAGCAGATCAGTACAGTCTGGGAGTGGAGCTAAGCTGGAGGGAAGTGTCAACACCGGTGACGCCTCTGTCTTTGCCCATTAACACTGGACATCCCTGGAGGAGGGGGCACCACACAGGGAGAACTGCTGACCCCAAATCACGGCTCTGCCGCAAAACAACCTGCCGTGTGGTTTCAGCAGGCTGCCTAACTTCCTTGGATGGACTTCCATTTCCTTGTCTATAAAATAAGGGCATTGGAGTCCATTTCTTATGTTTCTTTTTTTTTTTTTAAGATTTTATTTATTTACTTGAGAGAGAGAGAGAAAGAAAAAGAGCACAGAGCGAGCCAAAGGCAGATGCTTAACGGACTGAGCCACCCAAGTGCCCCCATTTCTTATGTTCCTATCAGATCCAAATTTCTGTGGCTTTTGGGCTGTATACTACTTAATTGCTTAAAAGCCAAGATTGTTTATTTTCAGCTTTGCATAAGCATATAAGACAAACATATGTAAATATATAAGAAGTATATATCCCTGAGGGCCATCTGGGTGGCTCAGTCCATTAAGCATCCAACTCTTGGTTTCAGCTTAGGTCATGATCTCAGGGTTGTGAGATCAAGCCCTGCATCAGGCTCTGTGCTCAGCAGGGTATCTACTTGAGATTCTCTCTCTCCCTCTCCCTCTGCCCCTCCTGCCATGCTCTCTCTCTCTCAAATAAATAAATCTTTTTAAAAAAGTATATGTCCCTGAATATAAGACAACATTAATATAAGGCAGCTTGCCATATTCCCCATGAGATATTAAATAAATGCATAATATATGTCATAACATATTTTATGATGTAGTTATAGACAGATAGTATAATGTGTGTTCTACATATAAATGTGCATATGTATTAGAGAGGTAGATGATATATTCAAATGTATACTTTAATATTTAATTCATAAATTTAGTTGCACATATGCTTTTAAGATCGCATATAAAGCACTAGATTATTTTTAAAATAATCTCACTCAAGCTTTCCATGCATATCTTTGTCACTAGGGTCTTTGTCATCACTAGAGCCAGGTTTTGAGTCATGGGACACCCTTCACCAGAGCAGTCACTGTGATTCTGTCTCAGGTCATTTGAGATATCACCCTCCATGAATCCAAAATTATTAGCATGGCCTCAGAGGCTGCACATGATCAGCTCCACCTGCCTTCATCACTCCCTGTTCTCCCCCATTGCTCACCCGGCCCCAGTTGCATGGATGGGTGGGAACTCCTTGATAGTTTCCTATCCCTAAGAGCACACTCCTACTTCCCATCCCCTCTTCCCCCTGATATGTGCATGGCTCAAGTCCTCATGTCAATCAGATCCCTGCTCAAATGTCACCTCACCAAGGAGAGGGAACCCTATCCCCTTCCTCAATAGCTGCTGTTGGATTGCTAAGCAAACATTGATTATAACATCACCCCGATTCCATAGCAATTTCTCCAAGTGAGCAATGCTGGATGCTGCAACAGAAATCTCGGCCAACTAACACAATAAAAATTTGTATCACTTGCATGCAAAGTTCAGTGAGGTGTGGGAAGCTCCCTGGGTCCTCTCTCCTCCATGTGGTGACTCAGAGATCCAGCCTGCTCCATTTGGATTTGCAGCTTCCCATAACACAGCATAAGGAGAGAAGAGGACCAGAAGTTGCAGTAGGATGCTTCAAGGACCATCCCTGAAGATGGCTTATGTGACCTCACGCACATTTCTTTGGCCGGAACTCAGTCCCTGGGATAGTCGCTCACCCCAG
Organism: Mirounga leonina; assembly: GCF_011800145.1. Classification (NCBI taxonomy): domain Eukaryota; kingdom Metazoa; phylum Chordata; class Mammalia; order Carnivora; family Phocidae; genus Mirounga; species Mirounga leonina. The sequence goes on from NW_023270265.1 coordinate 43,809,294, forward strand.
GAATGCTGGGAAATGTGGGCTTCCACTGTACCCTAGCGAGAGGAGACCCCAGAGCAAATGCAGAGAAGTAGCATCTCTGCCACAAGATGTGCATCTGCATTGAAATCTTGCCTTGGCCAACTGGCTCAGAACCCTTTGGATCTGTCTCTTCAGTTATAATTTGGAATTAATGATGCCTACCCACATGATGGGCAGAATGTCACAGACAGAGTAGTGATCAGTAAATGTTTGCTTATTAATAAACTCAGATTAGTTGGGAAAATTGTATAGGTCTAAATCCTTGAATTAATTTCTATAATTTCTAAATATTAAAATATTAAGCAAATTATCCTTGAAACTATTGGATAAAATTTTATACCACAGGACAGTTGAATAAAATGGCACTATTAAACATAAGCAATCCATCAACAATTGAATGTCCATGTCATCCACTTTCCTACTCTATTTTCACACATGGTCCTTCTCCTTCTCCTTTGTCTCCAGCAAATTACTCCTCCTCTCCTTGTGAAACCAGAAAAATGTGAGGAATAATTCACGATTTTTTTTCTAATTCTAATTAACATAGTTTCCTATTAGCGGAAGACACAAATTAGGCAATATATTATGCAGAAAAATCTCTTAATAACCCCAAAAGATTTAGAGTAGATAATTAAGAATTGATGAATCACCTACAAAAATTTCCATAGGGATTAACTATAGCAGAGAAATGCAATAGATGAAACTTTGGAGTGAGGGTTTCTTCATTAATTACAAAAAATCCTTTTTTTTTAATCCCAAAAGGTGACAGAGGACAATAGAAGGGGAAACCATGAAGGAAACTGAGAAGAAACTCTCCACACACACATACACGGGGGACACCCCCAAGAATAGTCTCACATGAGCCAAGGGAGTGTTGAAGAAGACAGTAGTTGGCATGTGCAATGACTCGGACCTCTCACCCAGGGCAAGGACTGAAAAGAGAAGTTGACATCTAGAAGCCTATGATGACCTGTACCCAGAACGTTCTCAGTGAAGTGGTGGGGATGAGAGACAAGTTACAGCATGGACGGGATAAAAAGTTTCAGACACATGGAGTCTACTTTTTAGAACATTTTGTAGTAAAGAGAATGAGAAAGGAAGAACTACATCTTGAAGGAATGGCAAGGTCAAGGGAGGTTGTTTTGTTTGCTGTTTGTTCTGTGTGTTGGCTATTTGGTTGTTTTAAGGAGAGAGAGAAGGGGCTTTGTAGAGAGGATGAGAGGAAGAAGCAGGTAGAGAGGTAACAATTAAATCTATAAGAAGAGGAGGATAGAAGAAGGTCTTTGGGTGACCTGGGAAGATTGAGTCCCATCATGAGTGGAGGGGATGGCCCAAGGGTGGAGAAAAAGAGGGAGGAATGGGGAAATATATGGATAAGTTTGGAGGTGATGAAGAAGGAAGTTGATAGATTTCATGGCCAATCTTTTCATTTTCTCTGATCAAGATCATTCTGCTAAGCAATGGCATGAAGTAGGGGGAATGAAGATAAAGTTTCAAAGGTTGAAAAAAATCCCTTGGCAAATGACAAAGGGATCAAAGATGGTATATATTCTTCTACCACTGTATAACAAATTACCATAAACTTAGCAGCTTAAACCAATACACATTTATTGTCTGAGTTTCTGGGCATAGGAGTGTGAGCATGACTTTTCTGAGTTCTCTGCCCAGGGTCTCACAAGGCTGCAGTCGAGGTGTTGCCTGGGCTGTGTTCTCATCTGGAAACTTGACTGGGGAAGAATCTGCTTCCAAGTTCACTCAAGTTGTTGACTCATTTCCTTGCAGCTGTATGACTAAAGACCCCAGATTTTTGCTGGGTGTCAGCTGGAGGCCACCCTCAGGCCCTAGAGTTCCTTGAGACATAAGCTTCTCCAAAAAGTCACTTAATTCATGTAAGTCACGAGTGACTCACTCCAGTATGCTAAGATAGAGTCTTCCATAATGGAACACACACTTGCAGGAGTGACATCTCATCATTTTTTCCATATTTTATTGTAGAAGCAAGTCACAAGTCCTGCCCACATTCAAGGGGAAGACATTATACAAAGGCATTAGCATCAGGAGTGGGATCTCTGGGAGTCATCTAGGGGACTTACCACCATAGAGGAGGACAAAGGCAGCAGACAAGTAGAAAGGCCCAGCTAAATCCAGACCCACATTAACCAGACCTGGAATTTGCTCTATCAATATTGAGAGAACTTAGCTTAGGAAGAACAGGGAAAATGGAGTATCTGATCCACCCAGGGCTGGAGCCTATTTGCACAGTGTACTGAAGATGCTGCAGAGAAGTCACGGTCAGTCTGTGCCTGGTGGGACAGGAAAGGAAAGAGGGGAGGGGCCGGCTGCACAGGTAGATGGGGATGGGGTATAGAGAGTGGAGCTTGCCCGGGTCAAGAGGTGGGTTTATTGTAAGCTAAGGACGGGGTAGGGTCAATAGGAGCTTGCAAGAAGAGGGTAAGGTGTCTGAAGTTGTATTTACATCCTTGGGGATGACAAGGACCTACATGTGCCCATGGGTTTGAAGTCTGAGGACAGAATTTAGGAAAGTGAGAGCCTCCAGTCTTGGAGGGATTGTCTGTATGGACATTAAGATCTGGTAAGACTGTCTATCTCAAAAAATTTGAGAAGATGATGGACCAGATATCAAAGATATAAAATACATGCATCTCCAGGTGCCAGCAGAGTGCCCCATAGGCAGTGGCCTTATAAGTTTCAGTGAAATTGAATTAGAGAATTGGTAGAGTTGCTCCAGCCCCAATGCCCAGGCTCAGTAAATGGCCCCACCAGACAGTAGCTCACAGACTGAAAATCTTGGTGGCATCTTGGTGGCATCTTGGTGGCTCCTGTCCTACACTCTAAAAAGGGTATTTACATCTCTAAGATAAATCCTGAATCACACCACTCCCCTAAGTCTATGATACCATCACCTCCCTCCTGAGGACTGAAAGCATTCGAACTTGCCTCCCTCTTTCCTTTGTTTCCCCTAAGACCATTCTCAGTTCAGCAGCCAGATGGTTCCTGTGAAATGCAAATCAGATCATATCACACACCTGCTCAAAATTCTCCCAGGGCTCATCACCTCACTCAGAGAAGGACTAAGCTCCTTTCCATGGACTCAAAGACCTGCCATGACTGGTCCCCTCCACTTCTGCCACCTCTCTGCCCTGTTTCCTCTTGCATATTGGTATCTTTGCTTTTCCTTCAATGGGTCAAACATGTGCCCACCTCAGGGCCTTTGCATTAATTGTGCCATCTGACTGAACATACTCACCCTGGATAGCACCTGGGTCACTTCCTCACCTCATTTTGCTTAACGTCTTAAGGAGTCTTTTCTGATCACTCTTCCACAGCTGCCCCATGACCTGCCCCTTACTCTGCTTTACTTGTCATCAGAGCTCTCTTTACCAATGGACATTTTATCATATTATGACTGTCTCCTCCATTAGCATATAAGGCTCATGAGGGCAGAGAACACATCTGTATTGTTGACCATCATATATCCCTGGCTCCTAGAAAAGTCTCTGACAGTAGTGGAGACTTGACAATTATTTGCTGATGGACTGACTGAACAGAAGGAAGGAACTGTAACACTTACTTAGTGTATCCCCCATTTCACAGGAGGAGTAAGGAGCACAGTGAATATCCAGAGTCAGGATCTAGTATAGAGATTAGAGCCAGTCCTCCTGGCGTTGATGCCTCCAGAGTCAGCCAAGACTGGGGGGCCCATAGCTTCTTCAGTCACTGTCTGCTTGCTAGCTTGTTTGCTTGTTTATAAGGGATTTTGCCCTACCGTTTTGCGATGCAGAAAGAAAAATGGAAGTGGTGATAGTAATATTTATTTTCTGAGATAAATTTCTTGTCACTTAAAGGCTAAAATTTGTGTGTGTGTGTTTCTTTGGTCCAGGTTTTCAAGGACCTGAGTACCAAGTACCCAAGTACCTTCGTGTGCTGATGGAATTACTTCTCCTGCCTAAATTTCTCAACAACCATGGGGGACACCTTGGTTGACCGAGCCAATAGTATCCCTGCTCCTGACCTTGAGTTTCAAAGCTCAGTCTTCATTGACCAAGGCATGCCTTTAGTCTTTACAACTGTACACAGTGAAATCACCACAGCTCTGCCTTTGAGCCCAGCCTGACTGTCTTCGTGGTTGAAAACAATGTCCAGTTGTTGCATTAGAGGCTGCAGATGGAGTAGTAGGGGTTGAACCAGCAGACTCTGTTTCATGTGTGTACACGGACACTGGAGAGATGACAAACAGATCCCGGGAACAATGGGCTACAGGCACGTGATTCTGGAAGCGTGTGGATGTTTAATTCTGACTTACACTCTTGGTAATGAAAGTGAGGCAGAGAAATGCCAAGAACACACAAAGCAGTTACTGTCAACGCATTTGTACTGCAATTGTTTGGGTACTCTTTTAATCAAGCCATAATTGCTGTTGGGAAATTCACACATGGGCACCTCTCTACAATCTTACAAGCTCTAATTATACTCATGATCTCAAAAGAGCACCACGTGGTATTGAAAAAAGCCTTCAAAATTGAAAATCTGCTTCCCCGATGAGGTTTTTCTGTTGTTAAATTACATTATTTCATTAAGGAAGCCCTATGTTGAAATACAAATGCCACAGAATCTGAGGTCAGTGTCCCATGAATTGATTGAATCCCTGCCTTCAGACACTTCATCAAGCAAGCATTAGCCTCAGCTTGTATACCTCCGGAGATGGTGAACTTACTACTTACTAAGGAAGTCTCTAATAAACAGAACTCTTCCTCCTGATAAAACCCAACTAAGATCCAAGATCTGTCTTTTGGAGCTACACAGTCTAAGTGTAATTTTTCTCCCACTTGACGGGCTCTCAGGCACTTGAAATGAGGTGCCCAGAAGAGAGACCTCAGGCACAGATACCATATTGAAAATGGGGTTTCTTAGATCAAGTTCCTTGGGAAAAGTCCCCAAGATGAAGGAACGTGACATAGTAAGGTTTTGGGAGAAGACGGGTAAGGAAGTGCAGGACAAGGAAGGAGGGAGGAAGCCAGACACGTGGGAAATTTTAGAGAAATCTTCACAAAACCCTAAGGCTAAGGAAAGCTTCACAGCTGCCCCATGTTGAGCCAAGACTACTGGGCTTCCATGCTCCCACCCTGAGAGTCATTGTTCAAGAACTACCCTGGGGGGTGGGGGGTAGATAGGGTCCATGTGAACTCCCAGGCTTTGTAACTCTGCGTATATCAGCAAAGTGTTCCAGTGTCCTATGGGAAGTTCTCCAAAGAAAAGCCACAGGTGCCCACCATTGGAGGCAAAAGCATCTGATGCCTAGAGAGGGGTGCACAGAAATAGGGAAAAGAGATCCGAGGTGGGTCTTTCTGGAGCAGTAACATTGTCAGCTACAAAACATAATCACTGGAAATCACAGAATGGACCGTGAAAACTCCAGCTGCTTTCTATCACTCAACAATGAGAAAATCTGACAGAAAGGTTCACACCTCCCTGGCAGAAGATGGAGAGGCACCTCTTCAGAAAACTGACCAGCCCACCAGAAAAATCCAGAAGTGCCGAAGATTTAGTTTTCCCCAAAGAAGAAGCTGGATCATCCCACATTGAGTGCACAAATAAACAGCACACACACACACACACACGCCCCACTCTTAAACATAATCAAGGAGCACCATTAACTTATAGAAAGCCTGTAAGCCAGAGATCAAAGCAAACAAAATTTCAAAAGTAAACATGTGGGAAATCAAAGCCATGTTAAAGAAAAAAAGAACACTATAATTGCTATCCTCAGAAAGTGAAGAGAAATTATTTTACCTATGAAATAAGAATCAGAGGTTATAAAAAAGGAGTAGTCATAAAACAGGAACAATAAAGAAATCTTAAAGTTAAAAAGCAGAGAGCAGAAAGAAAAGATGCAATAACAACGTTGGAAGATAAAATTAAGAAAGAAGAAAAATCCAGAGAGGTAAGAAATTAAGAGGAAAAAAAACACACAAGAACTAGAGCATAACTCCAGAAGGTCCAACATATTTAAAACCAGCATCCAAAAAAATAAAAAATAAATAAAAAATAAAATAAAACCAGCATCCAGAAACCTGCACCTCAGAAATTGTACCTGGGCTCATCTCTGCAGCCACACCTGCCTCATGCCGACCAGAGACCCCGGGGAAGGGGCCAGGCCATCCTAATGGCCAGGTAGAAAAAAGCTGTTTAGCCCTTGCAAACAGTGATCCCCAGCTGGTCACTATGAAGTCATCCCCTTCAGGGTGACGTTTCCCTGAAGTTCCCATGAGTGCCATGGGACTAGCAGAGCATTTTTTATTCTCTTGGCGATTACCTTCTAAATATTTCCTTAATTTAAAATTATTGCAGGGGCACCTGGGTGGCTCAGTTGGTTAAGCGACTGCCTTCGGCTCAGGTCATGATCCTGGAGTCCCGGGATCAAGTCCCGCATCGGACTCCCTGCTCGGCGAGGAGTCTGCTTCTCCCTCTGATCCTCCCCCTCTCATGCTCTCTGTCTCCCATTCTCTCTCTCAGATAAATAAATAAAAATCTTTAAAAAAAAATAAAAATAAATAAAATTATTGCAAACTTCCATAGCAAGGCAGGGAAAAATCCCACCTGAAGAGTTAATGGTCCATGGAAATAACTTTCACTGGCATTTTGCATTACTGTATCATAAAGATAATGGGCAGTGATTCATTCAACCAAGAAGGAAAGAGTTCAAAGTTAAAATTCTTTCAGTTCAATTCCCAGCAGTGTGTGTGTGTGTGTGTGTGTGTGTGTGTGTGTGTGTGTGTGTCCGGATGCTAGAGTAACAGCAAGCAACAGGCAAGAGTGCCTGATTGTTCATGAAGTTGACAGGACAATCTCTAAGGACATAGTATTCTCACCCTTGTTTTATAGATGAAGAAACAGAGGCTCAGAAAGATTACAGAACTTGTGAAGGACAACAAGCAAGTTACATGAGCAAGCTGGAGGTTTAAGCCAATGTCTCTCTGATCCTCAAATTTGCACTCTTTCTGTATCATGTTGCCTTTGGGGCTTCCATGTGGCAGGGTTTCAGAAACACTGTCAGAGGCAAGTCCAGCTTACAAGTTAGGGGCAAAATTACCAGCAGAAAACACGGCGCCATTGTGTGGATGTCACAAAAACCACTGTCATGAGCAACACATCCACAAAAGAACAAGACATCTCAGAATGATGAGCCGCTCCCCAGAGCCCCACCTTCCATTTGCTGCTACCGATTCCTCTGAGCAGTCCCTGACAGAGAATAGATGCCAAGTGTCAGGGGCTTAAGAGAAATTTGAGAGAGAAAGACTCACAATTGATTTCTTAAAATCCAGTGCATTTTATGAAAAGGGTGGCCATTTGCACATAGTAGTGGCCAGATGCCTCGGTCCAGCTCAAGGCTCATCAGATACGCAGAATTCCCCGGCAGTGCTTGGTGGCATGATTAGTGATGTGTCTATGGATACCACCTCCAGTTTCTTTTAAGATTTTTATTTATTTGAGAGAGAGAGTGAGCAAGAAAGAGTGTACAAGCAGGGGGAGTGGCAGGCAGAGGGAGAAGCAGGTTCCCTGCTGAGCCAGGAGCCCGATGCAGGGCTCGATCCCAGGACCCTGAGATCATGACCTGAGCCGAAAGCAGATGCTCAACCGACTGAGATACTCAGGCGCCCCTTCCAGTTTCTTTTAAAAATGTGATAATGATGAAGTCCCAAAAGTTCATTTTTGCTTTTGTTTCACTAGCTTTTGGAGATGTATCTTGAAAGAAGTTGCTGTGGCCAATGTCAAAGAGGTTACTGCCTATGTTCTCCTCTAGGGTTTTGATGGATTCCTGTCTCACATTGAGGTCTTTCATCCACTTTGAGTTTATCTTTGTGAATGGTGTTAGAGAATGGTCGAGTTTCATTCTTCTGCATGTGGCTGTCCAATTTTCCCAGCATCATTTATTGAAGAGACTTTTTTCCATTGCATATTTTTTCCTGCTTTGTCAAAGATTATTTGACCACAGAGTTGAGGGTCCATATCTGGGTTCTCTATTCTGTTCCATTGGTCCATATGTCTGTTTTTGTGCCAGTACCATGCTGTCTTGGTGATCACTGCTTTGTAATATAGCTTGAAATCGGGCAATGTGATGCCCCCAGCTTTGTTTTTCTTTTTCAACATTTCCTTGGCGATTCGGGGTCTTTTCTGATTCCATACAAATTGTAGGATTGTTTGTTACAGCACTTTGAAAAATGTCATTGGAATTTTGATTGGGATGGCACTGAAGGTATAGATTGCTTTGGGTAGCATAGGCATTTTAACAATGTTTATTCTTCCTATCCATGAGCATGGGATATTTTTCCATCTTTTTGTGTCTTCTTCAATTTCTTTCATGAGTGTTCTGTAGTTCCTAGAATATAGATCCTTTACCTCTTTGGTTAGGTTTATTCTGAGGTATCTTATGGTTTTTGGTGCTATTGTAAATGGAATCATTTCTCTAATTTCTCTTTCTGCAGTTGCGTTGTTAGTGTATAAGAAAGCAACTGATTTCTGTGCATTGATTTTGTATCCTGCCACATTACTGAATTGCTGTATGAGTTCTAGTAATTCGGGGGTGGAGTCTTTTGGGTTTTCCACATAAAGTATCATATCGTCTGCGAAAAGAGAGAGTTTGACTTCTTCTTTGCCAATTTGAATACCTTTTATTTCTTTTTGTTGTCTAATTGCTGTTGCTAGGACTTCTAGTACTATGCTGAACAATAGTGGCGAGAGTGGGCATCCTTGACGTGTTCCTAATCTTAAAGCTCTCAGCATGTTGGAGAGGCTGTGGAGAAAGGGAACCCTCTTACACTGTTGGTGGAAATGCAAGTTGGTACAGCCACTTTGGAAAACAGTGTGGAGATTCCTCAAAAATTTAAAAATAGAGCTACCCTATGACCCAGCATTTGCACTACTGGGTATTTACCCCAAAGACACAGCTGTAGTGAAAAGAAGGGCCATATGCACTCCAATGTTCATAGCAGCAATGTCTGCAATAGCCAAACTGTGGAAAGAGCTGAGATGCCCTTCAACAGATGAATGGATAAAGAAGATGTGGTCCATATATACAATGGAATATTACTCAGCCATCAGAAAAGATGAATACCCAACTTTTACATCAACATGGATGGGACTGGAGGAGATTATGCTAAGTGAAATAAGTCAAGCAGAGGAAGTCAATTATCATATGGTTTCACTTATTTGTGGAACATAAGGAATAGCATGGAGGACATTAGGAGAAGGAAGGGAAAAATGAGGGGGGGGGAATTGGAGGGAGAGATGAACCATGAGAGACTATGGACTCTGAGAAACAAACAGGGTTTTAGAGGGGAGTGGGGAGGGGGATTGGTTATCCCCATGATGGGTATTAAGGAGGGCACGTACTGCATGGAGCACTGGGTTATATGAAAACAATGGATCATGGATCACCACATCAAAAACTAATGATGTATTGTATGGTGACTAACATAACAAAATTAAAAAAACAATGTGATAATGACTTGGGGTTATGTGGTAATATGATTTAGTCAAATTTCTGCAGACAGAGTGCCCCAAGAGTAGGACTTGGTTAACTTTTTCCAAAACGGGCCTGATGGTAGGTTTTGCAAGCCATACAGCGTCAGAACTACTTCACTCTGTCCCTGTAGCAGGAGAGCAGGGATGGACAATACATAAATGAATGAACAGGGCTGTATTCTGATAAAACATGATGGATGCTGAAATTGAACATTCATAGAATTTTCATGTGTCACTGAACATTATTCTTGTTCTCTCCCTGACCATTTATTTATTTATTTATTTATTTATTTATTTATTTATTTATTTATT
>NW_023270265.1:43819176-43954207 GCF_011800145.1 Mirounga leonina
ATTTATTTATTTATTTATTTATTTATTTATTTATTTATTTATTTATTTTAAAGATTTTATTTATTTATTTGACAGAGAGAGACACAGCAAGAGAGGGAACACAAACAGGGGGAGTGGGAGAGGGAGAAACAGGCTTCCCGCGGAGCGGGGAGCCCAATGCGGGGCTCAATCCCAGGACCCTGAGATCGTGACCTGAGCCAAGGGCCGACGCTTAACGACTGAGACACCCAGGTGCCCCTCCCCGACCATTTAAAAATGTACACTCCTCCATTCTTTACTCACAGGCCATACAGACACAGGCAGCTGGCTGACTTTGGCCCTCAGATCACCGTTGATGGACACCTGCTCTTGTTGATTCCGGGTTCATTGTGGGCAGAGCCCTTTTTCATTTTTCTTGGATGATGGCATGGTCTTGAAGAGAAACTTCAAATCACTCTTAAGCTTTGACCCTTCATGCTTCCCACTTCTCTAATCAAGTCATAAGGGTAAGGCAGCTCTCTTGCTGCCAAGGACCAGAGCCCATCTGGGGGCAACAATGTGATGGGAGAAAACAATAAATCAACTACTTATTCTCCTAGCCTGGAGGAGGGGAAAGGGGGAAGTAGGGCGAACACACAGATGAGGAAATACACAAGTAAAGATAGTCTGTGGCAGGTTAGTCTGTCTGCCTAATTGTTCCACAACGAGGCTATCGGCAGGTACTGTTCCATCACTCAGCCCTCTCAGCACATTCCCAGTATACCATCTTCTTGGTACATTTTTTCTCACCCAGAAATTGTATTTCTCTTAGTAAAAGTCTCTGTTCTAGGTACATGCATGTGGTTAATCTCTAAAGATGGCCACGGATATCTGTCCCTCCCCATGTGCACGTGCTTCTCCTTCCATCAAGAGATAGAGCTTAGGTTCCCTCCCTTTGAGCTAGGGCTGGATCTGTGACTGCTTTGATTAGCAGGATGCAGAAGAGGTGACATTCTTGGACTTTCATGCCTAGACATTAAGAAATCCACTTCCTCTCTTATACTCCAGCTTCATCATATGAGGAAGCCCAAGCAGCCTTTTGAAGATGCTCTCTTGGAGAATCAAAATTCCTGCCCAATAGCCTTCCCTAAGTTCTTAGGTGACAACCAGCACAACTTGCTAGCCATGTAAGTGAGCCATCTTGGAAGTGGATTCTTTAACCCCAGACGAGCTACCCCTGAGACACATCTGCTATGGGAAGCAGAGGATGGTAGTCCCTGCTAAGCTCTGCCCAAATAGCAAAATCATAACCAAATAAATGATTGGTGTCTTAGTCAATTTGTTATCTCCAAATCTTTTCTTCTCTTTCTTAAGCTCATTCCAATTAGACTTCCCCATCTCTCCAATAACTGTTCTTGTCAAGGTCAACTCCATATTGCTAAATCCAATGGTTCCATACTTCGTCCACATCTTGCTTGACCCATAAAAATATTTGAACCCAGTTGACTGCTCTTCCATGACACATGTTTTCATTTGTCATCCAGGTACCACAACTGCTCTTCCATGACACATGTTTTCATTTGTCATCCAGGTACCACAATCTCTTGGATTTCTTCCTTCCTCGTTGCTCCCCCATCTCAGCTTTTTCTGGTTCCTTCTTTCTCCCACCTTTTAGTGTTTGTATTAGAGTTCTCCAAGAGAACAGAACCAACGGCAGTTGGCTCACATGGTCATGGAGGCTGAGAAGTAACACTGAGCATAGACTCCCCATTTGCTCAGACCATGTTGTCCAGAGGGAGCTCCACATCCACCTCTGGGGTGGATGTGTCCAGGCCCAAGCCTATCAGCACATTGCATCTCCCCGGCCACTGTGATTGGTTCAGGAGCAGGCATGAGACCCCCATAGTGAGATGCAGCATCACTTCTAATTAAAAATGCGGGGGTAGCAATAGGACTTTCCACCTCAATACCAAAAGGAGGTTAGGTCTAGAGTTGTCACCTTTAGCGGAGAACCTGGAATACTGAGAACCCAACCAGATGGAATGAAGTCAATATCATGGAAGGGGCAGAGCCAAGAAATGGGGGAAACCAAGTCCTCACAGCATCAACTATACTCAGAATTGAGCTGGCACCTTGAAATTTTCAGGGATATAAATTAAAACAAAAACACAAGCAAAACAAAACAACAAAAACAAAAACAAATAATCTCCCTGTATGGCTTAAGCCAGTTTGAGTTGGGTTTTCTGTCACTTTTAGCCAAAAGAATCCTGACACCAGAGCTGGGAATGTTTCTGAGACTGTCTTTACTGGTAGCTGAGCTAAAATTTGAGACTGCCCCTCCCAACCAATAGACAATATAAGTTATAGTGTTATTCCCGCCGCACCCTTCACCTCATCACAAAGACTGGGAATTTGTTACACAACTGGAACACCAGGTGGTAACCTCTGTCCACCCTCATTCTTTCTTCCATCTCTATGTGGAGATAGGGAAAAAAAAAAACAGTCATGGAAAAAAATGGAATTCTTCAAGACTTTTCTAGCTACCCAAAACATACAGATCATTACACATACAGCAGGCACTCAATAAATACTTGTTGAATGATTGATGAAGAGAAGGACCTTGCATGTACAGACAAATCAGTGGTTCCTTTTCTTTTCTTCCATGTTTCCAATAAAACAAACAGTAGATAAAAGTGTAAGACAGGAGATGATTGATTTTATTGAGTTCTACGTGGTACAGGACACATCTGTTGGAGTCAGTTCTAGCCTTCTGAATGCAAGAGGGGCACAGGGTTCGTGGAGCAGGTACAGAGATTGAACTCAGCAGGGACTGAAAAGCACAACACATTTGGCCAGGGTATGAGAACGGATAGCAGCAGAGGACAACTGAAGAGATGCTTATTAGCTAACAAATGCACAGAATCCAAGACTTTAGAGATCCTCTGATCTGATTACCTCCTCATTTCACCGAAGGGGAAACTGAGGCTTCCAGAGCTGAGGTGATGGGGGAAATGCCAAGACTCCTGAGATGCATGCTAAGACTGTTCCTTTTCAAGCTGTGGGTCAGTGTCCATTCATTGGTTGTAAAATTAGTGGGTTTTGGTCAATTTTTTCATGAACAAATAAGAATAGAACCAAACAGAAAAAAAATCCAAGTATATTTTCTGTAATAAGAATAGGTATGATTACATACAACTTTTGGTTTCAGTTTTTACACATACACGTGTACATATTATGGACTGAGTCAGGATGTCAAATCTCACACTATGAATCAACTGTTTGTAAACCACAGATCTATGCCAATGGCACCATTGACTGGTTATCTGTTGTGTTAAAAGCTCAACAGAGGAGGCCCATCCAGTGCTCAGATATGTTCATAACAGCAAGTGCAAACCTAGCCAATCAATCAGAGTAACCTGGGGAGATTAAAAAAAAAAAAAATACAGCTTCCTAAGCCCCACTTTGAGAGTTTTCGAAGGTCTGGAATGATTTTTTTGTATTTTATAAAAATTTCCGAAGAAATTCTCATGCACAGATTAGTTATGGGACCAGATATCCCTTTGAAGGAGACGAACACATGAAAATATGCTTGGCAGTATTAGTCATCAGAAAAATACAAATTAAAACCACAATGAGATACCAGTCCACACCCTGTAGAATGGCTAGAATCTAAAAGACAGATAATAACAAGTTTTAGTGAGGATGTAGAAATATCAGAACCCTCAGACCCTCCTGAGGAGATTGAAAGATGGTGCAGCCCCTCTAGAGAACAGTCTGGCAGTTCCTCAAATGTTAAACATAAAATTACCATATGACTCAGCAATTCTACTTCCAGGTATCTACCCAAGAGAAATGAAAAACATATGTCCACACAAAAATTTGTAAATGAATGTTTACAGCTGCATTATTCATCATAGCCAAAAAGTGGAAATAACTCAAATGTCTACCAACTGATGAATGAATAAACAGAATGTGGTATGTCCATTCAACAGAATAGTATTCATCCATAAAAAGGAACATCTATAAAAAGGAACAGATACATGCTACAATAAAAATGAAGCTTGAAAATACCATGCAAAGTCAAAGAAGCAATCCCCAAAAGATCACATATTATATGACTCCATTTATATGAAATCTCTTGAACAAGCAAATCTACAGAACGAGAAAGTAGATTAGGCGTTTCTAAGGACAAGAGGCATTGGGAAAAAATGAAGAGTGACCACTAATGAGTATGGAGTTTCTTTTGAGGTGATAAAAATGTTTTAAAATGGATTCCAATGGAGCACTTGGGTGGCTCAGTTGGTTAAGTGTCTGACTTCAGCTCAGGTCATGATCGCAGGGTCCTGGGATCAAGCCCCAAGTCTGGTTCCCTACTCAGCAGGAAATCTGCTTCTCCCTCTCCCACTGCCCCTCCCCCCATCTGTGTGTGTGCACATGTTCGTTCTCTCTCTTTCTGTCTTAAATACATAAAAAATCCTTAAAAAATAAAATAAAATGGATTCTAGTGAGAGTTGCACATATCCACAAACACACTAAAAACCATTAACTGTACACTTTAAATGGTATGGGAGTTGTACCTCAACAAAGCTATTAAAACAAAGAAAAAGGAAGTATCTGGAACAGGGAAGAGCAGACCATTCCAAGGGAACCTATCTTACAAATAACTTCACAGTAAGACAGGGCTATCCAGATAACAGGTGTAGGAACACAAGGAAGTGGGACAGAAAGCCAACAGGCAGATACAGGAGGGAAGGCTATGAAAGTCGCTGAACCCTCTTAAGAAACAATCAGGTATCTGAAGTACACACATAGTTTTCCACAGATGCTGTTTGAGATGTGGTTTCCATGCAAGACAATTTGGAGTTCTTGATCCATTTAATACTAGCGTTACTTGTGCACATTTCATATTCTCCCTCTTTTTAAAAAAGATTTTATTTATTTGACAGAGAGAGACACAGCAAGAGAGGGAACACAAACAGGGGGAGTGGAAGAGGGAGAAGCAGGCTTCCTGCAGAGCAGGGAGCCCGATGCGGGGCTCCATCCCAGGGCTCCGGGATCATGACCTGAGCCGAAGGCGGATGCTTAACGACTGAGCCACCCAGGCGCCCCTCACATTTCATATTCTCTTAGAAGGAAAACCCTTGAGGTTAGGTAACTTGCTGCCTTCTGAGGGCCCCCGTGTCTCCAGTGGCACATATGAAGTGCTCAATAAAGACTTGTGGAATGATTGAGTCTCCTTGAAGATGACATCTATGTCTGAGTCAGTGTGTGGAACCCATATCACCTAATATGCCCTACCATCACCTGCCTTGCCAGTGGGCTGGAGATTGGGATAGGCTGTGCAGATTAAATGAAATCATGTACACGTAGCACTTAGCTATCTGCCCGAGATGTTTGAAAGCATTAAAGATCAGGACACAATTGTACTCTTGTGATTATTGTTGCTGCTATTATTCTGGTTGTGGCATATATGAAGTGCTCAGCAAATATTGATTGGTTCAATAAATAAGTGTAGGTGAAGGTACAAAAAAGAAATCACTGTTAGTGAAGACTGTTAGGCTCTGTGCCCACAGAGTGAGAAACCTTCTCTGCCAGTCTTAAATGTCATTATATAATGATTTGTCTGCCCAATAAACATGGTCTTGACTTGAATTAGGGGAAAGACAAAGGGACATTCAAGGTTGAATGTCCTTGCACACAAATTGTATGTAGCTTCAACACCCAACACGAGTGAAAATGACTCAGATGGCATCAGCGGGGCCAGCAAAACACTCCCCTGGGAATTTTCCTGGCTTAAAAAATAATAGTTCACATGAAATTGCCTCTTCTTTTTCCAGAGCACTGACCAAATGCATCGCTCACCAGCAACTCTGGAGTATTTGACTCCTTTTCTAACCTGGGAAGAAGGCTGCATCACGCCATAGTCTAGACTGGATGCTCTTCTTTGTTTTTATTCCATGCTGGCAAATAAAGGCTCCAGGAGTCAATGTGAGGACTGGAGGAGCCAACTCTTCCCTAATTGTACCTACACAATTTTCGGATCCAAAGCTTGCATCTGGGATCAACCCTGGTAATAACAGTGGACAGTGCTGTGTAGCTTATCAGGCTTCTCCCAGTGTGTGTGAGCCCCTCCCCGCCCCCCACCAGCCATCACACACTCTGTGGGGTTGGAATGGTAAACAAAGAGCATGAATGACCCAGCCTTGAACTGATGCCTGTGCCTTCTCACAGGTAACCAGCCCCAAGTGTTACGTCTGCCTTAATGGAGGCAGCACATTATTTGACATCTGTTTGTCTTTTCACTGCTAACGGGGGTGAGGGGTAGGAAGTGAAAAGTTTTTTTTATAAACCCGGAACAGTTCCCCTCTGATAATGTAGTGTGGGCTTTTTGAAACACAAATCTACACGATCATAGAAAGTAGGCTTGTTGGACTCTGGTGGGTGAAATTAGAAACTTGTCAATGAACCGGGTTGGCATGTGTTCATTCTGAGAAGTATGTTAGGGGAGCTTTGGTGGCAATCTGCTATTGTTTCATACAAATCAACAAAAGTAATCAAAGTCAATATATAAGCATGCATTACCCCCTTTTAAAAAAGATTTTATTTATAAATTTTTGAGAGAGAGTACGAGCGGGGCGGGGGGAGAGGCAGAGGGAGAGGGAGAAGCAGACTCCCCACTGAGCAGGGAGCCCGACATGGGGCTCGATCCCAGGATGCCGAGATCATGACCTGAGCTGAAGGCAGACACTCAGCCAACTGAGCCACCCAGACGCCCCACCCTTCTTTCTTTAAATAACCTTTTGAACATATTTCACATGAGGAACCAAGCAGAGCAAGAAGTTGGTTTACAATCTGCCATCACATTAACCTGAAAGCATCTTGGGATACTGAGTACAATATACTCAGCCTGGCTGAGGACATGCCATAGATATCTTGTGCCTTTTCCTGAAGCGTTCCTTATTTCACAGAAGTACAAAGGACCTTCTGAATTCTGACTCTGACATTGTAATAAAACTCACAACCACCCCTGACCACCATATTCTAACCCACATTTGTACTAAGGAGGACCCCAAGAGTATCTGCAAAGGCAAAAATATCCAGGCTGAATGTCAAGAACTTCCGTTTGAGCCCCAATTCTGCCCTGCAACAAACAAGAGTTTAGGGGTGCTTCTCGATCTCTTTGAGTTTCAAATCCCTCATCATAAGGTGAAGCTCTCTTAATTTTAAATCCCTAGAGCAGGATATTTGTGAGGATTCAGTGAGAGCAAGGATGGAAGAGATGACTTGCAGGCAGCAGTGGCTTCCAAACCATTGTCCTGGAATTTGCAATATTTTCTCAGTTTGCAATCTTAGTATTTCATTGCAATCTTAATATTTCATGTGTTTTCTGTATTCATTTCATAATTATAGTAAAATGCAATTATCTTGGCTTAGTACCAACCAACACAAGGAGATCATATTCATGGTCTAAGTAAGGTAAGAGTTCCTGCTTCATTTATTGGACCTTCTTAAGTTCTGCATTTAGAAGCTCAGGGTTAGTGGTGACAGACCCAACGCCTTGACTGTACCTATTAGGGCCTTGGTAACCTGAGTAGTCCCAACAGAGGACCTTTCACTTGAGGAAAGGCAGCTAGAGGGTCAGTGGGTGCAAGGTCAGTGTCTTCAGTGGTGTCAAGTGTCCTTCAGGCCATCCCCTAGGGTCTGGACCTCAGTTCAAGATGTGGCCTTTGTTGCTCCAGGAAGTCAGTATCAGCAGGTTTGGCAAACCCCGGATAATAACTGAGTAACTAACTGAACTTACAAAAGACTAGTAAATAACCAGAATGCCAGTGTATGGGTCCGTAATGAGAAATAGTACACTGTTAGCAGACTGGAATGGTCACTTCCGCAGGTTAATGCATTTCCTCCTCAAAATAAGGAAAATCATATTCTAATTAGATGCCCATTGAGTCAGAACAAGAGAATACACGTGCTCTTAATGCATCTTCTTTACAAAAGATATTTTGAGGCATTCTTCCTCATTCTTAAGGAGTTAGGGAACTTCATAGAATGCTGTTGCTTGAACTGTTTGGCTAAGTCTTCTGGACAACATTGGGTACACGGTGAACATGTCCTTTATCTGTCCCCCAAATATGTGCTTGGCCTCTACTCCATGCCAGGCATTGTGCCAAGTGTTTCAGCGAAATTTCCATTCAACCCTTTCAGGGATGGTATGAGGAAAGGGGTATTGTTACCACCGTGTCACATAAACTGTAAACATAAAAGTTTAAGAGGAGACACTTGTCCAAGGACCAGGCTAGTGAGTGGGAAAACCAGGACTCAGACTCAGACAGTCTGATCCATGTTCTCAGCTATGAAATGATACCATCCAAACTGGACTAAATCACTACAGCTGACCTCTGACCACAGTGACCTCTGAATTCTTGTTGATAATTTTGGTGTTTCTGAAACTCCCCAGGCACCCGTCAACTTACCATTTATAAAGTTACTGATTAAAAGGATGCCTTGGCTGCCTGATCTCATTTAAGATATGCGATTTAATTAAACTCTGTTTAATTAAATCTCTCCCTCCCTCTCCTCAGTGTGCCTTCCTACAAAAAGAATCACAGCCACAGACCATTGAAGAAGGGATGGACCTTCAAAATCATGTGATCCACATTTACTCTTTTATGGACACAAAAAAAATGAAATCTAGAAAGATTAAGTACCCAGTCCAAGGTTTTTCTTGATGTAACCCTCATCAAATATCTACTAAGTGCCTATCAGGCACCAGGCACAAAACACAAGTCATTGTCAAAGTCAAGACTAGCTTTTTACTTTTTACTCCAGCAAGTGTTCTCCACTTGGTGCTCCAGCAGTTCCAAGAAAACGGAGAGTTTTTGTTGTTGTTGTTTTAACCAAGATGTAACCCTTCCCCGGATAATGCAATGTAAATCATGCCTTAGGTCCAATGGCATGTCACCCCTTGTCATCAAGTCAGGATTTCTATCCCTCGAGATATCTCAGGCTGTAACTGGATCGCTCTTGCCCAATGCTCTCTGCCACATGGATGTCCCAAAGATCAGATTCTCATGGAATAGAGTGACGCCATATTACAGTGAGACCTAGGAGGATCCTGAGGTTACAAGTCATTCCTTAATATACTTTTACTCTGTAAAAATTGCTGCTGAATTCATTAAGGAAATTTAAAATAATGAGCAAATATACCACCCCATGTAGCCTGTGGGATCCCAGTTTAAATCCTATAGACTAAAACACAGATATGGGCACTGATCTTGAGGCAGGAGGACGGACCTGTAGATAGTCCCACCGTTCAGCCCAACTGCATGATGGCGCACACGCCATGGTCCACCAGAACTCACCTGTGCACTAAGTCTCAGCACTGCAGCTAAGCACCAGGGCCCACATCCACCAGCCTTTGTGCCCTAATTCAGAGTAGGATGGTGGGATCGGGACACAAGAACAAGCTGGAAAAGCCAGGGAATTCCACTTGCCATGAAAACAAATAAAACCCTTGCTGTCTCACTGGAACTTGGTTTTCAGGCTTTTCACCACAGAGTGGAATTTTACCTTGTTGGCAAGTCCACCTTGAGCCACTCACTCCCCTGATGAGGTTTCATTACGACATACCCAAAGACACCACGGAGTCCTGAAGCCATTTTCAAGGTCAGTGCAAGCATGCTGCTAAGCACTTCTGAGCTTTGACGTTTCCTGAAAGTCAAAATGGATTTCAAGTTCTTTCTGAGGGTCTGAGGATTGAGAGAAAAGAGAAAGAAGGTCACCCAATGTTCATCGCGTGGGTATTTATGGAGTCTCTATCACCGGGGAGACAGGTTACAGAGAGGAACACAGCAGAAGCCCTTCTGTCCAAGAAGTCAGAGTCTGGGTTAAGCCCCAAGTGCCCTGGAAGCAGAAGTCTACTGTATTAGAAATGCTATTTTGTGTGCAGCAGTGAAAGGACTTTCTCCCCAAAAGCAAAAGGTAGATAACATTACACAAGCAGGTGGTGTAATGTGTTAGTTATGCCTATGGCCTTTGGGGTCCGCTCACTGGGCTTTCATTGTCGGACGCACAATTTATGAGCTACGCAAAGTGATGAGCACATGGACTCTGGCCTCTCTGAAAAATCTCAATTTCCTCATCTGTAAAATGGGGCTAACTGCAGCGCTTCACAGAGGGTTACTGTTCGCCTTTTCCAAGTGTTCAGTACAGTGCCTGGCTTGTGGGGAGGGGTCAATAAATCTTAGCCGTGACTGTTTTGAAATTATTAATCTGTAATCCACCTAAACCAATGAGAAGAAAGAGAGGGGAGGAAGGAAAGAAGAGTATGTGCTTGCTCTTCAAATTGTTCCTTAAGAAACAAAGAAAAGAGAACCCCACGAGCAGTGAAAAGCATAGCCAGTGCAAGATGGAAATGTCACCACCCCTCTCCTCCTTGGCAGCTTCCCTTCTCCCGCCCTTCCAGGCCATGGGGAGGGCCATACCAGCCTCTCGCTTGTGGTCAGGCCCGTGGCTATTTGGACACCACAGACCTACCACACACCTACTCTTCATTTCCCGTTCTGCTCTTCTTCCGCAGGCCCGGGGAATGTGTGTGAAAATGAGAGTTGGTTTACAAATGAAAGCTCTCCAGAACTATTCAGGGCCTGGGGCACAGATGCTAAGCCCTGCCATCCAGCCAGGGGATCGCTCCCCCAACACAGGCCAGGGCAGCTTCAGGACAAGGATGACTGATGTTCACGGGCAAGTCCAGAGTTGAGCACACTTGAGAGATTTATTGAGCTCCTTCTACATGTCAGAGTCGGTTCCTGGGCTGGAAATCGACAGTCTCTGCCCTTACATCCGAGCAAGAAAGACCAATAGTAAGTAAGTAAACAAGTGTCTGAGTTGGAGTCCTGGCTCTGAGGGCTCCACATCCTCTGTTGTCAGCAAACGAGTCACATGTTAGTATTAAATGGCTTTTTCCCGATTCGAATTCTCAGAAAACACACCATCTCGTTAGGGCAAGTCTTTATGAGCCACAACACTGGCCCCCTCACAGTAGTGGATAAACACATAAAGCCAGAGGGCACAATGGAAAATTAAACAATAACAAAATTGCACCAAATGTGATATCGAGGTGACAACATCAGGACGGTCTACATCGCCTACATCGCCTCCTGATCCCGGCTTTTTATCCCCAAACTGTAGAGTCCGTAGAGTACTAGACTGGTAGTCTCCTAACTAGTCACCCCACCCCTCTCCAATCCATTCTGCACAGGGGAGCCCAAGCGATCTTACTAAAATGCACCCCTGATCTTGCCCCTCTCCTGCTTAAAACACTTCAATGGGTCCCCCTGCTCTGAATCTAAAAACAAGGAGCTTCAGCTGGTCCACAACCAAGGCTGTTGTTCAAAGTATATAACACCCCGGCTGCTTACCAGTCAGAACGCGAGCCAGCCAAACAACCTTTGTGAACATACAACCCTGATTTGTGTATATTTACTTTAAAATTATCTATATGGACTGCTGTCCATCCGCATATTAAGTATCGGTAAGATTAAGTTCCTTTGCATAAAAACAAATGCAAATATGAGTTCTAAGATTTTAGGGGTCTGGCACGGCACTCTTGGACACCAAACATGAAGATCACTGGGTCAGGCCATGTACGCAGTCCTTCCCTTGTGAATGCCTAACATAAAAACTGACTGATGGAGGGGCACCTGGGTGGTGCAGTCAGTTGGGTGATGGACTCTTGGTTTGGGCTCAGGGTCATGAGATCGAGCCCCACGTCAGGTTCTGCACTGAGCACGGAGCCTGCTTAAGACTCTGTCTCCCTCTCCTTCAGCCCCTACTCCCCATGCACACTGGCTCGCTCTCTCTCTCTCTCTCCCTCTAAAATAAATAAATACATCTTTTACAAAAAAACCTAACTCACTGATGGAGACAAACCGGTATTGTTCTTCTCCATCTTGTGTTACAGTGTGTCTCATACCATACACTTGAACCTCGAAATTCGATGTAAACCGGATTGCAGCAAAAGAAACTATATTGTAAACACAATGAAGGAAACTGGCTATTGATAGGAATCCCCTTCAGGCATCCCTTTTGTAAAGTAAATAAATATTTTGTAATTAAATTAGTTCAGTACAAATTCATCAGGTTTTTATAACTTTGGCAGTGAATTTTCTTAGAACGACCTATCAGCTCTAAAATGAAGCCAACAACTGAGAGACTCAGAAAACCACATCATATTTCTCAGTCATTCACAGTCTAATTATCTCACTATCACTGTAGATAGTGGAATTGAAAGAATTATCCTCATAAACACTCTGAAAGAACTTTTACATTCCAACAGATACCATTGATGTGCTCTTTGGAAGAAACGTTGCAGACACAGGCAGGCGTGGAAGGCAGGGACAGTGACCCCAAACTCCAAAGGATGGATAAAGCCAGGTGTAAACAAACGTGTCCCTGTTCTCCAGATACCGCCCCCACCTTCCCACCTCCTGGCCTTTTGTTTATGCCGTTTCTTTCATCAGAAATGCTCTCCCCAGACTCATCCCCGCTCCCCCAGACAATTGCATACACCCACGGGCCCCTGTGTGAGGACACTGTGAGTGCATACGGGCACGTACCAGTGTCTACATCCTACCAACCTTCAAAGCCCAGCTCAAATATAACCTTTTCTAGGAATCCTCCCTTGATCTGTCCCCACTGAGACTAGAAATTATGAAAATCAACTCATCTGAAATCACATATCCCTTTCTCTGAGCCATACTTAATTAGAATACAAACTTAGAAGCGCTGTTCTCTTTCACCCTTCCCACTAAATGCTCACCATGTTGAGATCCCAGGCTTCCCCTGAGACATTTCCCACAGCCCCTAGCACAATGTTTTGAAAATGGTTCACGCTTGATAAATCTTTGTTCGCCGAATGAATAGAGAGAGGTCACACCATCAAACAACACTCCATCGCTGGTTTCGGCTCAGTGGTTCACTTTGTTTCCAAAACTATCATCTACAATGCAAAACAGGTCACCAAATCATCAGTAAAAATTCACCACAAAGTTCTGAGGTGTCATGCCGAAGACACAGACTGTGCAGACGAATCTAAATGTTCCCTCTTCATTCTTTGGTCATCATGACACCTCCTTCAGAGAAATTATGATTATTATTACTTATAAAACTCATCAGTGCTCTCACCCAAATGGGAGGGGCCAGTGGTCCACCCGAGAGCCCATCCCAACAAAGACAGCAGCAGATGTCACAGGTGGGGCGGCCATCCGTCTCTTCCCCCTCAGTAACACCCCCTCTCCCCTGCTGCCATTTTCAGGTTGCTCTTCAAAGCCAGGCAAGACCCTGGCTGTTCATACTTCAAAACAACCAGCTTGCAAAAGTCAAAGTTCGGGGCAGTTTGCTGTGAATAATGTGCTTCTATTTATAGGATAATGGAATCTTTGTGTAAACCTTAATTTTAAACCGAGTGCAACACAAAGAACAGGTAAATCCACTATTATTCTATGCATCCCTCAAAACTCTGCTACTAACAATCATTATAATCTTACCAATGGCAATTTGTAAATTAAGAAAATAGTACTTCAAAAAAGGAAACAGATGGGAAAAGAAAGAGGGGAAGGAGGAAGAGTTCTAATTATCTGTGATAGATCTTTTGGTTAGCTGCCTCTTTTTAGCACTGACATTTCCAAGTCTTTTGTGAAAAGGAAATTTTAAGAATGTGCTGAAATCAATTCCCAGATACCTTGTGTCTTATTTGGCTTGGGGTTTTTTTTGTTTTGTTTTAATTATTGTGATGGCAATGAACTTGAAGTGAACTGAAATAAAGATCCGTAAAAATTTTTTGTTTTAAATTTAAAGTTAGCTGTTTTGGGAAATTGGAAAGTCCAGATTCATTTTCTGCATTTGGATTGTGAGTTATACGTGGATAAAGGTATTCTGAAATGAGGGAAAGGCCATTTTATGTTTTCTTATCCTCCACTTTTTATTCAAATTTTTAATACAGAAATTTCACATGTCTCTAAAAGTAGAGAGACTAGTTTAATGAACTGGAGGTACCATTGCCCGCTTCAAAAATTATCACTCTATAGCCAATCTTATCTATGCTCCATATACCTTTCTCCTCAAACCACAATTTATTTTGAAGCAATATCAGATATCACATCGATTCATCTATAAATATCCAAATATGTGTATGTAAAAAATAGGACATTTAAAAATGTCTCAAAAATAGCACCATATCTAAAAAGAATTAACAGTAATAATTCCTTATCATCAAGTTACATAGTCAATATCCCAGGGTCCATATTTTCTTGATTATCTTAGGCATTTTAAAATCATTTGAAGAAGTATTCAAATTAGGGCCATACAATGTAATTGGTTATTAGTCTCTAAAGTCTTCTAAAATCTACTGGTTCTCCCTTATCTGTTTTATATGCTTGGCATTTTTTTGTTGAAAAAACTGGGTCATTTGTCCTATAGAGTCCCCTACACTCTGCACTTTGACGATCGCATCCCCATGGAATTAACATGTTCTGCCAGCTCCTGTGCTTCTGTAATTGTAGCTGGATCTAGAGCCTCCATCGGATTCAAGTTCTGTTTTTTCGCACAACCAACCACTTCATGAGTAGGTAGTGTGTTCTTCCATCAGTTGGGTTGTTTCTCTTTTTGTGACATTTGCAGCCATTGAGGATCACTGCCCAGATCCATCAAGTCATTAGGGTTTGCAAAAGGCCCTCCCTTCCCCAGCCTAGATCCCCAGGGAGGAAAATCAGAAGCTGAGGCTTTGTCCTCCCTGGCTTTGTTCCTTCTGTCATCCCTCTCCATTAGCTGTAACACGTCTATGAAGAGGAACTTCCTCTTACCAACTCTTGTTTCCTCAGGTACAGTTCATGTAAAACAAAACAAAACAAAACAAAACAAAAACACAGGATACATGCTTTATTCTTTATTTACCAGTTCTCCAAATAATGAGTGATTTCCTTATATTCTCCAAAGGTCACCAGTGATTTTTCCAGCACCATTTTGAACTCATGGATTCAAATATATTTGGTGGGTCTCAATCCATTTAGTTATTACTTTTATTCATGTTAAAATATTTGCCTTCTGGGAGCTTTTGCAAGTTCGCTCCTGAGTCCTTTTGATGTGTCCCTTCTAGTCTTTGATAACTTCCTTGCTTTCAGTTATGACAAGTTGCCCCAGGCTCACCTTGTTTATTTCCTCCCAAACTTGGAATCAACCATCTTGGCAAGAAGCTTTGGCAGGTAGAACTTTTTAGCAAAACCAAAATCTGGATCTAGGTATGCTCATTGCTGCTGGTTTGGTCATTAGTTCTAGGTCTTTTGTGGTTTTTTGGGGGGGGGGGGCGGGGATTCTTTTTGTTTTGTTTTTTGGTTCTAAGTCTTTTGAGGGTCAGAGCTGGAAAAAAAAAACTATCAATCAATCTATCTATCTATCTATCTATCTATCTATCTATCTATCTATCTATCTATCTAACCTATCTGATTTCATACCCCTAATAAACAATCAAGATGAAAAGATTTTACTTCAATTTCTCCATCTTATAATTATATCCCTACTCTTGCTCCACATCCTATTTTTCAGTGACATTAACATGATTATTCACTTGTTTTATCCCCTACCATGCCTATGACAGTATCAGAATAATAATATAAGCACAAGTACCAACCATATGATTACAGAAAACAATCTAAGATTTCTTTTTGCAGTTCTCTTTGTTCTTAGAGTGTACTTATTAGGGACACACAGATTACCATATTTAAAAGTCACTTGGAGGAGTCCATCCCTGTTTATGCTGCAAGCACAATACACAGCTTTATTTTGTTCTCAACTTTTAGAGATTGCTTTTTAAAATTTTGTTTTAACAATCAGTTTCATAATGATGTAAAAGATTTGCATGGTTCTAAAGTCAAATCAACAGAACAAAATATATTTAACAACGCTAGCTTCCATCTATGGTCCTTCCACACTAGATCCTTCTAAAAGTAGTCATTTTTTAAATGAATGGTTTATTCTTAGATTGTTTTTTTAATACAAGGAAATTAAAAATACTGTGTGTGTGTGTGTGTGTAAAACCTCTATAATCAAAACAGGTTTTTTTTACCCTGTTTTGATGTCTGGTTAGGCTTATCCCCCTCATCGCTCTTCAAGATTTTCTTGGCAACTGTTATTTATCTGTTTTTCCTAATAAACATATCTAGCTTCCAATTGGGAAAAAACTAAATATATAAATATATAATATTTATTCCCCTTATTGAGAAATGACAGCATATTACTCTTTTCTCTACCTTTCTTTGTCCACTTAACCTTGGAAATCACTCCTGAGTTATATGTAAGAGATGATACCGAAAGACGCTCATTCTTTCGTATGGCCATGCAGTACTCAATTATGTGGATGGCCCAGAGTTTATTCAATCAGTTCACTTTGATGGAAATGCTCTTATAAACAGTGCTTCAGAGAGTACCCTCGTGCTTATGTCTTTTCATATTTTTGCCAGGGTGTTTTGGAGATTCCTAGACGTAGAATTGCTGGGTCATAGGGTAAAGGTGTGCATAGTTTTGCTGAATAATATCAAAGCCTCCTCACAGTGATCGTCGTACTATTTCGTATTCCTACCAGCACCATATGACAGTGACTTTGTCCCTATAGCTTTGCCAATAGAGCATGTTGTCAACCTTCTGAATTTTCGCATGTAATAGATGAGAAATGGTATGTTGATGTAGTTTTTATTTTACATTTACTTTATATTAAATAAAGTTGAGCATTTTTCATACCGTTAAGAGAGATTTGTACTTCTTTTTTTTTTTAAAGACTTTATTTATTTATTTGACAGAAACAGAGATAGCAAGAGAGGGGAGGAGAGCGAGAAGCAGACTCCTCACTGAGCAGGGAGCCCAATGGACTCGGGTCTTGATCCCAGGACTCTGGGATTGTGACCTGAGCTGAAGGCAGACGCTTAACCGACTGAGCCACCCAGGAGCCCCTGTACTTCTTTTTCGGTCATTGTCTGCTTATATTTCTAGCCTATTTCTATAAAATTGTTAGAGTTTTTCTCCTCTAATTTTTAAAGCTTTTTTAGACATTAGGGCTGCTAACCATTTGTCCTTGATAGAAGTTGCAAATATTTTTCTTTGTTTGTCATTTGTCTTTTTATCTTACTCATGGAGTCTTTTATTTTTGTTCTTGATTTTTTTTTTCAACACAAATTTTTTTTTAATTTCAGTACAACCAAGTTTATAATTTTTCCCCTTATTGTATCTGGAGTTGAGTGATAGTTCAAATAAGTTTCACTCTCTCCAAAGTTAAGTAATAATTTGCCAATATGTTTTCTAACATTTTTATAGTTTCAGTTTTTACATTTAAATCTCTTACCTTCTTGGAATTTACCCTGGCATATGCTGTGAGGAATGGATCCAATTTTGGTTTTCTAAAGGCTATCTACTTATCTCAATACCACTTGTGAAAAAGTCCGTTCCTCCACCAAGGTGAAACGCCACCTTTTTCATACACTGTTTCTACATGCAAATGGAGCTTTCTGGATTTCCTACTCTGCTCCATTAGTCTACCTAGTCGTGTTTCAGTACCAACCTGTTCCAATTATAAAGGTTTTCTCCTATGTTTTGATGTCTGGTGTGGCTTATCCCTCTCATTCCTCTTCTTTTTCAGGATAACTGTTATTTATCTGTTTTTCCTAATTAACTTGTCTAGTTTCCAGTTGGAATTTTTGACTCAGTTTTCTAAAATCTCACTGACAGCTGTTTGACTTGACTGGCAACTTGAGTTGGCTGCTTTGACACAGAGTCTGAAACGGAGTGTGTACTTAATAAACGTTAAGAGAAGTGAAATGCCTCTGGGGGACATAAGTATACAACCTCAACACCCTGACAGCGAATCTTACCCCTAGGTGGGGGAAATATATGATGATTTTAATCCCAGTTATTTTAGTATAACTAAAAAGAAGACTGGGTTCAATAACACTTGAAAGAAAAGGAAAGAAAGAAAGAAAGAGAAAGAAAGAAAGAAAGAAAGAAAGAAAGAAAGAAAGAAAGAAAGAGAGAGAGAGAGAAAGAAAGAAAGAAGGAAGGAAGGAAGGAAGAAAAGAAAAGAAAGAAAGAAAGAAAGAAAGAAAGAAAGAAAGAAAGAAAGAAAGAAAGAAAGAAAAAAGAAAAGGAGAAACAAAGAAGAGAGAAAGGAAGAAGAAACAAACAAGCAAACAAGTGTTGGTCCTGTTGGTGTGCCTCCAGTGAAAGGAATTGAGTAGGCTTTTGGATGGTGTGCAAGGGAGTCTGTTCAGTGGGTGCCCTTTTGTATGTTTTGAATTTGTACCATATGTATGCATTAACTGTGTGTTTACATAATTAATGATTCACCAAATTCCATATCACCAATTAATCACAGGCACTGCGTTTCTATTCTTTCAAGGGAGGGATTTCCTTCACACACACTGTGTGCAGATACAAGACGATTGTGATGTTTGGTACCTGTGTGAAAGAGAGAGTCTCCAGGGTCTCCTGTGGGTGATGTGGCTTCGGTCTCAATATTTGGCTTTTGCACTGTTTTATATTTTTGAAGAACATACCGTCCTAAGGAAAGCAAGGAAAAGAATGACTCCTTTCTTTAATAAATGATTCAAATGTTGGAAATGGGGAAAAAGAAAATATGGCACAAAGGAGCATACTTTCCAGGCTGTTGCTTCTACTGGAAAAGGCCATGGTAAGCAACCCAACCCTGGTTTAGTATGAACCTGCCTTGGTTCTACCCGGCTGATCTGGCAAGCCGTGGACCTTGTCAAAGGAAGCCATGAAAATCTGGGCTTACGTAAAAAGCCAAATGAAACCAAAAAGGCTCAGAAGTTTACTTTGTCCAGATGTGTGTCCTACTGTTAGATGGACTTCCAGGTTTTGCCCTTAACAATCCTCCTGATGAAACAGAATGATTCAAAATCGGCAGACATGCCAAAGTTCCGCCAAATGGTATGGGGATGCTTAGAACTCGTTTCCTTAGTGAACACTCAGACTCAGCAAAATGCTTTTAGTGGAGGTCTGGATTTTTAATCCTGACTCAGTTTACTAGCTGCATGAACTTTGGCCTGAGACTCAATCTGGATAATAACATTAAAAGGAGTAAATAGTATGAGGCATCTCAGTGCTTAGGATTAACTAATTAACTGTAATTAGTAAAATAACTTTCAGAACTCTGCCAAAAGGGCTCTTTAACACAAAACGAGAGAAAATGGGCCCCTATTTCTCCCACTTTAAGCATCATTTGGTCTCAGTTCAAGCTAGGAAGAAACTAGTAGCATACCCTTCCATTTTTCCCCCCTGGTCACAATTGGTAATATTTCAATTGAGAAGACCTGAGTATGGATGCAAAAAGCCCAGTTGGAAATGGTGATTATGTGTCACACTATTCCACCCATTTATTCTAAGGCACCAAGAGTTTTTCTTCCCCACACATGGTCAGTGCCCTGATACCTGCTCGAGGGGCCACACTAGAAGGCTGGCTGACACTCACGTGCAGAGATGGGGCAAGAGGAGGCTTCTTTAGGAGAAGGTGCAGACCACACTCACCCTCCCAGCCTGGCATCCCCTACACTGTGGTGAGCTGAATATCTGCTACCACTTCTTCTAAAACCACTTCTCAATTACTCATAATTGAGTTGCAGAGAGATTATTATTCTTTGCTGAAACTTGACTTCTCATTGTGGAGGCAGATTTTTCTCACTGAGGAGGGCAGGGGTGGGGGATGGTGGAATTACATGAAAATCTGTTGGAAAATTTTGGTTGGAACGAGGCACAAAAATGTTCCTTGCAGTTGCAGACGGCTCTGTTGTCATTCTTCAACAAAATCAGGGCTCACTTTGTAAAAACAAACACGAGCCAGGCATGTTCGCTCTTTCTTTGGAATGTATCCATTGTGCTAAATTAGATTTTGCGAGAAGCCTCCCCAATGGCCCCGAGGTTGTGCATGGCCATTGCTGACTGTGCAGCAGAGGAATTAAGGGCTAAATTTGTTCTGCTGAGTGCCCGGGTCTCTGCTTATCCAAAGGGCAGTGGGATTCATTTTGGAAAATCCTAGAGATGACACACAGGCATTCCTCTAGAGGGAAGTTAAAGAATCAAGGATCCACCCAGGCACGTGTCTTAACACACTGGAAAAGAAATCTGATGTCTTACAGGGTGCCCTGGTGACCTGAAATAGGTAAACGCCTCCCAAGCAAACAGTTTTCTGGAAAAAGCTGCTGTTTTAACCCATGTGCCCCTTTACAGCCTCAGAACTGCCCAAGAAGAGCCCCACCTGAGGCTCCGCCATGGACTGGCATCGTTAACACTGGGAACGCAAGAGTGGAAGCTTCCAGGAATGCTGGAGATGTCTCTTCTACCCAATTGCTGTTGACTCTTGCTTCCTGGTTCCATCATGATTCCAAAGGAGAGGAGACACTCCAGTGCTTAACACAGGGAAAGCTTTGAGCTTAAAATCTTTCCTGAACCTACTCAGATGGGGAGGGCTTATGCTTATGAGCAGCCAGGGACATTTCTCATTCCCACCCCCTCGTGGCCACACAGCTTCCTAGGAGCCCTAGCTCTTTCCATGGCAGCTGCAGCCTGATTCTAGTTGGCGGAACTCTTTTCTCTAAGTGGTAAGGAGGGCAGACCTTCCCAAAGTGTATGTGATCCATCCGTGGAATGGATGGATGCCATCCAACGCTGCTCTATAACGGCTACTCCTTTGTCTCCCTTTACCTTCCCATCCCTGATTCCTTCTCTCCCTCTTATTTCCAGAAGCAATGACCAGGACCTAATTTTTGCTTCTTTCTTAACCTATAAGCCTAGAAAATCAGAAGTCAGTAGCTTTAACATTTCTGAATTGGGCCTGATGATGCTTTAGTTTGTTGTCATTCTGTTGGTTTCTAGTCCTCCTACAGCTCAGGAGGATCATGTCTGAACCCCAATATGTGAAAGGCAGATGAAGTTTTCATTGCCTCAGTGACAGTTGTCCCATGCTGATTGAGACAGACTGTCAGAAGAATATTTTGCCACATAGGTGAGTTTAAAAAATAAACCTGTTCATTACAATATTTTATTACAAAATACAGCAGTACAGGGTCATACCCAAAAGATCTGCTATAACTCTTGCTCTGTCGATTTGACCATATAAACATATGAGGACAATGAGCAAGGGTGCAAGAATATACACCCAAACGCACATATCTCATATGCACACACAGAACACACAGGACAGGCCTGGGAGGAGGGGTGGAGGGTGCAGGTCCCTGGACTGATCAAGTTACCAAAGAGTATAAAGCATGGCTAGAGACAAGCTCCGCTTGATACCTCATGAACAAGCCAGAGGGAAGAAATAATTACCTATGGCGACACAAGATAAAACACATTTTAAGAGCAGCGTCTTAAAATTTTTAGAACACTGAGGACCCTTTAAAGAAATCTGGTTACATAACAGAATTTTGAAAAACGAAAACAAAAACGAACAATAAAAAAAAAACCTCTAAGGCCAACGACAAGGAACGTGTGAAAGGGTGAAGCGGTTTAAGGGTCTGCGGAGGCTGTGCCCCTGTGTGGAGCAAGGCGGTGCTGGGGGTATTTATCTCTTCCCTTTTCAAAGCACATTTTCATTTCCTTTGCAGTCTTCAACGTCTTCCTAATGACTATGACAACCGCAATAGTGTTTTCCTGATGCTCCGCAAATTCTCCCTGTGGCCCTATTGGGCCTTCACAATGACCCTGTGAGATAAGAATTATTGTCTTCCCTTTTATTTATTTTTTTAATTGGTTTTATTTATTTATTTATTTATTTATTTATTTATTTATTTATTTATTTATTTATTTATTTATTTATTTGGAGCAGGGGGAGGAGCCAATGGAGAGGGAGAAAGAATCTCAAGCAGACTCTGAGCTAAGCATGGAGCCCAACGCGAGGCTCAATCCCAAGACCTTGAGATCATAACCTGAGCCGAAACCAAGAGTCTAAATGCTTAACTGACTTCACCACCCAGGCGCTCCTTGCCTTCTTCCCTTTTACAGAAGGAAACTGAGACTCAAGATGTTTGCAGGTTTTCAAGATCACTCCCAGTAAGGGCCAACGCAGATCCTCCACCCCCACCGCCCCGTGGTGACTCTAAATGACAAGCTCTCCCTACCAACCCGTACAGCCTCATCTGGCCTAAAGGTCTGTCTAAAAAGATGCCAAACACATGGAAAACCTTCATGCGAATAAAACCAAATATCTCCACACACTGTCCACAATGACATGCGACATCAAGATGCTGGGAAAGGTTCCTAGAGACATGTTGGTTGTTCACTCTTTGTTCAACTGTTTGGAGACAAAAGCATAATTAGGCCATCTGTACATATAGTGAGTCCCTGCTACCAGCATACAAATGAAGCCCTTGACTCTGTTTTGTCCACGTTTGTATTTTTCTGATGATGTCGATTTCACGTTTTGAAATGTATTCATTCACGAGTCACCGGGGGAAGGCTGAATTGAAAATTATCAAGCTCATCATGGCTGTGTCTTACGGGGCCACCTCTACACTGGAGATTCATAAATCTGGTTTGCAGTTTGAGGTCTTGGAACACCACCTCATTTCATGTCTTTATGCGAACAGGTCTGCCTTAAGCCAAGGACTATTTTGCTCTATTTAAAAGGGGAAAAATAATCTTGAGCAGGGCAAAAACAAGGGCAGCACATATGATTTGAATTACAGTCAGATAATCACCATTCATGACCAGTCCAAGCTGGAAGCAGAGCTTGAATTTCTCCTCAGAGACATTTCCCAGCTTAACTTTTAACAAGGGCTACAATTGACTATGGCCTTTAAGTGAAAACTAAAGAAGTTCAACTTATTTAAGGCCTTTATTGACTTCTCCAGCCTCCTATGAAATTAGCCCTCTTGGAAGAAGATCATTTATGAGTTCCATTGGAAGTGGTAAAAATAGCCCTCCCACTCCCCCACCCCCTCAGCAAATGTTCGAAAGAAAGATTTTTTTCAAACAAATTTTCCAAGCGGCATCACGGAGCATTGTGCCTCAGCCCCTCTCTCTGTTTGGAGAGCTTAACTCAAAATCTAAACATTTAAATTTTCCCTTTCCCATTGCGCTCCAAGATGACCAGAGGTTCATCTTCCCCGATGAGCATTTGGGAATCATTTTGGCACACAAAAAGATACAGAGTAAAGAATATATGCTGTGGCTCAAAATCCCAAGGACATATGTGCTTCCTCTACCTATAGTTTCTTTCCAGATGCCCGTTCACCTTTCAGGGACAAAAAGGAATAAAAACCAAAGTTCCAGCTCTGATAACATCAAGCAAGGTGTGATAGATCTGAAACAGTGCTTGTATCTCTGGGGTATGTGGTTTTACTGCCCTGGTTCCCAATCCTGGTTGAACAGAATCACTTGGGAACTTAAAAAAAAAAAAAAATCCCGATGCCCAGGCTGCTTTCTGACCAGTCATATCAGAATCTCTAGGGATTCCACTATTTTAGGGGATAGATTCTGTGCTCTGGAATCAGAAAAGCCTGGTTCCTCTCTTATTCTTCCCCGCTTACTGGTTTGGGGACAAGTTACTTAACCTCTCTGAGCTTAGATTTCCAAATACATATATACACACATACAGACACGTGCAGATGCCTATATACCTATTTTTATAGCCAACGACACCTGGTTTGTAAGTGGTGAAAATGGGATAAAATATTTGCGCACAGCATAGTGCCTGGCCCACCAGTGATCCATAAATGTCTGATAGCTTAAAGTTTTGAAATATTTAGCAATGGTTTTGTTCAGAATATCCTTCTCTTGTCCTCAATTTGCCTTTCTCTTCAAAATCTTAGATAATGTGAGAAAGGAAGAATGCTCATGGTATGGACAGAGACGAAGAAGGATAACTCACGAGTAATAATACCATACCCCCAAGAATAGAAGAATAGAAAAAGATTTCCTGGAGGCCAAAAGAGTCAGATAAGAAGGTAAACATCCGAAGTGTTCAGAATAAAGACCCTGACTGCCCCCTGCTCCATCCCCCAATTCAGTCCTAGGAAGGAGTCAATCCCCAGTTAAGTCTGTGAGATCCAAGAGCGGCGGACACCTATGACCTGTTTCCTGGGAATGGCTCCAGAGGAAAAGAAATGACAGCATGAAATTTTTAGGCAGGTGGGGACTTAGCCCCACAAATCTTCTATTTCCCAAATGCTCCTGAAGCTGCAAAATTACTCCCGAGCAGTATGAAGACAATGGAGGGAGCCACAGGACGTGGGGTGGCCTTGTAGATGGGAATATAGGTCAAGGAGGGAGAGCTACACCGACCAGTCACCAAGAGCCAGCCCCCATGAGGAAGTAATCAGCAGGTCCCCATGTGGAGAGATGGCATCCATAACTGGACCTGCCCACCTATGCCCCTTTGACCTGCGTCAGCCTCCCTCTCTGCCCTCAGACAAAACCCAGGGTAAAAAGATGAACCCAGAATGAGAGGAAGAAAGACGCCCCATCTCTCACGCCAGATTTGGTGATTGAGCTTCATACCTGTTGTCAACAGTAGTTACTTCAGGGTTTATTTTCTTAACCAATTTTTAGGGTACAGTGCCCGCATTATGTAATAGGCCCCAGGGGAAGAGACTTTCATAATCTTCATGTAAGAGCCATGGAAAAAAAGATTGGCAAGATAAACTTTTGCCACCGCATGGGGGCCCACGTAGGAATTGAAGTGAGACAGCTCAGCATGATCTGACCATGTCATGGTCTCTGGTAGAACGAAAATCCGAGACACCATGGGAGACCTGACTTATAACGAGCTAACACAACCAGATAAAAAACAGACATCCGGTCAAACAGGTGGTTCTGACTGCAAAACACCAACTAGGTCCTCTGATTCTTTCCCTTCAATGGATGTATTTGACTGGAGCAAGTGGTTCTCCTCCATAACCCGAGGCTCTCTGACTGGCCCTGCTTAGGACATATCTCACCGTAATGTATGAAATTAAGTTGCATACTAAAGTTAACAACTTCTGAAATACAGCTATAACAATTATGCAATTGTATGTGATCCTGGATTAACATGTGGCCCATAATCCTTTGATATTACAAAACTCAGCTGGGCCATGAGATCTAACAGCATTCATTTAATAGAAAGAGTTATTTGGTAACGTTACATAGCAGTGTGTTGTTCAAAACATTTATTGGGATTTAACACTGCGATGTAGATAAACAAGTGCTCCCCAGCTGCTAAATCTCACTTCATATATTTTAAACACTCCACTGTGCTGACGATTTTTGAAATGTGAAAAGACGTCATAGCCAATGCACATTTTTAAATGTTTCTTCTGAAGCTACATCTGCTTCACATCGCTTGTTCAAAGTGTTCCATTTTCCTCCAGGGTTACTTAATGATCATATTAGAATGAGCAAAAATCAAGGACTGCATCCATTTTCTGAAATGCAGGCCTTGATATTGCATACTTACCTAAAGAAAAAAAAAGAGAGAGAGAGAGATCTGAAACACTAGCAAACGTGTCAACCAGGCAATGAAACTGTGAAGATTAACAAAGTCAAATTTATACAGTGCAATAGGGTTCTCACATGAAAGAGGGAGGCACAGAGGAATTTTTTCAGGCTATATTATTACTCTAACGTGACTGGGTCATCCCACTGAACTTTGTGCAATTTTTCAAGCTGTTCAGAAATGACTAATCATGGCATGGAGTGTATAATACATTGAAATGTGTTGAAACTTTGGGTAACGTTCCCAGTTTGATATTTAAAACACTTGGTCAGCTAGAAAATGTTCCCAAGCCATTTCGTCGCTCTGCACATTGAGCTTCCATGATTTTCCTCTCATTTCATCCCTCAAGTTTGGAAATCCTGTCGCCCTCCCTACATTTCAAGCAGGCCCATGTCTCACCAGCAAGTTTTACAAGCAAGAAAATCAAAGCAAACCATCAATATGAACACAGTTCTATGGAAACAAAGGGGATGGTGTTGTATTGACGTCCTTGTTGGTCTCCCAGAATTTGCTTTGTGTTTTGGTTAGCAGAACCTACTCGACACCCCAGGAGTCTGGCAACATGATTACTAAAGGGGGAGGGGAGGATAAAAAAAAATTCAGCTTGTATCTGTGGCTCTTTCTGGAGAAAAAAAAAAAAGGAATGGATTATGTATGCAGATGCTTGAGATAGTTATTGTTTTTGTTTTTGTTTTTGTTTTGCAATTATACAGCACACGTGCCCTGAGCACCTAGGTCTTCCTAGGAGCAACAGAATGAAGGTGCTGTCAGCATCTCAGAAGGGAAAGGGGCTACTGGCAAGTAGCCATCTAATTTGACCAATGTAAATAATGTGCTGCCAAGCTTGTGCTCTAAAAATAGCCCAGAATAACTGCAGACTGTGGTCAACCTCCCAAATACTATGGAATGCAAGCAGAATTTCTGGAGGCTGAATTTTAAATATGGTAGCTTAAAGAAAGGTTTGAGACCCTTCGAGCCATAGTTGGATTTTCATTTGAGGGACTGTCCTGGAAAAGGTGCTCTAAAGCAGTGGGCAACATCAGCTAAGAGGCAGTGTTTTTAATTGGAGAACAGTAAGAGGTAGTGACTGAGGAGAAATTACTTGCCTGGGGAAGAGTTTCCATAAGCAGGGATTTGAGAGAATTAATTAATTTTTTTAATATAAGTTCTCCAGAACCAGTTAATGAATCCCAGGGGGACATTAGTGTTTATAGATTTTTTACTTAAAATGTCATTACCCAGGCTAATGACCACCTCAGCTACCCAATTTGACTCTGTGATTTCTGGTGGGCCCCCCAAATCCAATGTGTATCATCAGAGAGCTGTGTTGTGCTTCCTATAAGGATGATTTTAGTGGCATGGATGCTGAAGGCAATTCGTAAAAAGAACTGGCTGCATCTTTGGAAAAAATGAGGCCTTGCCAAAGGTTACAATTTTGAGGAGGTTAAAACTCATTGGTATCTATGGTTCCATACAGTCATATCCTGCTAATTTACCAGTGAATGAAGCTGTCAGGTGACAGTGATCTCTTTGTAAGGGGAAATTCTGCCTCTTTCTTTTCTTCAAGCTTGGTACTTCTGTTAGCAAAGTACAGTCTGTCCCTGGAGCCCACCTGCCTGCTGATCAAATTACAAGGAGCATATGTTTCACCCTCCCCTTGTCTGACCTCAGCCACGCCTCCCCAGCCACATGCTCTGGCTAAAAGAGCTGGGTATTACAGAAAGTAACAATGGGTGGGAGTATATTTAATTGTATATTTTTAAAAGGGGTGTATGTCCTTGAGAAGAGAAACCAGGTGATACAAAAATTAAGGGAGGACAGAAGCAATACTCTATAGAAAACTATTTTTACTAAACGTTTTTCAATAGAACCCCTTTTCAAGGGGTTAGATGGAAGTCTTAGATGGAACCCCAGTATTTAACGCCTACCAAAGTAGAATTGCTCTAATTGACTCTGGCACCATCCATCCTTCAAATTATTGTCTCCACACACTTTGTTTTACCAAAGATTTGTTTCCCTGATGAATAGAATAGCCTCTGAACTTGCTTT
Organism: Mirounga leonina; assembly: GCF_011800145.1. Classification (NCBI taxonomy): domain Eukaryota; kingdom Metazoa; phylum Chordata; class Mammalia; order Carnivora; family Phocidae; genus Mirounga; species Mirounga leonina. The sequence continues at coordinate 43,846,715 of NW_023270265.1, forward strand.
ATACTTGACCCAATGATATCTCATTAGCCTTGGTAATAATTAATGCTCACAAATGTTCTACCTCATAAAGTGCTGTAGCATTTAAATGCTTGCACAGCACTTTTAACTTCCCCTCAGAGAAACAGCATTAGAAAGACTCACCATGTTATTTTCCTTATATAAAAATTTCACACCCAATCATCTCTAGGCAGGGGGAAGAAAAGAATCAATTAGAACTTAAGATGGAAACATCCCCCTAGAATTCTAGCTTCTGACTTTATATATGAATTGGACCATTCACCAAAACTGAAATTCTTACAGCAGAGACAAGCTCTTCATTTGCTCCTAGCTGGAGCTGCAAATCTCCAGTGCCAAATGTTTTGCTGGTGTCAATTAAGGCAAGCTTCTCAAATTTCCACAGGGAAATCACCATCATCTTACAATGTCTTCAGAAATCACATTTAGGCTTTTTGTTAGGGAAACAATCAAATAAAGCCCTGACAAGATTGTTGTTAGGAATAGACACACTTGTGACAATCAAGAGATGCTCCTCACTCGAGATCCGGAGGCAGAGCGGAGAGTACAGGTTTGAAGCCCTCACTAGTGACCCGGACTAGCCAGAATCTTTCACAATTAACCAAGGGGTGACTCCAGAGGCTTCCTTTGGGAGCTAAGAGAATGAGCCAGTACTTCCTGGGACATGCTTTGGCCTCTATTTTTGGAAGGCTTTCTGTGGCGTGATAGATATGATTTGCCCTCTTTATACTGCAATACCATAACCACCTTCAGTAAGCCGAGGAGAGGAGGCGGGCAGAACAGCTCCAGGTCTAATTCAGCCCAACTATGGAGATGTCAGTGCAGAGGCGGCCAGGAATCAGGATGGGCCGTGCTTTGTGGCAGCACAGTTTTGCCTCAGATCCATCTCCTAGAGAGGGCCGTGCCTGGCAAAGGCCCTTCCTGTTGCGACCAAGGGTGGAGATGTTGGTTGGTGTATCTCAGCCGGGTTTCACTTTGGGCTGCTTTCAACATGGCAGAAGGAAGAAAAATGAACTGCAGCCCAATCTGACCACGAAATTCCATGCAGACCAGCGCAACCAGGAAATTTCTCTTTCCCTTGAGGAACGAAGTTTGCTTTACAGATTAGAGGGAGTCAACACTTTTTTTCAACGTATGAAGAGAAAATCTAAAGCTAACCAGGAAGCTACTAAGGGCAACGTGCCTGGTAGAGGCAGAATTCCTTGGTACTTCATTATGAGCATTCCTCAGTGGGTGACCAAGTTAGCTTTGTCTCATCTGCCCAGGTAAGCTGAGAGGTGCATGGGTTCATAAAGCCCATCCACATCATTCCATTTGGTCCACTGTGACAAGTAAAATGTCAACAGAGCTGGAAGGATGGTTGCCCAGGTGAGGAGCCGACGTCAACCCATAAACCCATCAGCCGCAGGCAGGAGACCTAGAAATGATTCCAATATCCATGAAGCCCACCAGGCTTCCTACTACATTTGCGTGTACTCCCAAGGAAGACAGTAGCAATCTCTTGGGCTAAAGAATTTGAAAAAGAAAAGAGGTATCTGCTTGCACGGGGCACACATCTAAGGAGCATTTATCACACGGCACTGGACTTATTTCTGTATCCGTCTTCTTCAATGGACAATACAGCCCTAAGAAAAGAGCAACAATGTCCACATCTAGCACAATTCCTGGTACATGGCAGGATTCATGAAATGTTTGTCCAAAAGTAATGATTTCTGTTGAGACTAAAAAACTATGGATAACATCACTACTTAAAATTTCTCTCTAGCCACCAAATTCAATAATGGAAAGTTGAAAAAAAAAAAAAGGACTGATCTTATTTTCACATTCTCTCTCTGTAAAAATGAGGCTACAGCAATAACAGCAAGTCTCCTTGAGAGCAACCGAGTCTGATGTGGGCCACACTCCGATGACCCGGATGACCGCGTCAAGGCTTGAATGCAACATTTTACACTCCACTGTGTTTTGATGGTGGCCTTTGGGGACTACAACTTCCTCCATGAAAGGCAGCTTCCTCCATTTTCCCTGGGACCATCGACCCCCTGAGGGACGGTGGGTTCTTCATAACAGAGTCCTTCCAACCATAGCCCAGACAGCAGAAAACATGAAACCATTCGTTTCCAAGAACCCCCGAGGGACCATGCGGAAAAAGTTCTTCCAGACCCTAGTGGCATCAGGGCTTCATTCCTTTCCTCAGGATTAATCCAGAATCTAGGACTTGGACAGAGGGTCTGGGCAGCATTTCTGCTCCGGGCAACTCATCAGCCACAGTTTTCTGCTTGGCTTCCTCCGGGCTGCACAAAAGACCATTTTTGTCTTTGTCAGTGATTTGCCTCCCTCACAGCTCTGTGTTTTCTCAACTTGGTTTTGGCTCACAAGCGCCAGAGCCCTCAGATTCATCACATCTCAGTGGTCTGTCCAAAGTGGGTTGGGTTGTTTGTTTTGGGGTGGTTGGTTTTTTTTGGCATATTGAGAGAGACGAGGTTTTGCCCCTATGCTTCCCTCCACTCCCCATGGCTGACACTGTCCACCGAGAAGAAAAGCCCTGGCCATCCAGAGGCCCATGTGGCACAGTGCCCCTGCCCCAAGCTGATAAATGAAGGGCTCAGCATGGCTGCCTGGCCTGGGCACTGGCCACAGTCTCCTGCAGGAAGCTTGGGCAGCACACACTGGCCTTCCACAGGCTCCTTGTCAGGACACGGGGAGTGGACTGGGCGGCAGGGCAGGGAGGGTGCTCTGGCAGTGAGGGAGGGCAGAGAACCGCTGGTGGTCAGCAGAATACAAGGCCATCCAGCGAGGAGACGAAGTCCCGCCCAGCCTTCTGAAGGCAAGTAGAGAGGAAGGGACTCCAGGATTTTGCTGGAAGATCCAGAACCCAGGAACGTTTAAGGGATGTTCATGGAAATAATTAGAAGCTTGAGCTATGCCCGGTTTTTCCAAACCAGGTCCCTGGAAGGGAAGAGCAAGGGAGAATCTGGCACCTGGGGAGGGCCTGTGCTCAACCCAGCGATGGAGGCACCTGGAGGAGCAGAGCTGGTTGCCCCAGGCAGCCGTGGGTTCCCACTGCTGCAGTCTTACAAGTCTCAGAGCTTTTAAAAAAAGTGGCAATAAAATGCACTTTTATTCAAAATGCATTGGATCGACTTCAAGCATTGTCCCCCAGACTCCCTACCACATCCCCTGGATCAATACATCAGAGTAATCCAGCTGGATTCATTTAAATAGATCAACAGTGGCTTCCTGGAGCCTGTTCTTTGGGTCAAAAGTGATTTTCAAGACGTTTGGGGCAGGTTGTCATTGGAATACTGTTTTACAGGCCCAAATTACTAGCTACTGGAGTCTATGGAAAAGTATTCCCCCTTAAGTAAACTTTCTTTCTTCCTTTAAGGCCTCAGGGAAAAATAACAATTCAAAAGACTTTTTTTTCCTAAGTTCTTTTTACATTGACGGTCGGTTTTTATTGCCAAAAACCATTTGCTGTGTACGGAGCCCCGCGAAAGGACCTGGGTGCCTTATCTAGATGCTATCTGGCAGGCTGGTTGCTGAAGGATAAAAAAGAGCATTTTCCATTTAACTTCAAGAGTTTGCCCGGCCTATGCTAGGAGAGATAAGGGCTGGGGACAGTGGAGCTCACCACAGTTGGGGAAGCAAAGATAAAGGCAGTGTCTCAGCTGCTTGCCCAGATTCTTCCATGAAATACTAAAAGCCCAGTCATTTGACATACAAAGTTCAAAATTCCTTTTACATATTCCCTATCTACTATTTTTTTTTAAAGATTTTATTTATTTATTTATCTGACAGAGAGAGACACAGCGAGAGTGGGAACATAAGCAGGGGGAGTGGGAGAGGGAGAAGCAGGCTTCTCACCAAGCAGGGAGCCCGATGCGGGGCTCGATTCCAGGACCCCAAGATCATGACCTGAGCCGAAGGCTTAATGACTGAGCCACCCAGGCGCCCCTCCGTATCTATTATTTTGTTTGAATTTTTCATCTTGTAATGCGTCCCAGCTGATTTCCACCTGCACCTGGAATCCCTTCCTTGTCTCTGCTCATCTCAGCTTCGAAACTCCCTCAATGCTCTTAAAATTAAGAGGCCTACTTGGAATCTCAGCACTGGCATTGACCTGCATGAGCCACTGGGCGAGTCAATGTTGCCCTCTGAGGCTCATCCGTAAAATGGGCTCATTTCTCTGACCTTGCAGGGAATTATGAGGCCCATTCCGGTAAGGAATGGCACAATGCTCTGAAGACTCCAGCAGATCCCAAATGCAGTCACATCTCCTCCAAACCTGGGGCACGAACATCTGGGCCACTCACTTAACACTTAGCTCAAGCCACTCCCTCTGCTCTTGTGGGGAAGACATCTGGTATTTACTTTCTCTCTGTTGTGAGGGTTCATGAATAAGGGAATGTTATCAGCACACAAAAATATTCACGGACAAACTGACAAAAGGGACTATAAAATTAGAAAAATAGATCATCGTGTTATCATTTTTATATAACACTAAATCATGATTACTTTAGAACAGCTCAACTCAGAGCACTCCTCAGCGATAGGTAAGGAGCTGGTAGAACAGGGCCAGTTAACAATGAAGAAAAGAAAAGAAGGTCATCCAGAATGATGACACGAGGGGCAATGTGGAAGCAGGAGATATAAACAGCTGAAGACGAAGGGGGGCTCAGGAGGAAGTACAAATGGCTTCTTCTATTTTTGCCAAAATGACATTCTTTGTGACCTAGCGCTGTGAAGGTCATATATAAAGGGAAAGGGGTTGGTACTCTGAGACAATTTAGTCAGAAAAAGATTATGCCTCCTGTGCCCCGACATTCTATCCGTTCTTTGTTCGTACTGAGAAATCAGCACATGGCTGCCCGATAATCTATATTGTGCTTACTCGAAAGTAAAGTAAACCTACTTTCCTAGTTTTTAGTGTCCTTGGCTTTCACTATGTAATATAGCAATTCTGGTCTTGGTTTTAAGTGGTTTTACTTTTTCTAGAGCCAAGGACCCACAGACAGTGAGGGTCTGTACACACCTGCCTGTCACACGGGGTCCCATCCGGTCAGGGGTCCTGACACGGTCGTTACTAGAGTCCCCCGAGAAGGAGGGAACAATCCACTGTGATTTGAGGACAGAAAACCCACAGCTGTACCTGGGAAGTAGTCAATAAATGGTCACTTCTGATAATCTTTAGAAAAGATTGGGGCACCTGGGTGGCTCAAATGGTTAAGCGTCTGCCTTCGGCTCAGGTCATGATCCCAGGGTCCTGGGATCGAGTCCCACCTCGGGCTCCCTGCTCAGGCGGGAGTCTGCTTCTCCCTCTGCCCTTCCCTGCTGCTCACGCACTAGCTCTCTCTGTCTCACTCTCAAATAAATAAATAAAATCTTAAAAAAAGAGAGAGACAATTACCACGTGAAAGTAAAGATGCTTTAATTTTTTTTTAGGTTGCTCACTCGTTACAAAGAGAAAATAAATTATTTCAACGAGAAGAGAATCCTGGTCACAAACAGTCTCACAGGCTGGGGCTCTCTACAGAAGGAGCCCCTTGGGCACTTGGGGAGCTGCCCCTGGCACGTCTCCCTTCGGTCTGGGGTGTCTGGCCGCCTGCATTAGCATCCCTGCTTCTGGAACCCAGCCGCAGCCCTCAGGACATATGGGGTGATGAGAAGCTAAGATCAGCAGCTCCCACAATGTACATAACGTCGGGGGGAGGAGAAGCCAAATTCCACACCGAAGGTGCAATCCACTGTACGTCTGGACCTGGACAGAGAACGAAGAATGCGTCTGGAAGCACAGCTGTGAAGAGAACCATGGTGATTTTCAGCCTCGGAACTTTTCAGGATGGTGTCAAACTTCTCCTCGAGTTAATCATTTTAAGGCGCTGTGTGTCGACTGCACGTAAGGAATAATGCCTCACTGTCAGGCCTGTCGCCGGCCGCTCCTGGACCCTCTCCATCATCGGCCAGGAGCACTCCGGTGACTCATGGATCTTTCCCGACCCTGGGTAGCAACAGTGATGCCACGGGGAGGCTGCCAGGCCCCCCGCAGTGGTGGCTCAGGGCAGGAATCAAGCTCAACCCAGTGTGGACCTCCTAAGGGGCAATGTCAATCAGCCAAAGGCGTTCTGGCCCCCACACTCCCCCCCATCTTTGCTGCCTCGTGGCCAGGGGTGGGGAAGGGGGCAACAATCCGAATCCAAGGGGGCCTCTGAAAACCCAGTCAGGCCGGGCTGCCTCGTTGAGAGTGGTGGTTCTTTTTCATTTGCTCATCCCCCTTGCCCCCCACTTTCTTGCAGATGAAAACCATTTCCATTTTCAAAGTCTCTCCACAAATGATGATATAAGGTAAAAGACTCAGAAGCATGAAGTCATGTGATATGCCTTAATTAAAAAACAAGCCACTGCCTCTTCAAGGTTTTTGCCTTTTCCCACCAGCTGCCATGGTGTTTACTTTAAATACATATAAATTTAAATTGCAATTTAAGATTCTAAATCTTTAAAAGAAAAAAAGAAGCATGTGTGCCAAGTATTTCTTTATCTTGGATAACAGAATCCTATTGAACCAATTTGTACACCATCAACGCTGGAAGGAGGAAAGAAATTATTGAATTCAATCAGTTTCCATAAGAAGGCTGCCGTCTAGAGACGAGGCATCATCTGCCCGAGTTTATCTACAAATCTGGCTTCCAAACAAGAAAATGACACACTTATGCATTCAGTTTTTATTGAATGGACTGCCAAAAATATGCCCTACAAAATTGAATAGGGCAAGTATCTGTGCTCTTGATGTGTTTGCGAGTCTCGGGGGGAGGCATGTGGAGTCAGGCCAGTGGGGGTGACGAGCTCCCATTCTCAGGACACTTAAGGAGGATTCCTTACTGGGGGGGCAGCAAGGGCCCCTCGGGAGTATTGCCGAAAACACACTCCAAGTCGAGGGAGTCACCGATCAAAGACCTAGTGGTGAGCCCACCTGCCTCCGCATCCTGAGGGGCTGAAGTGTGAGCAGCTGGCATGTGGGCCCAGAGTGGGAGCCGGAGGGCCAGGCGTGAGGCCGGCTGGGGAAGCAGGGGCCGAGGAGGAGGGCCTGCGGGGCTGAGGTCCTGAGGCTCCAGAGCCAGTTTAGCCAGAGGGGCCAGGGAGGTCCAGCGCTTTAAAGAGGCAACTTGGGCAGCTCATCGAGGAAGACTTAAGGGATGGCAAGAGAAGCTCTTCAGAAGCCATCTCCATAATCCAGGGCAGGAATGAGGACCTGAGAGCAGGGATTTGGGGAAGGCTGGACATGAGAGAGCAGAAGCAGAACTAACACAGACCTTGATAAGCCATTAGCTCCGACATGGGCTCAGGGGAGGGAGGTGTCAGGACCGACCACAGGTTTCTAGGTCCAGTTTTTGGGTGACTGGCAGCCAGTTCACTGAGCAAGGACCCAGGAGAAGGTCCGGATTTGCAAGGGGAAACGGGTTCTGCCTACAGGAGGGCTGGTGTCCTGTTAGGTTTGATGTGGCTGGGGCGGGGGTGGGGGGGGGTTGGGCATCCAGATGGAGAGGTCAAGACGGTTGTTTAAAGGGGCCCGACCTCAGGCGCAAGAGACCCTGGGTGTCAGGAGTCACCCAGGAACAGATAACAGGAGGGTGAGAGAAGGCAGGGAAAGAATATGAAGTGAGAAGAGAATGATATCTAGGATGGAACAGCAACATCTAAGGAAGGAAGCATGAAGGGACATGAGAATGATAAATACGGAGGTCGAAGGGGCCAGAGGTTTCTGCAAAATAAAAGAACAAGAATTTTGAGAACAGGAGCGTAAGATCTAGGTGGTTAGTGGGGTGTTTCCAAAGAGAGAATGAATGCGTTTAAGCCAACAAGCTACCAAGGGACACCAGTCCTAAAACCTGCTGACCAGTTCCCAGGGCTCTGAGAGCTCTACCTCCGATTTCCAAGCTTGAGTTCTAGTCCCAGGGCAACCAGAGACCCCGAAGAGGGGCTTCCCCCTCTCCCAGAGGCCTCTGCTCCTGTGACCGACCAGCCACGGGGCTCCAGACTCAGGCCGTGGACCGCTCCTGATGACGGCTCCTCCAGGGGCTCAATCGGTGGGGAGAAGACCCTCAGAACTACAGGTCTCAGAACTTTCTGCTGCCTCTACCTGCATGTCATCTGCTCCACAGCTGTACTCTGTGGCTTTCCTTTGCTCAGAACCACTCAGGAGAGGGAAACAGGGCCTGTTCCCACGAGAAGATCGCGTAAGCACCCCATCCTCATTATCATACCCAGAACAGAGCATGCTACTTTGAGCCTTCTCATCTCTGGTTTTTGTGCCATTAGCCTTCAGTGGCCTAGAGAGGAAACTTCAAACTCCTTACCTTGCTTACAAGGCCCTCCACATTCTGACTTTGCCTCCCGTCCTACCCTCTAGCCATTTCCCTCATTTCCATTAAATTCACCCTACCTCCCAGCTTCTCTGCATTTCTCTCTATTCTCTGGACTTGCTTGGTCCTTTCACAGGGCCACCACACTGCACACAGACTACAATATGAATGTCCTTCCCCACCACACCCCCACACAACTGGAGTTGTGCAGTGTACAACCTGCGCAGCCGTGCATAGCCATCCTTGCCCTTTTAATGATGTCTTGCCTTCATACATTCTTTCCTTGCTTGGAATGTCTTGTTCTTCTCTTTATCTCCGCTCTAAAACTTTTCCCAACTCCTCTGGGTAAGTTATTTGCTTCCCTTCCCAGACTCCCTCAGCAGCTTGAACAAGCCAATCACCTCACATTCTACTCTAATGATCTGCTTCCTTACCTGTCCCACCCATAGTGTGGGGGCAGAGTCATGTTCTATTCACTATTTTGTTTTATTTTTGTTTTTGTTTTAAATCCCAAGTGCCCAGCACAATACCTGCCACATAAAGAGTGCTCGTGAAAAGCCATTTTTCTAAGTAGGACTTACAACAAGCCTGGGCAAATGCTCTTACATCATCTTATCCAGAGAAGAATCATCCCTAATTAAGTCTTTTTGTATAAATAAAGAGTCTTTAAGGCAGATTCCATCACATACAAACTTCAGAAGATTCTAGACGTTGCTCACATTCATTTATTTATTCAACAAATATTTACTGAGCACCTACCATGCCCCAGGTCCTAGGCTACGGTTAGGGTGTCTGGCAGGGAACACAGCAGAGCCCAGCCTCATTGAGCTTGCCTTCTGGAAAGGGGGAATGGGGCAGAGTTAGACAATAAGCAAACAGACCAAAAGTCTTCTAGTCGGGTAGAGGGGAACAGGTGCTCAGGAGGAAAATTATGCTGGGATGGGGAGAAGACCCGGATAGATGTCGGTGGCAAGTTATTTTAGATAGGACGGTCAAAGAAGGCGTCAGGAACACCAATGGGGTATCTGCGTGATGAAAGCCTGGACTTAAACGATATTTTTGAGCACCATATCCGTTCTTCATATCGCCAAATATTTTCTCTGCTTCCACGAAAGAGTTTTTGTCTCCCCTGTCTTACGGTATCCTCAGGGGCTGCAGCCATTGGTGCCGTGCCTACCAACATGGGAGGACTCTGAGGAGGGAGGACTGAAGACACTTCCCCCCAAGAGAAAGGACAGACCCTACGGCAGCCCAGCACCAGGGCTCAGCCTCCTGGTTCCTCACGGGCACAAAGAGGACAGAGCACCCGGACTGACCGGCTCTGCTTTGTCTCCTGCTTTGAAATATTTCATTCAGGGCGTGAACATTGGGGAGGAGTCGGTGGTTCTCTCAGGCACTCTGAGGATGTCTCCCCATTTGTAAAATGGAGTTTAACATCAATCCTGCCTCCCAACCCTGTGCCAGGGCCAAAGATAAAATAGGCATTAAAAGTAGGTTACAAAACAAGGCACATGGTTAGCACTATTGTTTTTCCTCATAAGTGGTATGTGGAGGTTTCTTGTCCCCCTTGTGGCCTCCATACTTCTAGCCAACTCACCCCTCCCATTCCCTGTTTTCTTTATACCTGGAAGGTGCTTTCCTTTCTACTGCCTGCCCTCAGCCTTGCACCATCCCCGGGGAGTGGGACTGTGTAAGAGATTGGGACTCTGAGACCAGGACAAGGGGAATGACAGGTCATTAGTTAACCCATGGCCAAGCAGAAATTCAATTCGGGTTTCGCCATTCCTCTTTCCCTCCATAACTGCCTTCACAGCTTGAATCACACACACACACACACACACACACACACACACACACACACACCCCATACAGGTTCCACAGTGGCACAGGGTTTTGGTAAAAAAAGCTATAAAAATATCGCTTTCCAGTTACCTTTGATAATGCTACTCTGATCAATGACTTTGATTAAGCTAATCTATATTTAGGTACAACTTGAAGTCTGGGCTTAACTTATCGATTTGGATAAAGGGCATTTTCAAAGTGTAAAGACTTGCTTAGCACAAAGCTAAATGCTGGTGAGTTCAAAAAAATGTTCAGAATTCCAACTTTCCTGAATCTGATGAAATTCTAAATGAGGCAGTAATTTGGACAGACGGGAGGCTGGCTTCTCCCCCTAAGTGATTCTGCTGCTAAGCGCTAGGGCAAGATGCAAATGTGGTGAGTGGCTAATAATTAAAGGATTTAATTAAGCATCGTCTGGGAACGTGTCTAGTAGTGCAGTGTGCACATTGGCAGCTCCAAGCAATTGGGTGGTTACAGCAGCGAGGCAAGCATTGTTAAAGGCAAAGGAACCGATGATCTGGGGAAGATTTTCTACTCCAACGGCAAAAAGAAACACGTTAACTGTTGATAATACACATTTGGGGCAAGCGTTTCAATGAAAATGGTAAAAACAGGGGTTTTAATTGTTTACTATCCCATTATTCACTGTTACGAACCTGACATCTAGCACCTGGCTTGGCCAACGGAGGCCAAGAATAGTCTTCTGTTCATCTCTCTATTTCTGGACCTGAACACATTGTAGGTGCTCAGTGAATGCTTGAGATTGAAGGAGTAAATGAATAAACAAACACCAAAAGCAATCAAACTACCATGTAATGTTTAGCCAAAAAAAAACCGCAAAAAATCCTATGCAGGAAACAGAATCTGTACATAGTGTGATCCAACTATGTAAACAATGACATGGAAAAAGAATCAAAGGAAATGTTAGTGGTTATTTATGGTGGATGAGATCATCATGGGTGTTTTTTTCTTTCCTGCCTCTTGATTTTTTATACTTTTAAACTGTAAATATATATATAATATAAAAATATGTAATATATAAATCTATTATATTTTATAAATTATGTTATATATCTATATATTTATATACTTATAATTTCTGTTATTTATTATATAATTATACATTATATATTATGTATCAAATATATAAGATATATTAAAACCCATAAAAATAGAATTGATGTATATCCGCAAAAAAGAAAATGCTATTTTTTTAAAAGATTTTTTATTTATTTATTTGACAGATAGAGACACAGCGAGAGAGGGAACACAAGCAGGGGGAGTGGGAGAGGGAGCCTGATGAGGGGCTCGATTCCAGGACCCTGGGATCATGACCTGAGCTGAAGGCAGACGCTTTAATGACCGAGCCACCCAGGCGCCCCGAAAATGCTATTTTTAAAAGTTTTTTAAATGCTGCTATTTTTAAAAGATTTGATTTATTTATTTGAGAGGGTGAGAGAGAGAAAGCATGAGCGGGGGGAGCAGCGAGGGAGAGGGAGAAGCAGGCTCCCCGCTGAGCCAGGAGCCCGATGCGGGGCTCCATCCCAGGGCCCTGAGATCATGACCTATGCCAAAGGCAGACGCTTAACCGACTGAGCCAACCAGGTGCCCCTAACTGCTGCTATTTTTGATGAGGCACCAGAATCACAGGTGGATGAGACATTAGGAATGATCCATTCATTTCATTCATTCACTCAGTCAGTCAACAAACAACTAATTAGACAACTGTACTTATTATACACGGCAGTCTGTTAGGTACGTCCTTGCCCATAATCTTGCAAACTTTCACATTCATCTCAGTTAACTCCCTGTAACCATTCCTATGTGTTCTAATTTCCAAATCAGGAATCTGTCAAAGTCACATATCTGTTAAGCAGGATCCTAACCAAGGCATCTAACCCCAGAACTGCAGCTCTTAACTGCTCTGCCAGCCAAATTTCCTGGTTAGCCAGGTCAAGCAAACCCCTCCAGCTGTGACCATCCCCAGACATTTATACTCTATCTTCCTTCACCTACCATTCACTGGCTTGGTTCAGCCCTCAGAACCACACAGAATGAGCAGACCCATCACCTACTGAATGACCATGTGTTCTCTTCAAGCCCTATATGTTCCAGACTAAACATTCTTAGATCCTTTGACAATCTTTTGGGGTTTCCTATGTCCGAGTATCCCACCACTCTCCTCCAGACTGTTCCCATTGATCAAAGTCCTTAGAATTTGGCTCCATAGCAGAGCTCCTTGTAGTGGTTTGACCATGCAATTGGCCATATCCCACACTGCTCTGTGTGGTCTGACCAGCATGGAGGTTCACCTCTCTTCACCCAGACACTGGGCTTCTTTTATCACAGCTCAAAAGCATGCTCATTTTGGCTTTTCTGCATAAGATTTTTTTTTAACATTGAGCTTGCATTTTTTAGTATATAGCATACATATATGAAGTCCTCTGTAATAACAAATGCTAAACTAGAGAAACAAATAATTCCCCAAGCCTGTATACTAAAAATTCATTTGTAGACCAGTTATTTGAAATCAGAACTTTAATAAAAACACTGTAATACATGACAATTATATTCAGGGGTCAAATCGCCAAGACTACTATAGCCCTCCGTAACTGAAATATATTTTGTTTCAAACAACGTACAAAACACTAGTAAGGACTCATATTTTTTGTAAAAGCCACTGAAACATAGAGAATACCCAGTACTGTCTTAGTAAATATAGAGTCATTTCCTGGCATATACTTATACTGTTAATTATTAGAGCAAAAATATTGAACATGATATGTTACTTTTCTTAAATTCCAGGGTTTGAGGTAAAGCAAATGTTCCTAAAGCAGGCATAAGAGGTGCTTAGAGATTTTAGGGACAGACTCTGGGAAGATTCTGGAAAGGTTCAAGAAGAGCACAAGAGATCCATGGTGCTGGTACTTGGTGTCTAAATCAACTTTAAACATGGCCCTGCTCTTTTTCCTGATACAGCCATCAGTTATATTACTCTTGATCTGAAATCTTCTCTTTTGTTCCTCAGAATGTCTTACTTTTGGTCCCAGAATCATTGTGGATTGAAGGTCAAGGATGAGGGCTTCACCAGGGGCATGAATGGCCAGAAGCCTTAAACTAAACTGAATCTAGGGACCCCACAAAGTTTTCAGGGCTCTCTCCATCTCTGGACTCCACTTCCTCTGTGATGGCTGCATTTTAGGTGGGTGCTTGATTCTTAAAGACAAAGAGGCCTCCAGCATCTCCAGGCTTACATTTAATCACCTGAATCACCCAGGCCAAAAAAATGGGGAAGTGGGCTTCTCTTTCCCACAGTTCCCACATAATTTCCAGATTAGACTCAATCTGAGTCACATGCCCATCCCTCAGCCAATCATAAGGACCAGAGGGATGGGAAACACTGATTGGCCAAATCCAAGTCATACACCCACTCCTGAAGCAGGTGGAAGGGTGGGCAGAAAGGAAGCAAAGCAGTGGTCAGCCTTATCTAAACCACATGGACACATGGTTGTGGAATAGAAAAGGGATAGTTCCCAACATGAATGGAGCTGCTATGACCCATAGGAGGATGAATGGATAATGGATAGACAAAACCATCAAATACCTAGTATAGGGAAGAAAGGAACTTACCTTTACTGAGGCCCTACTCTGTGACCAATGGTAGGTGCCCTGCAAGGCATCAATCATCCTCTCAGAAGAAAAGATGGGTAACCACTTAGTGAGTCAGCCCACAGCTAAGAGTTAAGCAAAACCCAAGGCCAGTAGATGAGGGCCTGCTGGTGACAGGATTAAGAAGGAAGGAGGCAAGGAGAATTTTTAGGGGAGACCATGGAAGAGAAGATAACATGTAGAAGGGATGCTCCTAGACCTGCTCTCTGTAAGTCAAGTTTGCCTGTAATCATTACACCAGAAAGAATAATGGCATAAAAGCCCACCTTGGGGACCAACTGGAGTGAATGGCCTTTTATCAACATGGTATCACCTGCCACACCCATCTAAGGATGGGGAAACTACAATTCCCAGAATCCCTCCCCAGTGTGGCGCCAAGTCGGGGTTTGCCAATGAGACCCTGTGAGGCGCAGAGGCCATTCTTCTCTGGAGATTGTGTCAGCAGACATGTGAGCAGATGTGAGATCCACAGCTGCTTTTCAGCCAGTGCTCGTAACACCCGTTCTGCTACTGCAGATTAAGCCAGTTGGTAGAATCTTCTGCAGAATTCTTCAGAACTAGAGCAGTTTCCTTAGAAGCTTTGGAGAAGCCTAAGATCATTAGTGTCTACTTGCCCAACCTTCTGGCTACAGCTTTCCTGATTTTCTGCAGCAATTTTTCTGACCTTTGTAACCCTAGCTCTTCCAATACTCATATAGATCCTAATTCCTAGCTTAAAGCCCTTTATTCCTAGAATACTTAGATTTGTTCCATTCTCCTGAGAAAATCCAGACTGATAGAGAACTCCAGCAAAAAAAAAAAAAAAAGGATCCTGTCCTGAGCTCTGGATCTGCAGTCTGAAAGCGCCAGCAAATGTACCTTGCAGCCTTGGGTAAATTTTAAGTTCTACAAATATACTTTTATTTCTCCTGCCTTTTTCCTACCATGCCATTGAATTTGGAGGAGCGATTGATAAATAACTTGATTTCAAAAGTTGGCTTTTTAAGTCACAAATGATGTTGCCTTACTCAGGACCAGTATGAATGAGGTCTACTCCAAGTACCAACAGTGGTGGGGTTCCCCATCTTACACACACAGACACACACAGATACACATACACACACACACATGCAAATCTCCCAGCACATTTCAGCCTCTTCAGTTGAATATATCTAATTAAAATCCCCAGGAGCTAAGATAGACTAGAGGACCCTGAGTATGGGCAAAAATAATTAACAATAATTAATAATTGTTTATTATGTTTATTTCGATTTTTAACTATTGCCCAGGTTAAGGCACCAAGAGAACCAGGATAAATAAGGAAATATACGGAGTAGGGTTTTTCTATTGGGCCTCCATCACTCAACTCCATTCACCTGAAGTCTGGGCCATGATGTTTGGAGCCTTTTAATTAAGACGCTACAGCCTGAAAATAACTGTGCAGAGGCAGAAGATTCTTAATAAATTAATTAGATTACAGCCCTGCCATCTTTAAACTTCATAAATTCTTGTGCAGCCTGTACACAATGATGAGAGGTGCTTGGTCTTTGTAAGCAGCTAGACCTAGCTTAATATCCTGGCATTGAATCTTACTACATATTTACACTACATTTAAAATGTTGAGCCCAAGTCTTCTACATCTGTAAAATAAGGATAATAATAATATCACTAATGAAGTAGGTATAATTATTTTTTACACCTAAGGAAACTTCCCAAGAGCAATGATGGACCCAAGGGATAGCTAGAGGGGAGGGTACTTTATACTCTTTCATAATCTCCACCAGCACCCTCCCACCCAAAAAGCGTAATCTAAGTAAAAGTGATGTACTTGCTGTCAAAATGCAATTCAATGTTGCAATTTAATGTTGAAATAAAATTCAGAAGGAACTCCTAGGCTCTTCCTGGCAGAATGCCCTCACCCCATTTGGTTCCTGCCTTATAAGCTGCCACTTCCAAAAGAAAATCAATTTGAGATGAGAGTAATCTCTCTAAAATATTTCTTCTCATGACAATGTTCCACCAAAACTCTACTCTGAAGAAAATCACTAGGTTAATGATTTTAAATATCTGGGTTAAATCTTCAATTTGAACCATTCCATGAGACAAGGGTGATAATGATTAGATATAAAATGAACTTACTCACTGGGAGTAAAAACATGGTGAGTGGTCAAAAAGATCAATAAAACTGAAAGCCTCTAGTCAGACTAAGAGAGAGGACACAACTTACTGATATTGGAAATGAAAGGGGGGACATCACTACAGTTCCCATGGAAATTAAAAGTATTATAAAGGAATATTATGAACAATTCTATGCCTACAAATTTGATACCCTAGATGAAAGGACCAATTCCTTGAAAAACATAATCTGTCAAAATCCACACACAAAGAGAATAGATGGTGTGAATAGCCCTACATCTATTAAATACATTAAATTAATAATTAATAGTCTTCCAAAACAGAAAACACCAGGCCCAGATAGGTTCCCTGGTAAATTCTACAAAACACTGAAGAAAGAAATCATACCAATTCTCTATAATCTTTTTCAGAGGATAGAAGCAGAAGAAATAATCCCTAACTTATTCCCTGAGGTAAGCATCACCCTAATACCAAAACCAGACAAGGGCATTATAAGAAAACTATAGACTGGGGCGCCTGAGTGGCTCACAGTCAGTTAAGCATCTGCCTTTGGCTCAAGTCATGATCTCAGGGTTCTGGGATTGAGCCCCACATCGGGCCCCCTACTTAGTGGGGAGTCTGCTTCTCCCTCTCCCTCTGCCCCTCCTCCTGCTCATGTGCTCTCTCTCTCTTTCAAATAAATAAAATCTTTTTTTAAAAAAGAAAACTATAGACTAATACCTCTCTTGAACATAGATGCAAAAATCTTCAAAAATATTAGCAACTCAAATCCAAAAAAGGATGAAAAGAATTACGCACTACAACCAAGTGGAATTTATCTCAGATATGCAAAGCTGGCTCAATATTTGAAAAATCAATTAATGTAATCCATCACATCAAAAGACTGAAAAAAATCACATAATCATGTCAATAGATGAAGAAAAGGCATTTGACAAATCCAACAACCATTCATGACAAAAATTCTCAGTAAAGTAGGAATAATAGGGAACATTTTTTACTTAATACAAGCTACGTACAAAAAACCCTACAGAAAACATCATACTTAATGATGAGAAATGTGAAGTTTTCCACTAAGGTATAAGGCAAGGATATCTCCTCTCACCATTCCTTTTCAATATCATACGGGAAGTCCTGGCTAATGTGGTCAGGAAGAAAAAGAAATAAAAGGTATACAGATTGAGAAGGAAAAAATACAACTTTTTTTATTCACAGATGACATGACTGTCTATGTAAAAAAAATCTGAAATAATCAACAAAACTCCTGGAACTGTTATTTTAAATATACAAAGAACTCTTAAAACTCAACAATAAGAAAACAAATAACCTGACTAAAATGTGGGCCAAAAACTTTAAGAGACACCTCATCAAGGAAGATATATGATGGCAAACAAGCATATGAAAAGTTGCTCCACATCATATGTCATCAGGGAAATTGCAAATTTAAACAATGAGAAACCACTACATACCCAGTAGAATGGCCAAAATCTGGAACACGGACAAGAGCAAATTCTGGCAAAGAGGTAGAGCAACAGGAACTCTAATTCATTGCTGGTGGGAATCAAAATCGTACATCTACTTTGCAAGACAGTTTGGTAGTTTCTTATAAAATTATACATATTCTTACTGTATAATCTAGCAATTATGCTCCTTGATATTTTACTCAAACAAACTGAAAAGTTATGCCCACACAAAAACCTGAATATAGATGTTTATAGCAGCTTTATTCCTAGTTGTCAAAACTTGGAAGTAACCAAGATAGCCTTTGGTAATAAATTGTGGTCCATCCAAACAATGGAATATCATTCAGCACTAGAAAGATATGACCCTATGATTTCACTCATATGTGGGATTGAAGAAACAAAACAAAGAAGAAGAAAAAAAGAGACAAACCAAAAAAAACATACTCTTAAATGTAGAGAATAAAGTGGTGGTTTCCAGAAGGGAGGTGGGTGGGGGATGGGTGAAATAGGTCAAGGGGATTAAGAGTACACTCATCATGATGAGCACTGAGTAATGCATAGAATTGATGAATCATTATATTGTACACCTAAAACTGATATAACCCTGTATGTTAATTATACTTTAATAAAAAACAAAAACAAACAAAAAAGGAAATGAGCTACCAAGCCATGAAAAGACATGGAGAAACCTTAAATACATATTCTAAGTGAAAGAAGCCAATCTGAAAAGGCTACATACTATGTGATTCCAACTCTGTGACATCCTGGGAAAAGCAAAACTAAAGAAACAGTAAAAAAGTCAGTGGTTGCCAAGGGTTTGGAGGGGTAGGGACAGATAGGGATAAATAGGCAGAAGAGAGAAAATTTTCAGGGCACTGAAAATACTCTGTATGATACTATGATGATGGATATATGTCATTATACATGCCTAGAATGTACAACAGCAAAAGCAAACCCTCATGTAAACTATAGGTTTTGAGTATGTATCAGTGTAGGTTCATTAGTTGGAACAAATGTACCACTCTGCTGACTGATGCTGATCATGCGGAAGGCTATGCATGTGTCGGGGCAGAGGGCATACAGGATATACCTATACTTTCTTCTCAATTTTCTTGTGAACCTTAAACTGCTCTAAAAAGTATCTTCAAAAAAAAAAAAAAGAAAAAAGGAAAGAAAAAACAGTGATGGGCATTTGATCAGATTGACTACTCCAGGGTAGAACCTACCCATATACAGCAAAATTTTCAAACGTCTCCCCAGCTCTGTCACTCATTCATCTACTCCATAAATAAAGATTAATTAATAAATTAATTACCTAATAAAGGTTAGTTAATCAAGACTGTGGATTTTTTTGCCATAGGCTGTGCTAGGTTCCAAGGGAATATTCTAGCGGACAAAACAGACAGGGTCTCTGTACCATGGTCCCATCTAACTCCTAGGCTTGTGTTACGCAATCTTTTTTTTTCTTTTCCTCCATTCTTGCCCCACCACCCGACCCACCTCCCCACCAGAAACTTTCTACAATTTTTTTTCTGAATCACTTCCCACAAGATTTTTTTCAGGTTTATTCCAGAATCTTTTTCCCCTGAAATTTTAATACCACAGATACATCTGTTTATGTACTGAATGTATATCTATGCTATACATTTAAAAAATTAGATTTTTTCATCTTCCAAGAACTAATTTTTGCCCCTTTCAGGACAATACTGCCCGCATTGAGAATGCATGTCCTAGAGCATAAAGATAAACCAGAATAGAACAAATGCCAGAAGCTGAAAGACCTTGGAACCCAATAGTCTACGTTGGGGTGGGAGTAGGGACAGAGGGAAAAATGGGTAACAGAGTTTAAAAATGAATGAGTTAAGGTCAATCAAAAAGGACTGATCAAATGTCTACTAGATGTCCCCAACTTGTGGGTGTGTGGGATACTAAAGAAGCAGACGTCATCCCTGCCTTTAAGGACTAGACTCTGAATGCCTCTATTTGGAGACCGAAGAAGAGAACACATGAACTCTTCGAGAACAGTGAAGTCCCCGCTTTGGTGAGCATTGCATGGGCAGTGGGGGTCTAGGACAGAGCTGTCACTGTGGGCGGGGGGTTGGGGGAGCAAAGGAAGGCTCTCTGGAGGAGCTGGAACCAGAAAGCCTCAGTAAATAGGTATTTGGATACATTCATGCAGCAAACAATTATTTAGCATCTGCTAGGGTAGAGCACTGAGCTGGGAACTGGACTGCCAAAGATGACCTGGGCCCTACAAGCCATGGAAGCTGGTGGAAGAACAGATAAACACAGGAAAGACTCTCCACAAGGAACAAGTACCCAGGGAAGACAAGGCCTCATGGCAGGGTAGAGAGATCAGACAGAGGGGCCAGGAAGTCCTGGTTTCAAAACCCCTCTGAGCCTCAGTTTCCACCTCAGGGCAGTAGGGAGAAACATGCCCTCTCGGTGGGGTTACTGGGAGACTGTTGGTTTAGGCCCTTGAGAAGCAGGCACCACAATAGGATTAGCTGGGCTCATGAGTTCCTGGGGGTCGGGGAGCTGGAGGAGGTGGGCAGAATCACCAGATCACCATGTAGCTGCCCTTGCAGAGGAGATGGGGATAGAAGGAAAGCAGGGTGGTCAGGAAGAGTCTTAGCCTATGTGCAGTTCTAAGAAAGATTAAGTGGGATACCCTGGAGTCGGTGTTGCACATCAGAGGAGACCCACACTTTGTAGTCTGTATCCCTGCCCAACTCAGCCAGCCAGTGGCTGAAGCAGCAGCGTAAATGTGGGGGACACAGAGTGTGGCAGCCGAGCCCGTCCCCAGTCCTTCTCCCCAAAGTGGCGGACCTGAGAGCTTTATGCTCACAGGCTTCACAGGCACATTAAACGAGAAAATGTGCATACTCACTATAGTTCTGTCAAGCACAAACTTTGAGCAGCCTTGTCCATGGTAAGGTATTATTATGATTATTATGAACAAAATACCAAGAGAACATCAGTTATGGGGTGTGCTTATTAATTTCTCCTGGAGGGCTTTAGAGGGGTTCACAGAGGGGGAATGGGGATGAGCAGAGCCCTGCAGAATAGCTAAGGTGTCTTCAAAGAAGGAGAAGCTTCTGGCCAGATGGGATTAACTGCCCAGGAGATGGAGTCAAGGATAGGCTGGACCCCCACAGGCTCGCCAAACACACAAAGACCTCAAGCAGAGTCTTAACTGGTGGAGGATGATAAGTTTTCCCCAATCCCCACCACAGGCTGCCCCTCTTTCAAGTCCGTGCACCCAGCAGGGTGGCACGCTGTCGGCCTGCCTCTGGCTTGCCCACCGACCTCCCGATGGTAACATCCAGAAGCAAACCGATGCTCTTTCATGAGGGTCATCGGACAAAGAAAGACCAATCGCCGCATGTATTTTAAACTCTTTCCTGCTGTACACGCACTTCAGAGAGTTAGGAATGGACCACACCCAGATTGGGGCTAGCCTGGCTTCCCCTTTATAAGCAGGTCTAAGATGAAGTTTCATCTGTAGGAAATGCCACAGGAAGCAATTTCCACGGCCGTCCCTGCTTTTATGACCTGCGAGTCAGAGCGCAGGAGTCACCCTCTGACGACAAGCTGCACACAACACTCACCTTGCTGTCCATGCCTCCCGTCTGCTTGTTTCCCCCTCTGGATGGAGTGCCTCGCTCTCCTACCAAACTCACTGATGACTCCCACTTACCCCTGAATCATCGGTCTCCTCCCCCGGGAAGTCTTCCTGGGCTTCGGGCTGGGTTAGCTGCTCATCTTCTGCACTCAGCACACACCTGTGCATGCCTCCATCCTTGCACTTGGCATATTGTGCCTTGACTTCTTGCCTGTGGACCGAGCTCCTTGAAGAAAGTGCCCATGTGGCAGTCACCTTTGTGTGGCCCACGCATCACCCTCGCAGGCCTGGCTCACGTGCACCTTGGGAGCAGCTCCTAGAATAAATGAAGCACCATGATGAATAATGGGATGGGGAGGGGAGCTGGGGTAGAAACCAATGGTGTGAAAGGAAGTCCTCTGAGGGACTGGAGATGGGGCTTCGCAACCCTGGGAATGAGAAAAACTGCTGAAGAAACAAGCATCACTGTACAGAGGGAAACAGAGAGCGGGGCAGGGGCGGGGGGGACCTGGGGTGACGGCAACACCTGGCCGCCATGAGCCCAGGCTGTTGCTTTCAGCTCTCACTTCCTTGCTGGGCACAGCAGCGAGGCCGGGCCGGACCCCAGAACACCTCTGAGTTGCTCAACCCTGGCTTGTCTTTCTGAAATTAGGGGCTTTCCTCTAAGCCCTCCATGTTAAGGGAAAATGCAGATATTTGAGGGTTAGCTCCTCCAATGGTATGTCCTGCACACCTGTGATAAAATGCGGTGCATGGGTCCAAAGACCTAGCACTTGATGGATTTCAGGTGAAGCTCACTTCGCAAATATTGTCCCGTTTGGAAGTGCAGTACTGAAAGAACGTGAGGGTCACATTTAAAACTCAAGCCCCTCCTGGGTTGATATCTTCCCCCTACCGCAACAAGGTGCAACACTCTGAACAAGACTATACACCAGCGAGCACAACACGAGATTGCCTAGTTGAGTGTTATTATTCCACGGATAAGGAAATGGACCTAGAAACCCCATGATCTGCTAAGGGCATGCAGATGGCAGGGGATGCTGGTGCTGGGGATGGATTTGTGAATCAGATCCTATAGTGGATTGAACTGGGTCCTCCCAGAAGACATGTGCAAGTCCCAACCCCAGTACCCATGAATGGACCTTATTTGGAAATAGCGTCTTTGCTAATGTAGTTAAGATGAGGTCAGACCGCAGGAGGGTGGGCCCTAATTCAGTGACAGGTGTCCTTAGAAGAGAGACGTTTGGACATAGAGGCACATGGAGAAACATGCCATGTGAAGAGGGAGGTAGAGGCTGGTGTTACGCCTCCATGAGCCAAGGACACCAAGCATTTCTGGCAGCCCCAAGAAGGGAGGCACAGAATAGATTCACCCTCTGTTCAGAGCCCCCAAGAAGGAACCAGCTCTGCTGACACCTCGATTTTGGACTTCTAGCTCCTGAACTGTGAGAGAATAAGTCTTCGTTGTGTTCGATCTCCTGCTTGCGGCACTTTGCTATGGCAGCTGTAAGAAACCAATACAAACCCCAAGTCTGTTTTTTTGCCTGCACAAGTTTCCAGAACTAGAACCTAAGGGTAGAAAACATACTTCTAACTGAATGCTCTTTCTGCCACATCAAGGAGAAAGAGGAAAATGCGACCCCTCTTGACCCCAATTCTGCTGAGCACACACATCTGAAACAGGGAGATGTCCCTTCTTTGGGAGCAAGCTTGAGAGACATGGTTAAGTTGGATCAGTGCTAAGGACTCAAGCATTGCTGTCAAGGGATGCATATTCTGGAAGCCAAGATACAGTGGTCATCCTAGAAAATAACTTGGAAAGATATATGCCTGCCCAATTTCCCAACCCAAATGATAAGTAGTCCCAGAGGATGCTTTAATTCTAGAATTTCCAATGTTATTTACGTGGTCACATGACTTGCTACACATACACTCTTGGAATTGGTGAAAAACACAGTATTCCAAGAATATCAGCCCGGAGCTGCCAAGTTGCTTCTCAATGGAGCCTGCAATCACTGAGGTGTGAGATAATTGTCTTTCCCTAATCAGATCATCACTGCCACCCAAGCTGTTCCAACACCCAAGGCAGAAGAGAGGCGGGGAGGGAATCAGAACCATATTCTCTAGCCTCAGCTGGGGTTTCCCTGGATGTGAGGACTCAGAGAGAGACCCTCAGTGGTGGTTCACATTTCCAAAGTTTTGGTCCAAATTCATTTTTCATCTCATAACCGTTCTGGATGATCCAACACGCGTAAGGGTCTGTTTGGGGTTCTTTTGTGAAACTGTCAAAACCATGACCTCATCTGGAGCCATCTGCTGGCAGGCAGGATTGGCACGGAGCTTGCTTCTGACTCGTGTCCCTGGAGCAATCGATTCAAGATGGCCACTCTGGGCACGAGGCTTGCTAAGCAACACCGAAGCAGATAACTGATTGCTCCATCTCTTTCTCAAGTTACCAAACATGTCAGTGTTAAGGCAGCCTCCACCAAAGGCTGCCTGCCAGGCATGGCAAAGGGAAGACATCATCCACTGACCCAGAAACACAAACTCCTACATGGCCTGGAGTCGGGGGGGGGGGGTGCGTCCCCCTCACCCCAATGCCCCTGCCTGGACATTAACTTGCAAAGCAAAAGGAACATGATTTAATCAGAGAAAACTACTGTCTTTGGAGCAGAAAGCATGTGGGTACTATCAACATGTGCACGCCAACAACACAAGATGACCTTGATCTGACGCCGTGCGGCTGAACCCAGGCTCTCCCCATAGCAGCAGAGTCCGTGGGAAAGAATCACTCTGGGCATAATTCTGATTCAGTTTGTGATTATCTGAAGAGAATGAACAGGGACATTCTACAAAGGCACAAAGCCCAGAGGTGTTTGGGAATTCTGGCTGGGGTTGCTGAGCACAGCAGTTTTCGTGGTCTCTGCAATTACAGAGCAGGTGTGTTTTTAGGTGCTCAGGAGAAGAAGATTCCTCATTTTTTATCACACGTCCCTCCTCCTTTCCTTTCTCTGGGAGAGAAAGAAAGAAGCTTGAGAAATATGTGGAAAAATTATTTCTGACCCAATTTGTTGTTATTGCCAATTTGCTTCCCGAAGTGGCTAATTGGGCAAGCCCAGCAGAACATTCCAGTTTCTTCTGGGGAGCCAGTTTCAGAGCAATTCTGTGCCCTCCCTCTGCTGAGAGCCGAGATGGTGCCACTTTCCTCAGATGTCCTATTGTTTGTGATATCATAACAATGACCTGCACTGGGGCCGGGCGCGGGGTGAGCCTCTTCTCCCGTGTTAAAACCGGCGACTAGACATTTCTCACAAATCTGAGCTGTTACAGACTGCTCAGGCATGCGTTAAGTCTGGTGTGAGCCCATAATTGTAGCCAAACGAGGTATAATTACTTGAAACTTGGGTCAAGTGGGTAGTGGTAATTTGCAAGATGGTCACCATGACATTATCAACACAGAGCAGAATAAAAGCAGGGTAGCATCACTATCCGTAGGATGCAGTGAGGAAAAAGCTGTGAGGCACAAGAGGGTCTCAAAAGAGATAAGGAGGGAGGAGAGAGAAGATTCTCTCTGCCTGGAGGTGTCACTCCTAAGCTGCCAGTGTCACTGATAGCCTGTGCCCAGATCCCTTCAGTAGGGGTGAGTTTTGCATCATCTCCTTTCAGCCTGGACCAGGCCCCCATGTGCAAAGAAGACCTTCTAGTAACAAGAACATATATGGCAGGGGTGGGAGGGGATTGGAAAAGAACATACCTTAGCAATATTACTTCTTGACTTCACCCACCCCTTGCCCCCTAGAATTAACACGTGTTGTCGATGGGGTCTATAATGCGACATCAAGAAATGTTCATTCCCTTTTCTTTAGATTTTATTTATTTATTTGAGACAAAGTGAGAGCCAGAGAGATCACAGAGGGAGAGCGAGGGGGAGAAACAGACTCACTACTGAGCAGAGAGCCTGATGCGGGGTTCGATCCCAGGACCCTGAGATCATGACCTGAGCCGAAGGCAGATACTTAACTGACTGAGCCACCCAGGAGCCCCGAAATGTTCATTCCTAAAGGAAGGCTGCTCATCCAACCCCAATAAAACACAATTGAGCACAAACACCTTCTCTATCTTTACAAAGTCCAAACTGGGCCACATATTTGTGAACCCATTTGACATTTCGTAAAGGGTATTTTAGCTCATACCCACCCAAGAATAATGCCAGAGAAGAGAAACAGCTTACTGCCAAATGAGTCACGTATACGACTCTTAGGCCTTCTTTCTTTACTTTCTCTAGATCAAAAGTCAGAAGTGGCTGTTCTTTGGACTGTTGTCATTAAGACAGCCTTGTAACTTAAAATACCAAATATTTTATGAAACTACCAAAAATAGCAATTTTTACACCCAGGAATCCACTCTAGCTTTATGATATGGAGATTTTTATGACACACTTTAAAAATCACATTTAAAAAAAAATCACATTTTACTCATGCTTTTGTTTAATAAATCTCATAGCCAAAGGCAATAAAGCAATGATATGGCCCAATAATTAATACAAAGCACTGATATTCATGATTTGAAACAAACACAAATGCAAATTTTAGTGCATTTAGCTAAATCACAAGTACATACCGAGGGTCTATATCATCTTATTATCTTACATGATGATTGTTAATATTCACTATCAAAGTGACTGCATCTTATGTTTAAACATCCATAATAATGATTATTATTAGTTGGTACTGGTTTTAAAATCCAGCCAAAGTAATTTCAGGCAAGGCAATGAATGCAAAGATTTTTGTCTTCTACAGGACTGAGAACATGATGGAGCTCTGGTCATTCTTTTGGGGAAATGTGGCAACAGGGTCACACTTAGCACCAGCCCCACTGAGCTTCCTAATCTACTTAGCAATGGGGGCAGAGCTTTCCAAGGACATGGTTCAAATCTGAGGTAGCAGTGGGTCTGATCCTGGATCAGAGCTGGGTGCCCTGAGCATCCCATTTGCTGCAGGTGGGTCCAGGTTGACATTTGGCCATTCTACGAGAGCAGGGATCCTCAACTGTCAGGGCACTGGAACCCCCAAATTTGAGGTAAGAAACACCAAACTAGGTGAGGAGCAATAGACCATCTACTTGAGCCTATGCGCACTGTCACCCCAAATTAAGCTGTAACCTTCCACTAGGACTTAACAGGTCTCTGGGAAACAAATTGCACTGGGTGATTAAACAAAACAAAACAAAACCAGAAGACTGGAAAATATGATGCAAATTTGCAGTAAGTGTTTATGTGGTCAGAGAGGTCTTGGCTGACATTTGTGTACCTGCTCCTCCAAGGCCTGCCACCATCTAACACAAGTTCCTTCAAGTGCTGATTGCTCCAAGGAGACCAGAATGGAGCACTCTGCTGGACGGGTTCTGGAGACAGAGTATCATTCTCAGTCTCCCACTCACTGAGCTGCTGGCAAATTTCCTTACCTCCCCACATCCCGGTTTTCTCATCTGCAAAATGAGCTTTGGTGAGGATCAGTGTGAGATGATGAGCTGTTTGCAGCCCCAGGGACTTTTCCTCCCACCCTTGCTTCTTCGAGAAAGCTGCTTATGTTGGTTTCCACCATGGCGGCATGCTCCAGCCATGGTTGAGCACAAATATGCACTCCTGGGAGGGACGAGTCCCTGCTCACACTGCCTCAAACATGCTGTGTGTTTCTTTCATTGTGATGATCCTATCCTACATCATCCAGTTTGTTTGTGAACTTATTGTCAATTCCCACTGCCCCACAACTCTGCCATATACACACACATGCAACTTCTAAGAAAGCTGGGATCTTGCTGACTTTATTCATTGCCTTATTCTTAGAACCTCAAACTAGGCTTGGCACAGAGCAGGAGCTCAATGAACATCTGTTATTGAATGAATAAATGCATGTAAAGTCCTTGACCAGTATTAGGCCTTCAAAAAATATAGGCCAGATAAATGAATAAAAGGAACTTGAGAAGTTTCTAGTCCAATTACACATATTTGGAGGATCCCTGAATTCACTCGATCTCACGCTTTCCATGTTATCTGCCCGATATCAAATGAAGGTTCTTGAAGGCAGGACCCCCCTCATTACCTGGACGTGGGCAGAGGAGGCAGAAGAGAGCTCCGAGGCCCTCACGCCAAACACGCAGGAGTCCAAATTCTGGCTCTGCTGTGTGACCTTGGGCCAGTCATCTACCCTGGTTCTCCTTCTGAAAAGACAGAGTAAATGACACAGCGTCCTTGGGCTCCTATGAGGATTAGTAGAGAGAAAGCCAAGTTTTCAGCAGGATTGGCTACAGAATTTCCAAGGCCTAGTGAAAAGTGAAACCGTGGGACTCGCTCAAAGTTGCTAAGAACTTCAACTTGGCGACAGTAGAGCGTTACACCCAGCGCAGGGCCTTTCTAAGCACGAAGCCCGGTGGGACTACACGGGTTGTGCCCAGGCTGATGTCTGGCAAGTAGTAGAGCTCCAGCAAATGGGTGTCTTTTTTTTTTTTTTCCCTTCCCTTCTCATTAAAAATCTGATGTAATGAAATGAGACAGATTGTTAACTACTGGCAGAACAAAGGGATCCTGAGCCGCACAACTTCTGCTAATGCTAACCATTCAGGCTAATTATCCAGTTTGTGAATTATTCAGATACCTTCGTTGTCTTTCTTCTTGTTCTTTGAGTTATGTCACTGCTAACTGAGAATTCAAAAATAAACTGTTCCAGGGGCGCCTGGGTGGCTCAGTCGGTTAAGCGTCTGCCTTCGGCTCAGGTCATGATCCTGGAGTCCCGGGATCGAGTCCCGCATTGGGCTCCCTGCTCGGCGGGGAGTCTGCTTCTCCCTCTGACCCTCCCCCATCTCATGCTCTCTCTCTCTCTCATTCTCGCTGTCTCAAATAAATAAATAAAATCTTTAAAAATAAATAAATAAATAAATAAACTGTTCCCTCCCTGCAGTTTTCTCTTGTACCCTGATAAATGACCATTGGGGGGAAAAAAAGAGTTTGAAACCACAGGCTCACATATTTGGACTAAAAAACCTGCGATATTTATCCCTGATGTACTCACTTATTCAATATGCATTTATTGGTTGCCTTCAATAGGCAGGAAAAATGGACAGTTCCTAAGATAAGGACCTGGAATTCATTTGGACCTTGGTGGTTGTAAAAGACAGAAACCCAATCAGTTAATTTAGGCAAAGGAGGAATTTATTGGTTTACTTGACTAGGAAGTCCTGCAGTCCAGCTCAGGTATAGTGGGATCCAGGAGTACAAATATTATCAGTCCTACCTGATGACCATGGACAAAGGTAGGATGCCAAGATTAGCAAGAAGTGGTCATGTATCCACATCTGCAGTCATGGAGAGGCAGGATATCACAACCAACAATTGCCCAGATCTACACAGGATGGGAAGGCAAATGCCTAACGGAAAGAGGGATACTGAACACCATAGGACAACAGGTACCCACTTTTGGTTTTAAGGGGGAAATTTTTGAGACTGGGATCCAATAAAGAGAACATTTCTAAAGTTTTCCAAATTCCTTCTCAACAAACATTTCAGGAAAGAAAAAAAAAAAAGCCATATTCCGAGATACTATGAAAATATGTATGACTTTTAAAATAAAACCTTTTCTTCCCTGATATTCTAGACACAGAGACTGTCTTCATGATCCCAAACATCTGGAACAGAAACAGAAAACACATAGGCAATCACCTCCCTGTTTCTAAGTCTGCAGATGTCTGGTGTCAGTCATTGCCGCGGTCGGCGTGAGCCCCTCAGACAGCCGACTCGGAATCACTTTCCACAACCGGGTTCAGATAGTCCTTTTCTGAGAAGAGAGATAACTTATCTTGTGTTGGTTCTTACAGAGCTGAGTTAGCCCTTCCCGACTTGGAGAGCCAGGGCTAAGGGGTAAAAAGGAATACAGGAAAATTTTAAAGTAACAACATTTCTAAAGCTAACCCCAGCAATGTGTTCCCTTTCTCTACCTGATTCTATTGTAGAAGGAAGGAGGTATTAAAAAGAAAAAGTCATGTACCTCCTCTCCGGCTGGGTGATGAAAAAGTTGCTTAAATAGATGTTGTGATGGGGAGAACACATGGTGAGGGGTTAAGTGCTAGTCTCAGTTCTACCCCGGAGCCTTGCACAAATCACCTCACCTGTCCAGGCTCTCCGCTCTCCTTATAAAGCACAGGTGTTGGACGGGATGATCTTTCCAGCTTATTCTAACTCCACCAGGATTATAATGAGTAAGTGGTTATAGAAGCACGGACACTAACGCTTCTTATTTTTACAACACTTTATAGTTTATAAAGCATTTTCGAGCATGGCTCATTTGATCCCCACAGGAAGTCTGTGAGTAGTAGGCTTAGTCAGACTTGGTCCCTCCATGGAATGGCAGTGTAACTCATGTGAGGACACGTGGATGATAGGTGGTAGAGATGCCCCTAAACCAGGTCTTCCCACGCGACAGGCTCTCTCCCTCATCCGTGCTATGAAATAGATCTCCAAACTTCACAAGTGGGCTCAAGTGTCAGTGTGTGATTAAAATGATCTTTGAGTATACCTTGATAGATTTCAGGTGCCATACAACAGGCCATCAAGCCTCCTAGTTGTTGTTCATTGAGTTCTGAATAAAGTGGATCTGGATTTAAGGCTAAATGATGACTTGATGCTCCGTAGTCACTCCCATGTAAAAGTCACCCAGCGACTACAGAGCTGGGACAGAGAAAGTATAGGATGAGCCAGGAATATCTCGTGGTGCCAGAAAATAAGGGAGTGCTCAAAACATGATAAGGGCTTGTTGATGGAACAGAAGAGCCAAGCCAGAGACGTTCCTAATGGCTTAAGCTGGAACAGCTTGAGCCACAAAATAAATAAGGATAACACTTATTATAAGCATTATAACTCACTGAACAGAATAGATATCCCGAGTCCATACTGACTAATTTTTATCAATTAATTAATTCAGGAGAAAAGACTGGTCTTCCTTAGACTACTATCCCAATTAATAAATGTAGAAGGACAAAAAGAAACAGAAAAATCCGTGGTAATAATAGGCCAACTCCATTATAATTGTTATTGCAGGTAAGACACTATGGATGCTAAAATTAGAGGGTGGAAGTTACAGAAACAGAACCCACCTGGTCTCATAAGATCTCCCCCAAGATATTTATTAACTAGGAGAGAAAAGATAGTAGAGAAAGCTAGCAGACCACACCTTCACCAAGAGATCAAAGTAAACGTCACCAGTAACAAGGTACATCAACATCAGGAACCCCACGATAGGATGCTCTGAGGAGAAAGCATCACTTCCGTGGGATTCCTACCAAATATGCACAACCTCATTCTAATCATGGGAAAACTTCAGCTACGCCCTGATTGAGGGCTAAGCTGGGGAATAGCTGACGAGTAATCTTCAGAAGTGTCAAGGTTGTGAAGACAAAAGGCTGAGGAACTGTCTCAGCTTGGAGGAGCCCGAGGAGAAAGAATACGTAAGTGCAATGTGGGGTCCTGGGCATTAGTGGGAAACTCAGCAAGATTCAAACATGGTATTTTGCTTAGTTAATAGTATAGGATCAACAATTAATCTCCTGGTTCTGATCATTATACTACAGTTCTATTACATGCTGATGTTACATTAGGAGAAACTGGGTGAGGGATATATTGAAACTCACTGTTACGATTTTTACAACTTTTCTGAAAGTTCCAAATGAGTTCAGATCCTCGTTTTAGATATCCTATCAGCCATTCTGACAGTTTTCTGAGCTCCTCAAAAAGTTAACTTGTCTGAGTAACTGGCTCTCCTCCATCCTGGCTCTCTCTCCAAAGGCTGTCTCTCTAGAGAGTGAGATCCATGGGAGCCCCACACCACATCTTGACCTTGTCAATTCATTGACAATCCAGCTACTGGAAACCATCCTGTGTTCTGGACCACTCATCAATGGCAAATACTGCTAAACTTAATGCCTCTTGGGAGCCCCTGTAAGCTCTGTCTTTATAGAATGCAGAAGGAGTGAGCTCATCAGCCCCAGAGATATTTAATCACAAAAGTATCTTCTTAATTTTGATCACATTCATCCTGATTCTTTTCACACAATTTCCAGAGCACAGCAACCCAAATTCTGCTAGGATAAAATCTGTCCTAAGTTCCTGCCTCCAACTCTGTCCACCCAGCAATTTCTTTGCCATTGGGGTCTCTTCCCATCCTTCATGGGTGGAGAGCACATGTTATAGCTTAACGTTTTCCACATCTTTTTTGGTTGTTGGTTTTCTTAAAAACACGCAAGTCTAAACCCGTTATGCATTTCCTGAGGGTGTGAACTGGCAGCAAATTTCTGTTCTAAGCCACATTCACCACTGACAATTTTATGACACTCTCCAATGGCACACAAAGCCACATAGCTGCAGAGCTGAGTGCCGCCTAGAAAGGAAGCAACCTCCCGAAGTTGGTGAGTTTTATTTTGGAAACTAGACTTACATTCTCCTCACGAGCCACCGCTCTCTGCTGTTACTGGGGGCTCGAGGGGCACAAGAAGGGCCCTCCCTGAATTTCCACCTGCATCACACCTGGAGCAGTGAACCAGCCAGTAGCTGATGGACTCCCTTTGTCTGAGTTTGGGGGTTAGCTTTAGGAGAAGTATAAGACTTAGTCCCTAGATGCAAGGATCTTATAGTCTGGTATCAATTTTAATTGCTGCCTTTAAATAGTTAAGTCCTATCCAAGAAGAACTTAGCATATAATATTTAGGGCAGCTGGAATCCAGGAAAGGAGAGCTAAATGGTCAGGAAACTTCCATCAGGAGGGGAATTTCATCCATTCACACAATAAATATTTATGTTCCTTTTCTGTGCCAGGCCCTGTTCTAAGTGCTGGGGTCTCAATAGCAAACAGATAAAAACAAAAACTAATAAATAAACGAGTTCATTTCAGATAGTAGGAAACAAATGAAGGAAAATTAAATTTAAAAAATCAAGATTGGTGGAATGTATTCAGTTGATCTGCAGACTTCAGTGTGGAACGGCCAGCCAGGCAAACCCAATGTCACAGCAATTTTTATTCAGGCTTTTGGAGCTCATTCTTTGGACCCCAAATCTCAAATTGATTTAAAGTTTTTGTCCTCTGTAGACGCTATGTTTCTACCCTATACAGAAACAGGATTTGCACCCAATAAGATTCAAACAGATCTCATCTCTGGCAGTTTTCTTTTAAATTCCAAGAATCAAGGGTCAAGGTGACTTTTTGCCATCATTTCTAGAAAGAAGAAACTGTGCCAAAGAGGAAAAATGCCATTTTTTGTGGACCATAGCCCTATCATCACTTCCTTGGCCAAGTGCATCTAAGTCCATTCATTCGACAGGCAATGGTATTGACTGAACATCTAGGACAGTGCCTGAACACAGTAGTTATTCAATAAATGTTGGTCAAAGTAAGTTGTCACCTAGAGTTTTGGTCTTAACTGCACTTAAAATAATACAGGATATTAAAATGTGATGAGGATGTTTCTTTTACATAACTTTTATACATTTATGGATCAATCCATTAATGTGACAAAGAGCTTTAAAAATAGAAAGTATAACCCAGAGGCAAGCACTCACATTATTATTATTCATGGAAGTTGTAAGATAGTACCTAGCCACCAAGAGCTAATGAAAGTGTCCAATGAATGGAAAATGACCCAAGGACACCCAATGAAAGCCATGCTATAGTTTACAGTATCAATTAATGTCCTTAAGAATAATCATTAAGGCAAGCCCTATGAATAAAAAGAAATTGCTGCACCTTTATGGCTTAGTTAGAAAGTCCTCCCTCACTAACTGCACTCCCCTAGCAGCCTGTAATGCTGCGAGACATTTATCATTAGTGAATCCACCTTTGAGGCGAAGGGACTGCATCCTTGGGGTATATGACGATAGTTAGCAAAGTGGGCCTGATGAGCCATGGAAATAACAAACTATTTCACCCATTGCCCAGAGCTCCCTCCCCCAGGCTTCCCGGTTTAGGAAAAGGTACTTCTATACTCCTGGTTCCTCATGCCAAAAACCTTCTTTTATTCCTCCTGTTTTCTACAAAATACATCTCAACCATATATTGCTTTCCATCTCACTGCTACAACCCTACTCCTGTCCACCATACTATCTAGTCTGAGCCAATCATGTTGGTCATTTCCCCTTGCCAGGAATCGATTAGCCATGAATGTGTGATGCAATTATGTTCAATGATATAGGAGAGAAAACCTGCTGAGAGCTTCTGGGAAAGGTTCCCACACTCCTAAGAAGAGACATTTAGGAAGAGATGGCCTTTGATTCAACTGGACTTCATCCTTTCTAGATGTGACACTTAGAATCCAAACAGCCGTCTGGTCCACATAAGAGAAATTAGCCTGGGGACAAAGCCAACACTCCAAGACAGGCAGAACGGGGACACAAAGAGTGAAGGTCCTGATGATATTGATGAGCCTCTGCATTAACTCACCAGAGAGCCACCGTATGCCTGAGCTACTTAAAAGATGAGATAATACATATCATTATTGTTTAAGTCACTTTGGGTTGAGAATTTCAAGGAGAAGCCTGTAGCCAAAGGCATTCTGAATAATTCAGCCTGGCATGCCTCATCTCCTCTCCTTTAGGCAAACTCCAAACCATCCTTCATGCAGCAACCAGAGTGATCCTTTCAAAAGAATAAACCCAATTATGTAATTACCCTGCTCAAAACTCTTCCACCAAGCTCTATCAGTTATCCATTGCTGCATAACCAACTACCCCGCCCCAAACTAAGGAGCTTACAAGAACAAACATTTCTTATCTCATAATTTCTGTGGATCAAGAATTCAAGAGTGGCTTAGCTAGGAGGTTTGGCTTAGTCTCTCATCAGGTTGCGGTCAACATGTTGGCTGGAACTTGACCAGGGCTAGAGAATCGGCTTTCAAAATGGTGCACTCACATGTGCCAGTGGGAGGTCTCAGTCATGTGTATCTTCTTAGTAGGGCTGCTAGAGTATCTTCAGAATATAGCAGCTGACTTCTGCCAAAGCAAGTGATCCAAGAGCAAACAAGGAGGATGCCACAGTGTGTTTTTCTCTCCTAATTTTGAACATCACACGTTGTCACTTCCAGCACATTCTAAAGTATAGACTGCACTTAACAGGAAGAGAATTAGGATCTGCCTTTTGAAAGGATGAGTACCAAAGAATTTGTGTGGGCAAATCTTAAAATTACCCCCACAGGCTTTGCATGATCTGACCCATGCCTACCTTTCTGACCTCACATCTCGTTGCTTTTCCCTCGGATAAGCCATGCTCCAGGCCCACTGGGGGCTCCCCTCGAATTCAACACATCAAGCAGTTTCCCTCCTCTAGCTATTTGCACATTGCATTCCCTCTGCTTGCAACACTCTCCTCAATTCCTCACCTGTCTGGACACTTCTCCATCTCTACATCTCAGCTTCAATGTCACTTCTCCAGAAAGGCCTGCCCCAACTGCCCACACTAAGTAAATCCCCGTGTATCACAGCTTCCCACATTGTCCCTCCTGCCATTTGTGACAGTTTTAACTGCTTAAGTTATTTATGTTGTTACTTTTTGAAGATGCAAGGGGAGAGACAATGATTTTACCCACGATAGTATCTCAAGAGTCTAGAAAAGTATGTAGTGCAGAAGAGGCTCTCCACACATCTTTGTTCAGTGAGTGGACGAGCAAACAAACGCATCATCCTTGGACACACACAGAAAATGTGCCAGTTGCAGACCGGTTGAATCATACAAATTCAGGATGTGCCACCTTTGGGGAAAACACTGAGCATAAGTAGAATTGGGAAGTTAAAACTGCTGCAAGATGGTTGGATTCTGAAGCAGAAAAGCAGAGCCAGGCTAGTAAAAGGCAGGAAGTGGGTTTCATACCCCCGGGGTGTAGTGCTCTGGACAGAAGACACAGAGGCACCCAGTGGAGACGGTTTATTCGCATGGCTTGGGTGCTCACCTGCCCCACTCTGCCTCTTCTTCAGTCCTGTTTTTCCGCCTTCCCTGAGAGACCACGACTCCCGGCAACACAGCAAGGGTAGGGGTGTAAATGGACAAGTGGTGGCACTCGGCCACCATGGGGCTACGAGATCAAAGGTCAAGAAGGGCAGGATTCGGAGGGCTTGAGGGAACAGCGTATTCTAGAGGGCAGCCTTTCATGAGGTAATTTTGGCAAGAAACGTTCTGCAGACTTCTTCAAATGATCAAGGGCTCCATTATCCTCCAGGCGTCAGAGGTGCTGAGATTTCTCCCTGTTCCCACGATGCTACACAAGGAAAAAGCCTGGCAGATGCAGGAATCTGGCAAGAAGCAGGGAACATCCTCGACCTCCCCTGCTTAAAACCTGAAGGGGGATTTTCTCAGCCCTGAGGCCACACAAGGACCAAGGGGGGCCATGCTCCTAGCTTATCGGCAAACACCAGACTGGGGGAGATTACTTTCCATTCCAGGATGGACAAAGAGTCAAAAGGCAGCATGGAATTCAGAAAAGATTTCTCAGTCACAGTGTGTAGAGGAAAAGCCTACATTTAAAAGGATTTTTTTTTTTTTTAATAGAAGAAATTTTATGCTCTGAGTCAAATTGAAGGCACCAGATCTCCAGGAGTTCTCCCCTTAAGCTCCATGCTGGGCACTAAACGTGGGTCAAATGGTAACTCCAAACCTGAAGCTGTGTCAGTGAGAAATACGATAAGCATGATGGACTAAGCAGCCCCTCCTTCATCATAAGGTCAACACTCAATAAATACACACTCTCTGCATCTTCATCTTTGCTTGTAGCCCTTATTCCAAACCATTTCCCCTCATAGCACCACCCCTCCGCCTTCCCAAGCGGTCACCCCTGCCTGGGTAAAGAATAATAACTAGACAAAGGTGCACTAGTAGGTCACATCCAACCTTTGTCTCTGAGGGTCTGAGAGGGTCAGTAATTCAAGCAGGTGTGGGAGCAAGCAGGGAAACAGTTCATTTGAATATTCCAGTTCAAAAATGGGATGTCCATACCCATGTAAACAAGGAACTGATAGGGAAATAGGGCACCATCTTTGGGAGAAATGGGATCCTGAGACTGGAACCTGGGTCTCCAGTCTCCCCACCCACCCATTTACCCAAACACAGGGCTGGGCCAGGTTCTGAGGGCTTGAAGTTGTGCTGAGCCTGCTGGTCAAAGTTAACAGTTCCCAGCCATAAGGGTTGGACAGTGGCAGGGACAGGATGCGCAAGAAGGTAATGGAAACACCCGAGGGATTGGCTCTCAGTCCTCAGTTAACCACTGCTAGGATGACTCTCCTCTGCTCAAAGCTGCTAAGTGCCATGCCTTCAGAGGACAGCCTCCTAGCCTAGCACACAACCATCTGACCTGAACTACCTCTCTCCCTGGTCCAACCTCCAGATAGAGAAGGATGAGAACAAAGCTTCATTCCAACTGAGGCACAAGGGGATGATTAGGGAACAGAGAACTCTTTTGATAGAACCATAATTCATGTTAGGATTAGACTGGCGATCAGGATTATGTCAAGTTTGGAGGGTTTTCAGAACTTGGCAGGGAGCTGAGCGTGTAGATGGCAGGAGAAAGTATTCAGGGGTTGGAAGACAGACATGGGATAGAGACCAAAAAATAAAGGCTGGAACAAGTTTTTGTTCTCGGAAGGGAGTTGGAGAAGGTTCTAGAGCAGAACAAATGGTCAGGTCTGAGGTGTCCGTGTTGAAGGTGGGGCAGGGGCTGTTGGATTCTGCCCAAGCATCATGCAGCTTCATGAATTACGACCTTATCACATGCTCCAAAGACCAGATTTCTCAAACCCAGTTCTTAGGGGATAAAAATCAGAGTACCGTTCTGTGGTGGAAACATGAGTACTTTCCTGAACCAGCAGCATAATATTACAATCAAATAGCATCCATTTTTTCTTTTTTTTTTAAGATTTTTATTTATTTATTCATGAGAGAGAGAGAGAGAGAGGCAGAGGGAGAAGCAGGCTCCCAAGGAGCAGGGAGCCCGATGCGGGACTCGATCCCGGGACTCCGGGATCATGACCTGAGCCGAAGGCAGTCGCTCAACCATCTGAGCCACCCAGGCGCCCAGCATCCATTTTTTCAATCCAAAATATATCCTGCCAGTTTCTTTTACTAACCTCAGAAGTATTTCGTATGAAGTCAGAACGATCTGTATCCCTATTTTTTTACAGTGATCATTCTTTTTGTTTTGTTGTTTTGTTTTCTTTGTTTGGTTTGGTTTGGTTTTTGTTTCTTTTTTTTTTTTAGAGAGGGAGGGTGGGGAGGGGCAGAGAGAGAATCCTAAACAGGCTCCACCCCCAGGCTCAGCTCAGAGCCTGACATGGGGCTCGATCTCACGACCCTGAGATCATGACCTGAGCCGAAACCAAGAGTCAGGCGCTTAACCGATTGAGCCACCCAGGCGCCCCTATAGTCATCATTCTTAAATGAAAAAGAATAATTCGTCATTTTTAATGAACTGTTATTGGCTCCCTTTTGTTATTCCATGTATAAGAGATTGTGTGGTTACAGGGTCTGAGCTTCAGAAGTGCAACTCTTGACAGAAATCTGCTTCCAAAAAGTAGAAATGGCAAACAGCATCTGAATGTATTCTGGTGTGCTGGCTACTCTGCACGAGATCTTCCAAAAAGATCCAAATGTTCGAGAATATGTGTGGTTGAGCGAGATGGGGAGTTTTCTGACCCAGCATCATGCTTGAGATTCGTGCGCTTTCCACCACTGTGGGTATAATGGTCGCTGTCACGTTCTGTCTCAGTTTCTAGACTCCGGGCTTCACAGAACTCATTTCCTTAGAGGTCTTTGCCTATAATTAGAGCAAGCTCTACCCGGTGACAGTGGGTGGTGGCACTTTAGACAGGTCCTGTGGTGGGGAGGTCAGACACTGCAGGCCTTTTTAGAGATTGAAATATTTTATCACTCATGTCACCTTTTATGAAAAGATAATGGTGTGGTTACAGGGGAGCTTTTGACAGAATTTGGTACTGCTATGATTAGAGTTTTGGAAATAACCTTATCCTGCCGATAAGCCCTCTTCCCCAGTGGCTCCCCCTTACTGGTCTCTCTCCTCTTCCATGACCCTCCTGTGGGCCCCATCCCAACCAGCACCCTCCTATTACCCCCAGACATCCTCTCCCAAAGGCCCTGCCACGGGCCCATTGCCCTGCCCCGTCAGACTCCCTGGTCATTTCTCTGGTCAAGCTCCCTCCATCTCCTTTCATCAGTCCCCCTCCCATGGGACCTCCCATCTCCTTCTCCATCAGCTGTCCTCCTTGTGGGGTTACTGAGTGACCTATTTGTTTAGGAGAAAGAGGGTGAAGAACCTCTTCATTATATGCAGTGACTCCCCACCACACCACGAAGAATCTGGACAAGATGGTCTGGAACAGGCAGCTGAGGGGGAGCCCAGGTGGAGCTCCTCTTCTCCATCCCCCCACCCCTGGAAACTCGTCTTATGGGGAAAAAACAGGGGGAAAGATCTAGAGATAGATACTGGTTTAACTTCTCAACCCAGCTGCCCAGATGAAGGAAATCAAAAGAAAGGAATCTGCATATCCCTTCTGCATCTTACACAGATGTACCTGTGATTCTCACTCAGCCAGAGGCATGAACAGTGGCAGGCCAGGGCAAGAGAGGATGCAGACGATTCCCTATCCTCCCGTAACCTGGAAGATTCGAGCATGTCAGCCCTGAAGCAAATTCTTGTTTTTCCAAGTTGTCCACTTATTTTTGCATGTAAGTTAAAGTACTGTTTCTCAAATTTCCCAGAGAGTACCAATGCCCATGTGCTCTAGGAACATGGAGAGGAAAGGACAGAATCTGGGATTTAAACTGTATTTTTAGCAAATGTGGCAAGTAATTTGCAGAAACCTTTGAAAACAGACTGACCCTTGGTCACAATTTAGTACCTACTTTACTAATCCTTACCTGCTGCTCATCTGGACTAGTAAACTAGTAACTGCTTAATCTGACCCTGACTTTATGTCCAAGCCTAATTAAAACTCATATAAACCCCGCTTTCCCAGATCCCTTCCTTTGATGGGAAGAAAAGCCGTCAGGAGATGGTTTGTTAATAATAAGATTATGTAGAGGTTCTGGGTTGCTTCTATTTTCACCTTTTATGAAACTCAAGTCAATAAATATTTGGGTGCCTAGAGCCACAACGTCTCTCTACCTTTGGGGCCAGTGAGCATTCATGGGGAGGAACTCTGCCCCTCCAGAGTCTCTGGCTCACTTTTCTTCCCATCTTGCAGGAAGCAAGAGCCTCGCAGAAATCAGAACTGGTTTAGATGTGTCCCCTATCGCAGTGTATATGGGAACGAGGCACTGGCCTTTGCCAAGTCTCGGCCTCTAGATATGTAAAATGGGGAGAAGCACCTGCCTTACCTTTTCTCGGTGTGTGTCTATGACCCTGCT
The DNA here is from genome assembly GCF_011800145.1 of Mirounga leonina. NCBI lineage: Eukaryota > Metazoa > Chordata > Mammalia > Carnivora > Phocidae > Mirounga > Mirounga leonina. Next base: position 43,886,238 of record NW_023270265.1, read on the forward strand.
AGAGGAGGTTCTTTCCAGTTACTCCAAAGATAAACTTTCCGGGCAAACTTCTGAAGGAGCTTGTATTCCTACCAGGACATTCTAAAACAAGGCAAGCAGTAAGTGTAAATGGCTCTCAGTGAGATCGGAATTGAAGTACCAAGGCCAAAGAAAAATGAGCGCTGCGTCTGCGGGCGGGAAGTTATTTTATCAGCTCCATAACAAATGAGTGCAGAAGGAAGAAGACGTTCTTGGGTTCTCAACCATCCCCTCCCGGTGTGAGTTTTTAGCCTGGGCAGGTGGGACTAGGCTATTTTCAAAATCATCCAAATCACAGAACAAGAAAAAAAAAATAATCAAACTATTTTTTTTTTAAGTTGCCCCAAGAAGGCAGCACTTTTTCAGACTGACGATTGCTGAGACTCAGGCAAACGACAGAAATCCAGGAGGCTCCCGAGACATGATGCTCTGCGGGCGACCCTTGCTCGGGGCCCAGCTGGCCCACGAAGGAAGTCCCACATCTGGCAATGCCTCATGGCGACAGCCAACCTTCTCTTTGGCTGTCTTTTTTCCCCTGGTCGCACCCTCTTTTCTCCGGGCTCGCCCTCACTCCCTGGAACTAAGGCTTCTGCTCCGTGACTTCTAATGCCATAACTCGGAGGTGCCCTCAGATCCCCTCGTCTGCAGCAATTCACTGGACCCTCCCCCGACCCGGATGGATGGGACCCCCACCTTCCCACCTTCCCACTGGAGGTCAGGGCTGCCACTGCCTTGAGAAGTCCTCACTGGGGATGCACGGGCCCTCCCCCAACCACCGGGTTGGGGAGTCAGACGGGTTCAACACCCAGCAACTCCTTTGGCTTCAGACATCAATTTTGGAAAGTTCCTTATTGCAGGGAAACCCCTCACTTTAATACCCGTGTGGACCCTGCCCCTCTCGGTACCCGCCACCTGTCAAAGGAGAGTATTTGTTCCTCGTCTATTTGTCTTTTCACCCCAGTTTGGTGTGTGGCCTTTTCCTTGTTATTAAATAACCAGGCTATGTGTTTATTTTGCTCTGACCGAGGAGTGTTACACACATAACAAAACAATAAAAGCACCAAAGAGCACCTGTTACCTGTTCTGCTCAACTGTGCTTAACTATATTGCCCACATATTTCAAGGAATGATAATCTCACCCAGATACAGCAGCATCTGGCTCTTGACGTAAATCTCCCCGGACAGATCCTTCTCGGGGGCTCTCCTAGAACTAACCTCGTTTGTCATTGCCATGAAACTGTCTATACATCCTTCTCTGTTCCCCTGCAGTTGACGCCTTCCCCGGTGTATTTTATGAGAAACAACCGTGCTCAAAAGTCTTATGGAATAGGCCAGGTGGACACCCTAACCTCCGTTTGGCAGAAAAGAACAACACAACTCATTCTAAACTCTAATGGTTAGAAAGTGGATCTCGGGGGAAAGTGGGTGTTATTCCTTAGGCCAACGTGCTTCCTATCACACCACGTCGCCCTAGTGGCCAGACCCGTGGAAGATCTCTGGGGCAGGTGACTGCCTTGGCCTCAAAGCTATAGCAAAGGAGGACCTGCATTCTATGCTGAGAAGACTCTGAATGGGACAGTCACCGCAGAAGAGGTGGAGGGAGGACAGGGACAGTCAAGGTGCCCCAGGATCTGCATGGGGTCAGACATGCCAGGACCAAACGGTCTGATTTATAGGTGACTTGTCCCCAAGATGGCATGGGGGCCAATCCCAGAACTAACCCCGGGTGAATGGAGTTATTGTAAAAAACCATACTTTTAAAAGGAAGGCAGACAGCATAGATGACACAGACCGGAGTTCCCACTCCAACAGAAAAACTGGCTCAAGACCACAATACCCCTCTCCCAAAAGAGAATTTGTCAGAAGGGAGGCAGGCAAGATGATGGTGTAAAGATGCTGATGCGGCCTCATGATCTTAACTTAATGATCTTAATGAATGCACACTAGTGGGTAGAGACCCAGCTTCTGTCTTAAAGAAAGAATAAGCTTACAAACTGGGGGACTTGGGGGACTGTCTTCTGACAAAATTAAGTTTTAAATACTTCTCCCAATTCCCATCACATTTCCCTGGCTAAACAGATAGTAGTAACCAACTGAGGTCCAGAAGTTCTGCAACATAATCCTTTATTGGGTCCGAAAATGACCTTTGGCTAGCTCTACTGTGAAGCACCCAAAAATATAACTAGAAAAATCCAAAAGTAATAAACAGGAGAATTCCACCGGGATTACATCGCTGTCCTGTCCCCGAGGTCACCAAGCCTTTGTCAGGAAGGAGGGGCCCGCTGTGAACCCATCCCAGCAGGCATGGAAGCACCAGGTGACTCCACCTGCTGTGGGAGTCAGAGAAGAGCCATCGCCTCCTTCTTACGGCGCTTTGCTACGTTTCAGCAAATAGCACTAGAACATAAATTAAAAGGAGGTGGGCCTGGAAAATGCTTCTGATACTTGTGCATTCCCCTCTCCAGCCCACCCCAGGAAAGGGCATCTCCAGAACAGACGACAGTGGCTGGCGTCACTGGAGGGAGTCCTTGAGAACTCTACCTGGCGTCCCTATCCGTGTTATCCAGGAACACTCTGGACACGGTCCGTTCCACTGAAAGGTCACAGGTCCTGTGTGAGCCTGCCTCTCTGAGCAATGCTGGCTGGGGCTGAGGAGCAGCATGTTCCCACAACCCCACATCAGCCTCCCAGCTGTCAGCTCGCTGAGGCTGAGCAGGTGGGAGCCTGTGTGAAGCTCCTGATTGGGATTCTTGGATAATAGCTATGGGGGGCACTCCTGCTCCGATGTACCTTCCATTGCTTCTTTTCAAACAGAACAATAACCTCAGCATATGAGTCACCTGATCTCCCTGCAGTCGTGTTAAATGCAGGGTTTTGCCCAAGTTCCAGGCTGGATTCCATCTTCATTGACCACAGATGTGTGGGTGCCAGCAAAGAGACAAGGGATAAATTTGCCCACAGTCACCCTGCCAACCACTCCTCGCTACTAATCCTTGACAAAGTACAACTAGGGAAGCTCAAGTAACAGAACTCAAAGGAAGAAAAAAACAACAGGCACGCAGGGCAAGCTTCTCCTCCTCTCTTGTGTTCTGCCTACCCCTGGGCACAGTGCTTTCATGAGCTCTCTGACTGTGTCTGGTCTTCCCATCTCAGGGCCATTTGGGACATCTTCCTCTGACCGGGACCTATTCACTAGAGCACGAGTTGACATATATTTTCTATAAAGAGCCAGATAGTATATATTTTCAGCTTTCCAGGTCGTATAGTCTCTCTTGCAACAACTCAAGTCGGCCATTGGAGAGCAAAAGCAACCATAGACGATGTGCAAATAAATGGGAGGGCTGTGTTCTAATAAAACTTTATTTATAAAAATAGTCAATAGGCCAGAGAAGCCCATGGGCTATAGTTTGCCAACCCCAACGCTAGACTATGACCTCCTTCTTTATCAAAGCCTGCCTGCCCCGTGTCCCAGTTGCTGTGATTTGCTTCCTAAGCCCCTGATAACATGATGATCTTCTTACTTTCTTGGGGTGGGGGGGACGCCTCACTTTGTCTCCCCTTCCAGGTGCCACAGGTACATTTACTAAGTTCTTCTGATTGTGTGGTACATCTCAAAGAAGAGGCTCCCATACTGGTGGTTCTAGGCATGTTTAGAGACCCAAGGGGGGCTGAGAGCAGAGATGCTCAGTCCCGTCTTGGCCTGATCTGGTCTCAGTTGTAGGTCATGGTCCACATGAGTACTTTGCATCCCATCTTCCCCTGTGCCTCCCTTTGACAAATGAAAATGTCACACTCTCTTGGGGTGCCTGGGTGGCTCAGTCAAAGCATCTGCCTTCAGCTCAGGTTGTGGTCCCTGAGTCAGGTTGTGGTCCCTGTAGGATTGAGTCCCACCTTGGGCTCCCTGCTCAGTGGGGAGTCTGTTCTCCCTTTGCCTCTCCCCCCTGCTCGTGTTCTCACTCAAATAAATAAAATCTTTAAAAAAGAAAATGTCACACTCTCTTAATGCTTTTTGAGATGAAAACTACATCAAACATCTGACCAACAGGTGTAATCACTGCTCTGTATTCAAACAACACACACCCTGCCCACTCCCACCACTACCCTAACCATGCCAGACCCTGACAGGACCCTCTAGGAAGAGAGGCCCCCGCAATCCCTCCCTTGAGATCACTGTTCTAGGTAGTTGAGATGCTATTCACAGGATTCCAGAGACTTAAATACAGAATTTTAGGATGGGAAGGAATCAAGAATGTACAGAGTAGAACACCACTCTCCCACTCCCATCCCTTTTAGAAATTTATAGACCTTTTTTTTTTTTTTTTTAAGATTTTATTTATTTATTTTAGAGACAGAGCACAAGAGGGGGGAGCGGGAGAGGGAGAAGCAGACTCCCTGCCGAGCAGGGAGCCCGATGCGGGACTCGATCCTGGGACTCCAGGATCATGATCTGAGCCGAAGGCAGTTGCTTAACCAACTGAGCCACCCAGGCGCCCCTATAGACCTTCTTTTTTTAAGACCTCTGCAGGTCAAAAGGTTCAAAATGGGGAGCAATGATTGTCTAGAACAATGCAATGCCTGCTTGCACTTGGGGCAACTTTCAGCACTAACACGATGTCTTTGCACACCAAAGTGGAAAATGGCAGTTAGTGTTCTGGATAATGCAAACAACAGCTGTCCCTGTGGTTTCGGAGCTGTGGTTCACTTCTTAATCAAAAGGCATTCGGCCTACAGGAAAGGGGTCCTATAAATCACAGGAAGTTTCAAGAAGTCAACAAAAGGATTCCAGGCGGGAGGCAGCCAGAAAGAGAGAAATCTGATCTTAGCCTGTTTTATTAAGTTAACATTTTTCTACCGGCATTTGTCTTCTCCCCTCTAAAATTCCTCAACTGACTTTAAGGATAAAGAAGCAAATCTATCGTTGGCAAACACCTAGAGTGGGTGGGCCATGATTCTACTTTTCCCTCAAATATCAGCTTCAAGACAAAATATAATAATTCCAAATTAGCTCCTCCTCATGAGCAATAAATTATACATAAGTTGAAGTTCACAGCCAGAGAACTTGAGACAACCCTGATACAGGTTAAAAAGATCACATCTCAAGTTACAATACGAAAGCCTGGTCTGGCTTTTTACTCAATATTATGGTTGGTTTAATGGCGGGACATGTTCAGAGACTACCTCCTAGTGTTTTAGGAAACATTTTGCACTATCCTCACTGACATTGCAGTCACACAAAAGTTTCCTTCCTTCCTTGGAAGAAAGTAGGCTGATTGTGGGGGGCGGGGGGCAGTTAATACCAACCATTTGCACTTCTTGCATCCATGAAAATATACGGACGCCATTACTTCTGAGCTTCCTTTTGATTATTCCTAGAGCAGGAGAACCCCCCAGCCCCATGCACTTGCATTTTGGCAGTGCTTAGAAACATGCAAGACTCCTCTCCCTTTGAGGAATACTCTACACAACAGCTACAAGGGGGCTTGAGGTGATCAAATACAAGAGACTATTTCTGTAACTCTCTTATTCAACTTGCTTTACTTCATACTTTCCAAGGAGCCAAGTTTGGGAAAGTAGGATTTGACCACTAAGAACTGGCAAATTTTGCCCTGGGAAGACAGTAGGACTAGTTTCATGGCATTTTTCTTTTCGCGTGGCTATCTGGCTTGTTACCTGACTGGCTGGAGGCGAGAACCAGCGATGGTCTGGCAAAGGCAGGTGCCAACACAGGCAAGGCCCTTTGGAGTCACTCTGTAAACAGACTTGATATGTGGGTAAATTATGTGGCTGTGGAGTTGCTCAAGGCCAGCAGATGGTTCCCCTGGGGCTTTACAGTCTGGGAGGTGGCCCATCTGACCTACCAGGAGAGCCACAGGCAGGGAACCACTCCTCTGCTCTCAAGGCTGGCGTGGACTGTGGCTTGTGAGCTGGTTTGAACCTAAATATTAACTTTAAAGGACTCGGGAGTGAGAGAATAATGCAATGATTTTAAAATGACCCGCCTAATTCTAAAAAAGGTTTTGAAACCCATAAGCATCAAATTATATGATACGAGAGCAGGAGTTTGCAAACTATGGCCCCAAGAGCCTAATCCTGTTTTAGTAAATAAAGTTTTATTGAAACCCAGCCATACCCATTCATTTGCATATGGCTGCTTTCACTCTGCAAGAGACCATGTGGCCCAAAAGTCCTGAAATATTTACTACCTGTACCTATATCAAAAAGTTTGCAGACTCCTATACTAGGAAAAGATAAAGCGATAAAATACTGACAATGATTTATTCCTAGAGGTGGCTGTTATAAATTAATTCACACACTGAAGTAAAAATTAGATTCATCTTAAACAGCCAACAAGGTGGAATGGTTGGGGAAATATGGTCAACATATGGTGGAATAGTATGCAGTCATCAAAAAATTATACTTATAAATATTTTTAATGGCATATGGAAAGACTTACAATATTTGTTAAGTGAAAAGTACAGAATACAAAATGCATTACTAATTAATCTCAACTGAGCAAAAAAGTTTTTTTGCAAAGAAAAATGACCAGATGGGAACAATACACCAAAATGTTAGCATTTGAGAACTGGAAATTTGAATGATTTTTATTTTTTTTATTATACTTTTAGGGTTTTTAAAAGTCATTCTACAACAAATATTACTTTTATGAGAAGAAAAATTTTATTTTAGAGTAAGAATTAAATAGTTCACAAACTATATATTGTGGTGGGGGAAGTTGTTCTTCGGATAAAATGATCTTGCTGAGCTTCTAGCTGCCAAATTAGAGAGAGACAGAGAGACAGGGAGACAGAGAAAGATGAGAAGAAGGAGGAGGAAGAGGAGGGGGAGGAAAGAGGTGGGAGAGGAGGAAGGGGAGAAAGTAAGAGAGAGACAGAGAGAGAGAAGAAGGGAGGGAGGAAGACAAGGTCATATGATTCTCTGTCTGCTAAAAAGAGCATTTCAGTTTCCAGTGGAGATGAAATATTTTCCTGGCAGAAAGTGTTCAGGGGAATAGTTCCCATGTTCATGAGCAGGGTCTTCAGTGATGAAAGTAAAGGTCCATGGACTGATTTCTACCGGCTTCTCGGACTGGAGATATTCTCATGAAGACCCTTGGGAAGGGTGAGCAAGAGTGGTCCCTCAAAAAATGAGATGCCCCCAAAATGTCTTGTAAGTATGGACCAAACATTCATGCAAAATTTTACCTGGAATGCTTAGTAAAACTTACAAGATCAGAAACAATGCTAGTGTCTCCATTTGAATTCACTGCATATTTTTTGCGGTGTTTTTGACTGTAGGGAGCTGCCTAATAACAAAACTGGAGCTAGAAAAGCTGACAGACCAAAGTGCTAACAATCTGTATTGTTTGCTGTTTTTCCCAAAGTAGACATTGAAATGCTAGACGGCCAAGTGATAGATGGTTGCAGACAGTGTGGCCAGCAGGATGGACACAGCTTTTATTTCCTATTTACTCCTACACAAAGCTTTTGACCAAAGATGCAGAAAAGAAAGTGGATGTTTATTAAATTATACAAAATAACTTCAAACATAAAGGAAAGATGGAGACAAAGAACATAATTTAATCTATAAAAGCCTGTCAACTTCTTTATTCCCTCCATTGTGAAGGCTAAGAAACAGAGTTGTGTTTTCCCGACATCACAAGAAATCCCTTAGAATTATAATCCAAGCCTATTTAGCAAAATTAAATTGAGGAATGAGGCTTGATTACTGTTAAAAGCAGAAAGTAGGACAAACATAGAGACAGTCATATATCAACGACTTTCTAGAGCCTTGGAAGACAGAGTCTTTGAACTCTGAAAAGAACTACCCAGAATGAAAAACAGAAGGAAGATGTGTCGAAAGCATTTAAATCCCTAGTCACACCATCCGTGCTGCTCACTCCCAGAGATCTAACACAAGGAATGAGGTCTCCCTTACCTCTAGCCCACGTGCAGAATAATCTTTTTACCACCAAGTTCAAGCACATCAGTGAGTCTCCTGGTCCCGATTTAGATGAAAAGAGTAGCTCGGAACTCCTATCCAGAGAGTCCGTGAATTAGCAATTGACCAAAAAATAACCTTGCCCTAAAATAAAAATATTACTTCTACCTAACCTCTTTTATGCATTGCAAGGAAGTATGCTGATGAAGAAAAAGAGATTTAGAGGCTGTTTTGTTCAAAACTGCAAAGATATATTTGAAATAAAATTGCCTCTCCTTTAGAATGGCACCGTTGACCTTCTAACTGGGGGAAGCCCTGGGTCAGCACTCTGGCTTTATCAGGGACAAAAACTAAGTTGTGTGTGCAGAGCAAACATAGTGGTTGGGGGGGGGGGGGGATGGTTAGTTAGAATTTCTCTTACAAATAAATAAAAATAAAGATGTTTTTATTCATGTCTCTTTTTTCAAAGATTTATTTCAGCAAGAAAGAGAGAGAGAGCTCGTGTGCATGAGCGCAGGGGGGAAGGGCAAAGGGAGAGGGAGAGAGAGAATCTGAAGCAGATTCCCCACTGAGCACAGAGCCCGACTCAGGGCTCCATCTCATGACCCTGAGATCAGACCTGAGCCGAAACCAAGAGTCAGGAGCTTAACCAACTGCGCCACCCAGGCGCCCTATTCATGTCTTACATGAGATTGAGAAAACATCAATTTTCGTGTTAATATTATTATCATTACTTAAAGCAACTTTGGGAAGAGCAGGGTGGAGATTATGGCCATCAAACACCACCCCCTATGATGCCGCCCAAGTTACTCCCATGCAGAGTAGACTAGCTTACTTGAAAATACTGTATTTCATAGTGTAAAATGCTGTTCATTGAAAGATGCACTTTTATTTTATGAGAAGGTAAAAAGAGAGAAAGGGAAGGAAAAGAAAGGAAAGAAGAAAGACAATTTGAGTGGTTCTAAACACTACTGATTGTCAGATGCATCATGATTTCAAAAATAAGAGGTAGGGGAAAAATGTATATTAGAATTGATGAAATATGTCAAGTTTTTCAAATGACTGAGTTACCCATCCATCACCAATTCCTTCAGAAAATTTGTGAGTTGGAAATGTGCCTCAGCTCTTTCAGGGCAAGCAAGGGCTACTTACTTACTTGCAACTCCTTCCTACAGCTATACAAAAGAAGAATGGTAATCTGTTACCTAGGTTGGTTGGAGATGAAATGGGTACTTGGGTAAACAATCTGGTTAATAAAGAGTTACATTTACCATGTCAAGGGTATATTTTTAAAACAACTGAAACATAGTATCATGTGTTTAATACTAAGATGATATTAAGGCCTATTTACTCTGATGATATATTTAGTGCCTCAAGGTCGTAATTATGAACATTATTGTCCACTGCACAATGGCAAGGGGAATAAATAATTATTAAATAATATAGGATTATATATTGCTAAATATATAATTACATGAATATATAGTTATGTAAAATAATTACATATTATTAAATACATAATATTAAATAATAAATAATTTCATTAGCAGATAATTTAGGGCCTTCTCTACTTCTAAAACGTTCTCATCAGAAAAGAGAAGTTGCCAAAATTGGTGGAACCAGGACCGATTCAGCTCACTAACCTGTTGCCAACAGCAGCCCTGAGTTACTCGAAGTGGGAGGACAGAGCTCCACCCTCCATCAGCCTCGATCACAGAGCCATGGTGTAGGTACTTTTAGCAGTTATTTGTGAGTTCGTAACCCCCATGCTTTTCTAGATCCCCGTGCATTCGCTTTTTCTCCTAGTTATCCCACAACATCATGAGGAAAGGGAAGACCTTCCACAGTCATCTAGCCCAGCCTCACCCACTAGAGCATTCCTGAGAAATTACTGCTCAGTCTCATGTCTGGCACAAAGTAAGCCCTCAGTAAACAGCAGTTGAGTGAGGAATCGCATCACGGCTGTATCAGCCCAGAGAAGAGATGGAAGAGCTCGTCTTGACTTCAAAGTCAAGGTCAAAACCTTTATTCCCATTAACACAGCTTATGATTGTGTTTCCTTTAGTTCAGCATCAGCTGAACACTGTTGGTTCATATGGCATCAACTGAGATCCCGAACAAGATGTGCCCTCATCCCGCATTTGTGGATTTGGTTCTCTGAACCTAAGCAGGGTTTTATCTATGTCTCTCAAGGCAAGAGGTGTTTAGCACTGAGGGGTCCAGGCTGAGCTGCAATGACTAGTTGTCCTCAGAGCACAAAACAAGTTCCTGAGGGCAGGACCTTGGCTATCTAGTTCATTACCATGTTGTCAGTGATGAGAACAGTGCCTGACACACAGTAGATGCTCAGTGAATATTTGCTGAATGAATGAGTCCCATCACATTTTATTTCATTAGATTTGGTCCATCCTTCAAGTTGCTCAAGGTTCTTGGGGAGCTTGAATCCAGCATCAGCTATAGTAGGAATCCCTCTAGGTGTCCAACTATCTACACCAGTGAAGGGCAAACTTCAGACCACAGGCCAAGTCTAGCCCATCCCCTTCTTTTGTACAGCCCATGAGCTAAGAGAGCTTTTACATTTTTAGGTGGTTGGGAAGGGGAGAATTCAAAGAAGAACAATATTTTATGACAAATGAAATGATATGAAATTCAAATTTTAGCATTTAAAAATAAAGTTTTTGTTTGTTTGTTTAAAGATTTTATTTATTTATTTGACAGAGAGAGACACAGCGAGAGAGGGAACACAAGCAGGGGGAGTGGGAGAAGGAGAAGCAGGCTTCCCGCAGAACAGGGAGCCCGATGCGGGGCTCGATCCCAGGACCCTGGGATCATGACCTGAGCCAAAGGCAGATGTTCAACGACTGAGCCACCCAGGCGCCCCTAAAAATAAAGTTTTATTGGAACATAGCCATGCTCATTTGTTTACATGTTATCTGTGGCTGCTTCTAAACTGTAACAACACAGTTGAGCAGTTGCAACCAAGGCCCATAGAGCCTGAACATTTAATATATTTACTATATGGCCCTTTATAGAATAAGTTTGAGTCCCCCTAGTCTGCACATGCCATTAATGTTCTCTTCTTGACCATCATCTAAAATGTTATACAGAGCGAAGGCAAGGACTGAAGTCTGAACTGTATGCATGCTCTGGAGACCTCTCTACAGCAGGGTTCAACCCACTAATACCATTCTTTGGGTATTCATCAACCCAGTATGGCTCAAGCACTCCGCTGCCATTTTTCTATCATGTCCCCAAAGGCTCCATGGGAGGTTGTTGAAACCCAGAAGGTAGAGATGATGATGGGTTTGAAAATTTCCTGAGTGTTGCAGCCCTCATTCTAACCACTCTCCAACATAGGGCATAGAGCTGGGAGCCATTCACAAATGGGCCATTGAAGTATATGAGAGCAGAAGACAATCATGTGTGAGACTGCAAATCAATTCCAATAGTCAATTCAACTGAACAATGTGAATTCCTGCCCTGGACTCAGTGGTGGGCTTGACCCTGGAAGATGGGGTCTGCAATGAGGGGACTAGTCTCTCTGCCTTCTGCATGGGCTCACCAGCCAGCCTCTCTCATATTCTACTTGCTCTCTCTTTATACATGGGATGCCTCCAGAGTCTCAACCTATTAAAAGAACTATTTCTGAGGCTCCATGACTTGACAAATTAGCTTTTGCCTTAAATAACAAACCCCCTTTGAATTTCAAGGACAAGGGTCGGGGGGGGGGACCATCTCTACTGAACTACAGAGAGAAGATAAATTGATATTCTGAATCAATTATCTTTTATTTTTCTCAAATAACATATCATTTGGTTTTCATAAAGTTCTGGCCATTGCCTTCTGGAAAAATACACAGAGCCAACAAGAAAAAGAGAGGAAATGATTAAAAAGAATTTTCTCTCAGCACTACTAATTCACTGAAACCCCTTCAAAGGTCTGAGCAATGGCACCCAAGAAGCTGAGGTCCTGATTCTCTCTGATTGCCTCTGCCTGTACGTTCAACCTTTGGTAACTGCTGACTTGACAGCAGTGAGGTGCCGGAGCTGTCTGCAGGTGAAGCTTCATTCTGGATGGCAAAGGTCCAAAGGAGAAGAAAGCCTGGGAAGACATCCCATAACACCCATTTGCACTGGAGGTAGATTTGCCCAGGAAGAAGCCACAGAATGCTAAAGTGGCACTTGTTGTCAAATGTTGCTCAGACCACAGAACTGAAGGAGGGAGAAAGAGCCAGTGGAAATTATGAAGCCGAGGTGGGCAGCATTTCATTTCTGGAGAAGTGAAAGTGGGTAAGAACTGCTGAACATTGGCACCGACAGGAGACCTGCCTCCCCCAGGAAGCCCTCCCAGGTACCTCCACATCTCACAGATCACCCCCTTGGCAAATCTCCCATTGCACTTACCTCCTGCAACAGTTATTTTCATCCTTAACAAAAGGCTGCTATGACTTGTGAGCTAAGTCTTGGCTACTCCCTAGAGTGTTAAGTGGCTGGAGTTACTACACATAATGTTTTAGCTTCCTCGGAGCACCTGAACACACATAGTAAGTACACAATATTTATCAAAAGAATGGGAACAATGAGAAAACGGCCACTTTTTTCCTTCAATAAATCTGAAGTGGGCATTTTCTAAAAGGGAGGCGCCCTCTGAAGAAGACAGACTTAACTCCTGCCCTTCTTGCTCCTGTTTGACAGCTTTAAAAATGCTGTCAATTTAAAGTGGAGCTCGTCTTTCTGATGACTGTGGAAGTGATTGGCAGCTGTAGACCTCGTGGGCCATGGTGATATTCACCTTGCAAGGAAAGGGCCACGCTGATTGAAGCAACGGAGCTGGCCTCCGCCTATAAATGATATCAGTGCCCAGACCACTTGCATATGGCAGAACTGAGACAGAGGTGCATTCTTCAGCCATGGTGCTATCTCTTCCTGCAACCAGTGACTTCACTGTGGTAACAGCAGCATTTCTAGATGCCAGGAGGCTTTCACTCAAATGAATATTTAAGTAACATTTTAATCTTCCTTTTTCTGTCTTAACATAAACAGTAGTACGATCATGATTTTACATTAAGACATTCCAGAAGTGATTTTGCATCATAACAGATACTGAAAAAATTATAAAGATAGCCATATCATGTTCTATGTTAATGAATATTGCTTTATTTCTCTTACTTTGGGTTGCTTGGAGATTATAGTGTATGTTTACCAAAATTTAAAAATAGTAAAAGCTTTCCAGCTATGATGGAATAGCTTTTAGTAGATCTCAGCAAGTGCAAAGTTGGATGAAATACAAAAACCATCTGTATAAAGGCATCAGAGGACTTCCAAAGCATCCAGGACTTGAGAAGGCACATCCCAGGAGAAGGGAAGTTCATTGAGATGAGCTCAAATTTCAGCACACCTCCTGTCTTCTTGGAGCATTTGCCAATTTTTGGCATGGAGAAAGAAGCTGAGAAGCAAAGAGGAAAGAAGCTACTAAGAGGTAGAAAAACCAGCAGAGTTTAGGCAATCTCATAATCTGGAGAGACAGAACTTGGAGTTCAGGATCAGCAAGGCGACAAGGTTTGGGGGACAAGATCCTGGGATACAGCAAGGTGCAGAAGGCTGAACCCAACACTCAGTGATTTCTTCTAGGGGCACTTTCTGGTCAAATTGCACAGAAAAAGAAACTAAGAAGCCAAGCAGAAAGGCACTTAAAAGCAGAACAGAATTTTTAGCTATCTCAAATTGATGGAAAGGCAAAGAATTGAGTTCTAGACCCACCAATGAGTAAGGGCTCCTGGAAACACTTCAGACACTCATTTGGAAACCCCAGAGGTTAATATCCTGGGAATAGGAGCAAACCAGGGGAGGACCAAGCCTTGTAAAGACTCCAAACCAGGCTTGGGTCGCTTATTCCCTGATTGAACTGAAATAATCTGCCTCTCTGCTGCAAACTCAAGGATAAGATGTATTCTCCCTGGAGGAAAATAACATAATGCAATGCTTCTGCAAAGTTCACATCAAAATAGAACTACTCTGCATAACAATTTTAAATTAACTGATAACACCAAAAAAAAATAAAAACCACAACAAAAAATTCACAATAAAAACAGACTACAGTTAACCAAGATATTAGAGTTATCAGACACAAACTTTACAATAACTGTAATTAATATGTTCACAAAAATAGAAGAGAACTGGAATGTAAAAAAAGGTAGAAATTCTAGAATGGAAATAAATGGAAATTCTAGAAAAATAAAATAACTGAAACTAAGAACTTAATAGAGGGCTTTAGCAGAGGAGTAGACATAACTGAAGAGAGAATTAGATGACTCAGAAATCTAATAGAATGGGTGCTTGGGTGGCTCAGTCAGTTGAGCATCTGACTCTTGATCTCAGCTCAGGTCTTGATCTCAAGACTGTGAGTTCAAACACCAGGTTAGGCTCCATGCTGGGTGTGGAGCCTGATGAAACAGAAAGAGAAAGAGAAAGAGAAAGAGAAAGAAAAGAGAGAGAGAGAAGGAAAGAAAGGAAGAAAGGAAAGAGAGACAGGGAAGGAGAGAGAGAAAGAAAGAAAGAGAGAGAGGGAAAGAGAGAAAGAAAGAAAGAGAGAGAGGGAAGGAGGGAGATAGCCAAGACCAAAGAATATAGAGAAAGGGGGTTGAAAAGTACAGAAAACAGCAGAAAAGCCATATAGGACATAATGAAAGGTCTACATAAATATGCATTTGGTGTCCCAGAAGGGGAGAAGAGAGGGGATGGGACAGAAGCAATATCTGAAGAGAAAATGGCTGGGGATTTACCAAAACTAAAAAATAACACCAAGCCACAGATTAAACAAACAAACAAACAAAACCCTATGAACCCAAGGAAAAACAAAGGCAAAGAAAAATCACATCTGTGCACATTTCAATACAATAGCTAAAACCAAAGACTAACACAACATCTTAAAGTGTACAGGGGAAAAAAAAGGCACATTCTCTTTTTTGCTAAACATACATATACTGAATGACCCAGAACTTTCATTTACAGGTATATACACAAAAGAATCATGTATATTCTTTCCACTGACTTAAGCAAGAATATTGGTGGAAGCTCTCTTTGCAACAGCCAAAACAGCAAGCAACCCAAACAGTCCATCAGCAACAGAACAAATTATGGTAAGGTCATACAATAGAATACTATACAGCAATAACGAAAACTGCTAAGCTTACAACGTAGATGAAATTCACAGATACGACATTAAGCAAAAGAAGGAAGAAACAAGAGTACCTAAACCTAATATATGATACCATTTACATTAAAATTTTTGAAATAGGTAAAACTAATCTGACTTACTAATCTAGAGGTCAGAGTAGTGGTTAACTCCAGGCAAACATTTACTGCCTTGGAATGGCACAAAAATTGTGTGGGGATGCCGTAAATGGACTATACCTTGATCTGGGTGGTGGTTACATGGATATATTTACATACACACACACACACACACACATATATACACATTAAGCTATAAGCTTAAGATATGTGCTCTCGGGCGCCTGGGTGGCTCAGTTGGTTAAGCGACTGCCTTCAGCTCAGGTCATGATCCCACAGTCCTGGGATTGAGTCCCGCATCGGGCTCCCTGCTCTGCGGGGAGTCTGCTTCTCCCTCTCCCACTCCCCCTGCTTGTGTTCCCTCTCTCGCTGTGTCTCTCTCTGTCAAATAAATAAATAAAATCTTAAAAAAAAAAAGATATGTGCTCTCTACTGTATATAATTTATACTTCAATAAAAAATGTAAAAACTCAAAACAAAACTGAAGGCAAAATAAAGACATTGCTAGAATAACAAAATTAAGAAAATTAATCACTCACAGACCTGTATTAAAGAAAATACTAAAGGGAATTGTTTTGGTTTTGCTTTGTTTTTAGACAGAAGAAAAGTGATCCCAGATGGAAACCCAGTAATGAAGGAAGAAATGAAGAAAAATGGAAAGGGTCATTTGTGTTAAATGGGTAAACCTAAATAAATATAATAATAATCATCATCATCATCATCATCATCATCATCATCATCTCTTGAAAAGTAATGTAGATTGCCAGGGATCTACTCAATACGGACATTAGTACGATGTCAGATCTAGAGTTCAGAATCATCACTTTAAAGATACTAGCTGGGCTTGAAAAAAGCATGGAAGTTATTAGAGAAACCCTTTCTGGAGAAGTAAAAGAACTAAAATCTAACCAAGTCGAAATCAAAAAGGCTATTAATGAGGTGCAATCAAATATGGGGGCACTAACTGCTAGGATAAATGAGGCAGAAGAGAGAATCAGTGATATAGAAGACCAAATGATGGAAAATAAAGAAGCTGAGAAAAAGAGAGATAAACAACTACTGGATCACGAGGGCAGAATTCGAGAGATAAGCGATACCATAAGACGAAACAACATTAGAATAATTGGGATCCCAGAAGAAGAAGAAAGAGAGAGAGGGGCAGAAGGTATAATGGAGCAAATTATAGCAGAGAACTTCCCTAATTTGGGGAAAGAAATAGGCATCAAAATCCAGGAAGCACAGAGAACCCCTCTCAAAATCAATAAAAATAGGTCAACACCCCAACATCAAATAGTAAAACTTACGAGTCTCAGAGACAAAGAGAAAATCCTGAAAGCAGCTCGGGACAAGAGGTCTGTAACCTACAATGGCAGAAATATTAGATTGGCAACAGACCTATCCACAGAGACCTGGAAGGCCAGAAAGGACTGGCAGGATATATTCAGAGCACTAAATGAGAAAAATATGCAGCCAAGAATACTATATCCAGCTAGACTGTCATTGAAAATAGAAGGAGAGATAAAAAGCTTCCAGGACAAACAAAAACTAAAGGAATTTGCAAACACGAAACCAGCCCTACAAGAAATCTTGAAAGGGGTCCTCTAAGCAAAGAGAGAGCCTAAAAGCAACATAGACCAGAAAGGAACACAGACAATATACAGTGACAGTCACCTTACAGGCAATACAATGGCACTAAATTCCTATCTTTCAATAGTTACCCTGAATGTAAATGGGCTAAATGCCCCAATCAAAAGACACAGGCTATCAGATTGGATTGAAAAGTAATGTGTAGAATTAAAATGCATGACAATAGTAAAAAAAATGAGGAAATGGGATTTTAAAATGTTCAAAGATCTTAACATTATCTGGAGGAGAGAAAGTACTAATTTAGACTCTAGTTAAGTCAAGGAGGCATGCTGTAATATCTGCATTAGCCACCAAAAGATGAATAAATAATATACAAGTTATAAGTTAACAAAGAAGGAAACACGGTAAGATTTTTTTTTCAACTTTTAAAAAACACTTAAAATGGGAAAATACAAAGTAAAGATAGATAGAAGTCCAAACACATCAACAATCACATTTATTGTAAATAGTCTATATACTTTCATTAAAAATATATATCTTTATATCTAATACATAATACATATTATTTATAAAATCACATATATTCATTATCTTATAAGAAACACAACTTAAATATAAGGACATAGAAAAGTTTATAGTAAATGTTGGGAAAATATACTAAGTATACTATGTAAAAGTCAGCCAAAGAAAGTAGTATATTAATATTACACAAGATGGACCTTAAGATAAGAAACATCATTAAAGAGGGCTATTTCACAGTGATAAAAGTATCAAACCAAAAGGAAGGTATAACAATTATAAATCTGTATGCATCTAATAATAAGTCTTCAAATATAAAGCAAAAATCAATAGACCTAAGGGGAGAAATATTCAAACTCATAATCATAGTCGATTCTAATAGAGGCTGTATTTGAGACTTTATTACATCTTTCTCCATACAAGATAGACCAACCAGACAAAACAGCACTGAGAACATAAGAGACCTTAACAAAGTAATGAACTAACTTGACTATCGATATATAGATATAAATATAGATATAGAAAACATGTATATGTTAGTTGACCTATAGAACACTGAACCCCCAAATTGAATACTTTACTGCAATGAAAAGACATTGCTGCATCACACACATGACAAAATTTCACCACCAGAATGAAGTCATATATTAAGGAAGATCTACAGTATGAATCCTATTATAGAATATTCAGAAGCAGGCAAAATTAACTGATGGCAATAGCAGTCAGGATAATTAAACTTTGGAGGATATACCTGGGATGATGCGGATGGGGGCCTTCTTAGGGATCATTAATATTCTATGTCTTGGTCTAGATACTAGTTATAGTTGTGTTGATTACATGGGTGTCTTCACTTTGTAAAAGTTGATTAAACTACGCACTTATGATTTGTCCACTTTTCTATATATGTTTCACTTCAATAAAAAGTGTGCTAAAAAACACTCAAAGAAATGTAAAGAAGGTAGCCATCATTCTATGAAATAACAATACTTTTAATCTGTGATAACTGACATGCATTACAAGTTCTCCAACATTTGCATAACAGGCTTTGACTGACAATGGGTTTTTTAAATTCCTTTAAATTATAATATATATTTTATAGTCCATAACAAGAGTTAAATAATTTATAAGGGGGGGCGCCTGGGTGGCTCAGTTGGTTAAGCGACTGCCTTCGGCTCAGGTCATGATCCTGGAGTCCCGGGATCGAGTCCCGCATCAGGCTCCCTGCTCAGCAGGGAGTCTGCTTCTCCCTCTGACCCTCCTCCCTCTCATGCTCTCTGTCTCTCATTCTCTCTGTCTCAAATAAATAAATAAAATCTTTTAAAAAATAATAATAATAATTTATAAGGGTTTTAATTTTTTAATTATAGTTTTAAACATTACAGTGAGACTCGGCCTAATGAATTTAGAAGTATTTGTCTGAGGTCTCAAGATACCTCTGTTTTAGAGAGTGCTTCACAAAAGAAATCCAATTGAGAAAGTATCTTGGGACATTTGAAGTTTTAATTCACAATAAGTTGTTTTTCCTCCAAGAGAATTTTCCTTAAAAAAATTACCAGAGGAGAGAAACACTTAACCCAAAGGCTTTGATAACTAATATCGAATTTCCAGCCCAAAGGTAAAAGAATAATCTTACCCATTTGAGGTGAAAGTCTGGCCCATACCAACATATACATACATACATGTATACATCATGTGAAATAGGTATATGCACATCATCATCACATTTTTGTAATGTTCAAGCAATTTTTATCAACTTCCCCACACACATAACCCCATCAAAATGGCCACACAAACCAAAGATCAGTAAAGTGTAACAGTTTAGAGACATGACCTTTGGAGCCAGACTGTTCCAATCCCAACATCTCTACTTACAAAGAGAAAGAGATACTTTACGTAAGTTACTTTACTTCTCTGGGTCTCTGTTTCACCACTGTAAATGAGGCTAATACTGCTACTTCTCTTTAAGGGCTGCTATGACGATTTAATGAGCCAACCTGTAAAGCCAACCTTAAATCAGGGCTTGATCCATAAAAAGCTCTCACTAAGGGGCAACTACTCCATCACTGTTAGTCCTACAACCAGTCTGGGAACAACAGATTGGTCCAGTATATCAAGTGGAAATAGTTACCAACTAGCGCTACATCATCAGAACGATCACTGGTGTTCAGAATGGCAAATATAAAAAATTATAACCACCTTGTATAATTTTCAAGTTAAAAATGAAATTCTGTTCAGCAGAGCTTTAATGTCCTGTGAATTTTATTGGGTGCAGACTCTTGAGTATTCAGAATCTCTACAGGGTACGTATGGTAATTCAGTTAACCAGACCACTTAGTTCAACAGAACACCAACTGCCAACCATACTGGTTACCAGAGTGTTAATGGCGGAAAGAGAACATGAGACTCTCCTTATTATCTGACACCATAATGACGTACATGCCATTCAGGAGTCACAACATGGATTATTTAAAATGTTCTCATTAGGGAACAAAAGAAGTTCTAGATTGCCAGTTAAAGTACAAGAAATATGTCATGTCACTCCCACGACCACAGCCACCATATTATTACATGCCAACCACATTAATTAATACTTGACTCTTAACTAAATGACTCTTCACAAGATTCACCTTTCAAAAATACTCTAAACATATGCCTTTCTTGTCAGATATTATCTACTGCCAACAACTTTTTACATTTCTTTTTCAATGCTTCCTAGTTTTTAAAAAAGGCATCGTTTTCCTCTACTTGTTATATTTCCCATTACAGTTTACAATAATTCATTTGGGTCATTAATACCTGCTCTATTCTAGACATATTAACTACCTGGTCTCCTCTCATTATGTTGAACTATCAAATTATTAAATCCTAGAAATGGGCAATTATTTTTGAGATGAAGTTGAACCATCTGAATTCAGTTGTTTTACACATATGAGTTCACTGACCATGTAAATCTCAGGCTATAGTTTGTGAGCTTGGAAGGTAACTGTCTTTTCCTAATTCTGAACTATTTTTATATGTTTTATAGGCAAGTAAAATCTCCGGTTTTATAGTTATAAATTGCTCCATTCAATAAAGATATGTAGTTATTTTAATAGTCATAGCCTAAAAATACAAGTTTTTGATTAAGGCAGCCTGGGCATTAATACAATGTCTCTATCCATTGCTATTTAGAGTTTTATTAAGCTGTGACTCAAAGGAAGAGAAATGTGGGACCATGGACTAAAAGATTTAATTAAACTGACATGGAAAAAGAAATTGTTTTATTGTTTATTGGGTATTATTGTAATTTCCATTTTACAAAAAAACCAAGGCACTGAGGTTGAGACAGAACCAGGGAGTAGCAGAGTAGTCAAAATCTGAACCAAGGCAGTCTGACCTCAGCACTCACACTTTTAGCCAACATGCTCTCCTGGGCAAACAAACATAACAAAATGATTACAAATTGTGGTAAAAGCTGTGAAGAAAACAATAGGGTGAATAAAGTCAAGTTGTAATAGTTACTATTAGTGTGGCTGTTGGATCACTGGGTAGGGAGTCGAGTCTAGAAGCAGTGGTCAGGAAAGGCATTTGTCACCTGAAAGATGGTGCAGGTGCAGCTGTGTGATGGGTAAGAGGAAGAACATTCCAAGAAGAGGGGCAGCATGTGCAAAGGTCCTACAGCCAGTGTGACTGCAGCACAAAAGGGGTGAACTGGTGCAAGGAGGTTGAGGAGGCAGGCCAAAGCCCAGTGATGCACGTGGCCTTGAAGCTCTTATTAAGGAGAAGCCTGTCTTGTATGTATCCCCAATACCTGGCACCTAGAAGGTGCTCAGGAAAAGATGGAAGAATCCTTAAGTTAAGCTACCATTAAACTGTTTAAAGGCTGAATCATTTATGGTGGGGGCTGGGGACTAGACAAGAGGACCAGAGCGATTTAAAACCAGACAGCCAGTTGGCTTTGATTAGCCCACACATCTGCAAGGAGCCATCCTCATGTGAACCGGGATCAACGCTGACAGTCAGTCGCATACTCAACATCTGGTTTCCTTCCAGCTCAAAACAGGAACTTTCCATTGCCGCTGGTCACTAGAATCCTTTCTAGTCCCCAAAGGACCTCAGCAAACCAGGCACGCTAATTGGATCAAAACAGGAATCAAGGTTCCAATTAGACCAAGCTGCTCTTCCTCGTGATAGCTCCAAACAGACGTGGCCAAGAAGTGTTTAGCCCTAGGCCAAGTACCCATGGGGCAACATTTCCTTATTGTGCAGAAGCCAGTCCAGGGTCCAGTTGGATTTTCCTTCAGATACATGCAGGGATTGCTACGCCGAAGCCTCCCAGGCCTGATGATATCGTTCATGGTCTCGATCACCACCCCCAGGCCAAAGCCAACTGCCTGGGGCCTTCAGATATCTCCCTGAGGGCAGCAATCATAAGCCAGCCTTTGGCCACGTCCTACCACACATTCTTGACCTTAAATGTGAATGATCCTCTTTATTGTGGTTTTGTGACTTGGATCTTTCTTCCCCCTACCCAGGATCCCTCAAAGTGCCTGAAACATTCCAGATCCAGGCAAAGAAGCACTTTGTGGACCCAGCCCAGTCTGGCATAATGTGACCCCCACACGGAGCCACCCCAACTCTTTCTGACCATCTCCCCACTTGTCATCTCCAACATCTCATTGCAACATGTGGGTGGCAACTCTAGGGTTTCCCCAATGGCTCTGTGAGGGTAACTCAACACCTTCTTTCAGTGCCCTGTTCTCTCAGAGTCACCAAAACAAAGGGAGTGGGGAGTTCTGAGGCCAGTGTCCTGATTTCTGAGACTTGTCTTTGAATCGGATTGTTCACTGCTGTAGTACTAACATAGTAAACAAACTTACATAAGCAATCACAGAGCACGCAGAAGGTCTTCCAGCACACCCTCGAATGGTCTCCCAGAGGGGCTGTTGAAAGGGCCTGAGAGAACCGAGGGCCCGTCCTGGGGCTGGGGGTGTCCCTGGGGTGACGTCAGGCCAGTGCTGCAGGGTACAAGGCATCGTGGTCACTGGTAGTTTTGGCCTAGCCTCAGGAAAGTAGGCTCAGAACAATTTCCTTTCCCATCCACTCAACCCATCTAAATACACTCTGGTGCCACAATAATTTTTGTGTTTTTTTAGCAACTTGGTTGCACGTAGATTCTCATTCAGCCCCTGCCTTCCTCCAACTGCCTCCTATTTTTGTTCGCAAGACTGAGCTGCTGAAAGATTTGTAGAGCAATTTCTATGTTGTTTTAAACTGGTTCAGCGGGAAAAAAAAATCCTTTATTGTGCCTTTATTGTTCTCGGGAATTAGGTAAATTGGTCTTAGAAACAGGGTTCGGCACCAAAAAGAAATTTTAGAGCTTCCTTAAAAATGCAGTTCTGACATAGAGAATTTATTGCTTTGATTAAAGCAAGCAGAGTCTTGTTGGCTTTGCTGTGGTCTTTCCTTCTAGCAAGAAAGGGCAAAGAATGCTCAGGGTATGTTGTAGCGTTCCTTATTGATTTCCATAATTGATGGCTGAGAATCTCATTTCATCGCTAGGTACTTTAACTCCCGCTTTTTAAAATACGGATTATTGGCTTCCTTGTGTTGAGAAAATGTTGCCCTCTTTACTACAATGAAGGCACATTCCTGGTCCCCTAAAAACCCTTAATGACTTAATAGCATTTAAAACACACCCTACTGAGTCTTTAATTATATCAAGCTACTGTAGTAGCGAAATTAACTAAATTGTACTCCTGCAGGAATGACCTAGGTGACAAGTGGGGTGAGTCTCAAACATCTGGCCAGCTTTTCCAGCAATTTATGATGGATGGAGGTTTATTAATAAAAAACAGCTGAATGGTGGGGGACTTGCTTTTTATGTGTACTTTGTGTCCTGGATATATAACAACACCTGATCCCTCCTCCTCGTGATTACATAAGGGAGGATTTTTTTCCCCCCTTGGTAAACTTCAGATTTACAAATAAAATTTATTTGGCCTCCTTTAAAAATTTATCTACATAGGGCTTTAACTGGCTAATAAGCCCCATGCTGGTGCAATTAGTAACCAGTTCTAAGGACCCTTTCTACAAAATGTGGCAAGACAATTTTTAATTCAGGTTTCCCTCCCTAGTGTGTTTCTGTAAGTGACCGAAGCCCACAGAAAAACATTAAGTCGCTAAGAACATATTTAAAAGGAAAAAATCATGGTGGGCATTTGAATATGGAAATATAATAATTAGGCATAGAAGAGTTTTTTATATCAAATAAGATCATGTACGGGATATAGACTAGCATAAGCTGCTTGGAATATAATAAATTTAACAAACATGGAATATATTAATCAAAGAAATCATCAAGTACAGGATTACCTATGTTGTCCGGAGTTTTTAAAAGACACAAAGATTATAAGTCCAGTGATATTGGGGGGAGGGGTGTTTTTTTCTCCTAATTTTGTCAGAGAGAGAGTAGTTCTCATTTACTTAAATACCCAAAAGCCAAATTGCTCATGCAATGGCATTTCCTTTAACATAGGTCTTAACAACCACTCACATAAATATGTCTACAACCAATAACTTCATGCAGCAAATAAGAAGAATGGAGAAGAAACACTGATGTCTAGCACAGGAAAGCTGGTAGTCTCCAGTGAAGCCCAGACCCTTCAATTATCTCGGGATGACTGCAGTTAAATGCCTTCGTGTGGCTGCCCCTAAGCCCAAACACAAAAACAAGTGCAAACTGCTCGAGCTCAGTGCCATCCATATAAGGTGTAGTCCAAATACCTCCGCTCTTGCCAACACAGCAACAGAACATTCAGTTTGGATCCTCGTATGTGAAATAAAAAGGGCCGTTAAAGTAACTAATTATACAGATAATCCAGCTTTTTAAAAATTCCATTTGCCCCAGCAGAAAATTTAGGTGGAATTGCCGGGAAAATTATTTTGATATTTTTGATATTTTATTCCCCTTGTGTCCTAAACACTGTTCACAAGGGTCTGAAGAGCCGGGAACATGCAGGCCCAGGAATGCCCATGGCTGGCTCTCTTATCTAGAATTTATTTTCTTAAGTCCTCTAACAAGGGTAGCAAGTGTGAACATCTGTCTCAACATATAGTCACAGACTTTATTTTCACTAGGAAACACTTGCCTTCCAAATACTAATGGGTTGAATTCGCTCTTATTTATTTTCTGTCAGCCCATCACATTGCACCACAAGGAGAGAGCATTTTCCAAGCTTGGGGACATGAAGGAACCAGTCAGCTTCTTTTGAATCTGTGACTGTTGGTCACAGATGCTGACTGAGGTAGAGGATAGCCAGCCAGCCACGCCAATGGGTCGCTCTGCTCCTATGGCCCGAGGGGCAGGCAGCGGCTGCTTGCTCCCGCAGGATAAGGAAGACACTGCGCAAGTCACTTGGGAATGGTCTGGGCGTGCATTTCTCTGGAGGAAGCCAGCAGAACTGTACCGGGACCGGTGATCGGTTTTGCTAAGTCCACTCACAGGTGATTCTCAGATAGGTGGTCTCCAGACCACACCTTGATACACACAAGGCTGCAGAGATGAAAGATGAATTTGCTTTTATTTGTTTACGTCTGTCTCCTCTAGACTGTAAGATCCTCTAGACCACGGGTTGGCAAATTTTTCCCGTAAAGGGCCAGATAGTAAATATTTTAGGCTTTGCGGGCCAGGAGGCCACATGCTCTGCGATTGTAGCGTGAAAGCAGCCACAGACAATACACAAATGAGTGAGCATGACAGTGTCTGTGGCTCGCATGGAACAGTCAGTGTGCTGGATCTGGCCCAAGGCTGTAGTTTGCCAACCGTGCTCTAGGGCAGGACCCTGATCTTACTAGTCTTGGCACCCCACACCCAGCACAGTGCTGGGCAGATGGGCCATGACTGAAAAACACTGAGTGAGTCATGACGCAGGGACACATATGCCTGTAGGGAAGACAGCTGGAAACAACAACAATATAAGAGCTCTAAGAGATTTGTGTACAGTGTTCTGTGGGAATATTGAGGCAGGAGGAATGTCAGAAGTAGGCGTGCCAGATACGGCAAAAAAAAAAAAAAAAAAATTACAGGACACACAGTTCATTTTGAATGCCAAACAATGACTATATTATTTGGAACATATACTGAAAAATTAGTTGTTGTGTATCTGAAATTCAGATTTAACTAGGCATTCTACATTTTATCTGACAAGGAACCAGGGGACATCCACAGCAGGGATGATATCTGAGCAAAGTTGAACAAGGAAGTGGGAAAGAAGGGCAAGGTGTTCAAAGGGCGGGAAGGGAACATGCAACGTGGCACAAAGTTCTGAGAGCCATCCCTTGTCTAAAGACAAAGTGTGGCTACAGAGGGTGAAATAGCTGGAGGTCAGGTTGGAGAGGGGGCTAAGGTCCAACATTAGAGGCTTTGATCCCAGGACAAAGGGTCAGATTTGGTCCTGTAGATGACAGGGAGGAAACTGAGATTTTTAAGCAGAGAAGTGACTGTTTTCAGTGGTTCCTATTTAACGGCACAACTCTTCTCTCCTGGGTTTTGCTAATAGATTAAACCCTGGTCTTACTTTGACCTGGTCTCTCTCTTCCAGGCCATGTTGGTTGGATTTTCCTCATTATGAATTCGCTGATTAAAACACACACACTCACACACACACACACACACACTCACATATACTCATACACACTAACCTACACACAATTACTCAAACACATGCAACACATACTGGTAATATAATGCTTTTAACCAAAAAGAAAAAAAATGTTACATCAGAAAGACCACTTTCACCAATCAGAGATAAGGGCTCGGGTTCCATGCAGGAGATTGTGGGCATCTCTGGCACCCTCCTCTGTCTACATTGCTTATGGACATGGCCTGAGGACCACGCCATGGACGGGAGGCTAGAGGCCAGCCCAGGAATGCCAACCTGCCTCAGTGTCTCAGTCTGTTTTATGGTTTCTGCTCAATTGGAAGCCTGGCACAGCCCACGTCTTCATGGGTCAGTCACAGAACATGCAATGCAAGAGCTCCTCTGATCACTAACAAGACTGGAGGAGAAACCAAGTCAACCATTGGCTGTCTTCATTCGGGAGAAAACAGGCCTACTCTGCCATCACATGATGCTCTTGTCTGGCAGCCTGTTAGGATGAGCTTGGCTGAGAGGAGGACAAGGGGCAGAATCCAAGGAGACAAAGAGCTGCCTTTGTTTGACATTTCTGCTAATGCTGAATCTCCAGGATTTCATGATGAACTAGATGGTGATAAGAGAGCAGAGAAGGAGAGAGATGCATGCTGAACAAATACGAAGTTTCTAGATTAGATTTAGTGATTTCACTGGTACAACCTAGAAAATATAAAAGGAGGCTCAAGTTTGGGGTGGGGACAATTGGAGAAGTTGATTTTGGAAATGTTGCTTCTTCACAGCTTTCTAATCCAGAGAAGACATTCAGGACGTATGTGGCTGGATGTATGTTTCCTGAACTGGGAAGAGAGATGAATTTGGGAGCCATCACTCTAGTTGTGGTGCCCAAAGTCATGTGGATGGATGGGTCAGAGCCCAGAGTGGGGTGAGAACAGAGAGAAGAGAAGGGGCCCACAGTGGTGCTGGAAAGAACCTTGGGATTTATGGGATAACAAGAGAAGAAGGAAAGCAAAAGACATGGAGACAAACAAGATAGACAGACAAAACAAGACAGACAAGGCAGGGGAAAGGTGGCAGTTTTGTCCTGGACCTTAACCAAGGAGAAAGGATGGAGGCAAAGAGCAAGAGCTAGGTTTCTGAGTAAAGCAACCACTGGTGACTGTAGCAACATCAACATGTGTCGATGTGGCGGGGACCCAAGACACACTGAGCTGTGCATTTCAGCCCTTTCCTGCTCAGCATGTTGATTAATGCCACAAAAGAGCACATTGCTTCATTTATTCAACAAATACTCATTGAGCACATACTCGGTGCCAGGCATGTCCTGGACAAAAGCATAGGAAAGCAGTGGATGAGATCAAGCTGGAAGGGGCCTAGATTAATTCTGGTGGGGAAGGGTGGGGGGGGGGAGCCACAACCATCAGCATATTTGATAAATAGAGCTAGGACTAAGTTAGCATATTGGCAAGCCAAACCGATTGTTTTCGTGGCCCAATGAATTAGCGATAGTAAATGCTAACTCAGTCTACTTCCAGGAAACTGCCAGTCTGAATTAGAAGAAAGTCTAATAAGTAATTATTTTTAATGACAAGTAGTTTAATAACTCTCAAGTACTAAAATAATTCATACTTTGCTAACATCGCTGCCACACAGAACTCCTTTAGGAAATGCTTTATGGAAAATACAATCTCATTTGTAACTCATCTCTATCAATTGGCTAGCAATAAATTTTGTTTCTGTGCTGCTGAAGCATTTGCTTTTCCATGGATTAAGTATTCTCTCTGTGATTTTGTTTACAGTGTTCATTTGCTTTGTAGGCAAGTATCCGGAAAAGAGCAAGATCTTTAGAGTCACGCTGACAGGGGTTCAAATCCTAGTTTGGCTGCTTACCAGGGATATGACTCAAGGGGGACTGCCCCACATTTGAACTTCAGTTTCTTACATGGTGAAATGGGCACAATAATATCTGTCTCAAAGGATTATTAAAATTAAATTCTGTAGTAACTGGCACATAACCCTCACTGAAGGTTCTCATAACCAATGTTAGCTGTTACTGGTCTCAGACACTAAGATAAGCAGCCTCAGCCCAGGGTATCATGTGAGGTCTTTCTAAAGTTCCAAAGACAGCATTCAGTACTGGATGTTTCATTGCCATAAAACTCGGCAGCAGATAGCAGCCAAAGAGGATTTTCATCAGTTATTCGAGCCCTGGCTGGACTAGCCTATCTTCCTCCCTCACCCATGGGGAGCCACCTGGAGCATGGATAGCCCAGGTGTAGTAAGTCTGGCCAGGAGTCACAGCAAGGTCACAGGCAGCCCTCTTCAGAGGGATATACTGAGCACTGCCCAAGGAGATGAGGTCAACCCTGCCTCCCTCTGCAGCCAAAGTTCTTCTCCCTTTGAAGGAGTCAGGGGAGGTTCTAGCAGCTAGGTCCCAGAGAGCAATGAGGTAGCCTTGGCCCAGGATCCAAAATCACAGCGACAAGAGAACCACCACCCACAGGCATCCCAGGGCCAAACCTGTCTCACCAAAGACATGTTGCATCCTTTCCTGGCTAAGGAAATGGGAAGATTAGGAAGAAAACAGTACAATATACTTTTTGTTGTTTTATAGGAAGGCAGTCAAAATCCTATTGAGCAGGATCTTGGGGCATTCTGGCACCAATTTTTACATTTTTATCTTTCTCATCATCTTAACATAGGCACTGGGCATCCAAGATGTGCAGGGGATGGTGCTAGGCTCCATGAGAAAAAGAGAGAGAGAGAAAGATAAGAAGGTCACAACCTCTATCCTCAAAGTATTTTCCATCTAGTTGGGAGATGGGACAAATACATGAAGAGAGCATAACAAAGACCCACAGGCAGTAGATAGACATGAGACCACAACTCCGAGTGTTTATGTTAATCCAGTCTCTGTCTGGGTAGGGGAGAGGCAGGCTATAAAATGAAGTGGTCCTCACTCAACCACTGACCAGTGCCTGCCACGTGCTGGGCAGAGGCATGGTCACCTTGACCATGACAGCTCCTGGTAGTTCTGGATGCTACAGAGAAGAGGACACAAATCCAGGATGTTGCATTCAGAAGCTTCCTGCATTTTGGGGAGTCTGTGGGAAGGTTGGGGTGGGAAGTAGCAGATGGTTACTAATCCAAAGCTGGGAGCACAGTTGAAAATTATCGTGGCTTTGATTGTTTTTAGTCGCAAAAGTCATATTTGTTTTTTACTTCAACCAATGACAAAAGAGGACATGAGTTTTTTTTTGTTGTTTGTTTGTTTACTTAGTGGAGGTGGCATGGGTTTAAAAAGCCTGGGGAGGGGTGCCTGGCGGGCTCAGTCAGAGGAGCATGAGACTCTTGATTTCGGGGTCATGAGTTTGAGCCCCACAGTGGGTGTAGAGATTACTTAAATAAATAAACTTTAAAAATAAAATAAAAATAAATAAAAAGGCGGGGGAATTACTGCATTCACTTAGGAACTCTCTGAGGCAGAAAGCAAGTCATGTGACTGTCGGGATACCTGGGTATTCAAAGAATCTCAGTTGCTTGAAGGAACAGACAGGTGAGAGAACGTGATGCACAGATCTCAGGTGTCCTGTCTGTTCTACCCAGAGAAAGGGGCACGTGAGGGGAGGGGGTCCTATCTCTGGATTTGCCTCTGAAGATGTGACGCACAAGGAGGAGACAGGAGAGCAGGGGTCCCCTCTGACAAGCCATTCACAGCTTTCCTCCAAGATTTCCATGTGTGTCGAGGCTCAGAGAGTGTCTCAGAGCTGCGTCATGAAGCCCATGCCTTGACAGGTGACAACAGAGGCATGAGAAAGGCCGTGGGAAGTATCAGCGGGTCAGACTCACACCTGTGTCCTCCAGGGGTGGAGAGATCACCAGCAGCAGCAAGTGGCCCACGCAGAGACGAGCCCAGAACGTGAGGAGTGCAAAGCAGGACTGAACAGAGTGGAATTCTGCTCCTTGCAGATCCTGAGCCTACAAATACAACACTCCTCAATTTTGCGGTGATGGAATTTAAAACAGACTCTTTCTTCCACTTAGGGAGTTGGGCCCTGAGCAAAAACAACATAGACAGTGATCAAAACCCATGTCTAAACACCACTTGAGAAGGGGTTATGCTCAGCACACGCATTCCCAGGACGTGGAGAGCCCCCAGACATCATTTAGTCTGACCAGACAGGCATCCCCCACACTCATTCACAAGTCCTTGGACACTCCCCAGCTCAGCAAAGGCCCCCTGTTGGCTGAACGACGCAAACGGTTGCCAATCTCCGTGCACGTCCCTGCAGGTGTAGGGTTTGGGGCGGCTGGAGTAGAAGGTGTGGGTAGAAGAGCAGCAGGAATTGACATTGGAAAAGCTGCCCAGCACGGGTGGTGGCCTAAGCCCAGCACCAGGGCAGTGTGCTCATACGGGGAGGCAGAGCACCAAGGAGGGGCTCCGTGCAGGACAGAAATGACCTGATGGGACGGTGAACAAGAAGCGACCCCCAAACCAACCTGCCTATCGAAATACCTGGGAACTTGTTAAAAATACAGACTCCAGGCTTCATCGAAGGCTTTGGCCTCTGCATGGCTGGTGGGGCACAGTATGTATTTACATCAATACTAGGGGGTTGCTCCCCACGAAGCTCCCCAGTTCTATGCCCAGAATGGGAAGGACTGGGGTGAAGAGAGAGGAGGAGGCTCTCGCAGGTTTGGGGGCAATGCCTCTCCACTGGGACGGCAAAGGCTGAGCCTGGATGCCCTGGTAAGCCCCTTCCCCTTAGTGCTTTATGATCCAAAGCTGTAACCAGCACCTTACGGCAGGAGCTCCACGCTGGCTGCAGCGATGGAAAGGAACAGAACAAACTGGAAAGCCCTGAGCGGGTCACGTCTACAAGACTTGGCTATGTTTTCAGTAGATGAAGGGGGCAGGGGTTTTACTCCCAGTCTCCCACCCCTTCTTAGCGAGGAGAGTGACAAAACCATTCAGAGAAATGGAACAGGAAGGGGGTGGCTGGTTGAGGATGAAGATAGTCGGTTTGGAACCCAATACATCTGAGGGCTTTGCAGAGCCTGGCAGCCCAATGTGGTGGTTACAGCAAAGACTCTTAACACCGCCTGTGCCCGCATTCACGATTCTGGCTTTGATCCCCACCTCGCTGCGTCACTTAGGGCAATTTTCTTCATTGCTCTATGCCTCAGTTTCCCCATCTATAAAATGGGGATAATGATAGTGATTATTTCCCGACTATTGTGAAAATTAAAAGAGCTCAAGCATAGGGAGCATTTAGAGCAAGCTTTGGCACATACTAAGTGTTTTGCTCATTACCAGACCTGCGGACAGGAATGTCCAGTGGTTGAAGATGTCGATCTGGGTCCCAGGAGGTTGGGCAGGACTGGGAACACAGACTTTATTTTCACTTTTTGTATTCAGTCATCTGTCACATTAGGTAGCAACTTGGAGCTAAGTGACATATGCCAGAGGGACAAGCATGGCTTTCCCTGGATCACCACCGAAATGCATGCGAAGGCAATGGCATTACTCCTACAGTTCAGCCCTAGCCCGAAGCCAACCCAGCACCACCCACTTTGGAAACGGGGCAGACTTCGGCAGCGTAGACAGCAGAAGACCCTGAGTCTAGTCCCACATCTGCCACCAGCTGCTTCTGTGGCCTTCGCTCATCTATTACACTGGGGGTTGTGCTACTCGTGCTCAAACATGTTCTCCGGTCCCTTCATTTTAATTGTTCCAACATCAAAATCATGCATATTTTGAAGGAAGATGAAGGCCCCGGGCTTGACTGCCCCAAAGCTTTGTACAACTTGGATGGGGATGTGACTCTCAGGCAGAGCAGTGGATCATCATAAAAAAGATTAAACATGAACAGAGGGACTGGTAGGTGGGTATCTTCTGATTGGTAGTCAAGATTCCAATCCAAAACATTATAGGACAAAAAGTTAGTTTTTATTCACATTTGGCTGGGGATGGATGGGTGGATGGATGGATGGATGGATGGATGGATGGAAGGAAGGAAAGAAGGAAGGAAAGGGGAAAGGGGGGAGGGAAGGAGAGGGGAGGGGAGGGGAGGGGAGAGGAGGGGAGGGGAGGGGAGAGGAGGGGAGGGGAGGGGAGAGGAGGGGAGGGGAGAGGAGGGGAGGCGAGGCGAGGCGAGGGGAGGAGAGGAGAGGAGAGGAGAGGAGAGGAGAGGAGAAAAGAAAAGAAAAGGAACAAGGGCCACCCACTTGGTCTATACCATAGAAAGTGAGTAGCTGCCAAATCTCAGCTGTACTCTGAGCTATGTAGGCACACACCTTCAGGCAGGTTGCAGCATGGGGACCATGATAAAGTCAGCTATAAACCCCTCTTAACTACTAGCCTCCCATGGAACAAAAGCAAAATTGATAGAGTTCCCAAGAGAGTCCTCTCTGATGGTGAATAAAGAATACAGGGGGGTAACTGCAGACATAAGCTCATTCTATAATTTAAAAAGTCGTAATGTACATGTAATGTACAGCATGGTGACTATGATTAACAATAGTGTATTGCATATTTGAGAGTAGCTAAGAGAGTAGCCCTCAAAAGTTCTCATCACAAGAAAAAAAAATTATAACTATGTGAGGTGGTAGATGTTAACTAAATGAATCATGCCGATCATTTCCATATATATATATGTATATATATAAAATCATCATGGTGTACATTGAAAACTAATACAATGTTGGATGTCAGTTATATTGCAATAAAACAGGAGAAAAAGTTGTCATCTTTAAAGCTGCTATTTCTTTTATGTTCTCTACTTTCTACAAGAAACTTTTAAAATGAAAATATTCCATGAAACCTGGATGAACCACAGATCAGCAAACCAGAACACTCAAGTCACTGAATTTGTACACCTTCTGCATTTAGTAAGTAGCAATGGTAAGAAAACACTCATAAAGCTTGTGGCTTTAGTGTGTACTTGGCCAAAAGGGTATTCACATTTCCTTCCCTTTCACTGTCTGCTTAACTTTTTCACAAATAACAAGGGCAAGAAATCAGGGTTGAATTCAAATAGACATGAATTCAACTCCCAGGTACAATCATCAATAGGTTGCAAGAATTAACCTTAATAATCTAAACTCACCAAAACACTGTAGAAATGCAACAACGTCTGCCCCCTAGGATTATTCTGACAATGATAATGGAGTTGCATTTTCATTTAGGGTGGGTGGAGTCAGGTTATAAAGTTAGCACATATAATCATATTTTCCTTAAAAACTCACTAAATTGCCCACCACTGTCCAATAGAAATATGATGAGAGCCACATAGGTAATTTTACATTTTCTGTTTGCTGCATTCAAAATGTAAAAAGAAATAGGTGAAATTGATTTCCAGAATATATTTTGCTTAACCTAATATATCCAAAGTATTATTCCAACATGTAATTAATGTAGAAAATTGCTAGTGAGATATTTTACTTTTTTGTACTAAGTCTTGAAAATCCAGTGTGAATTTTCCACCTATTGTACATCTTAACTCAGACTAGCCACATTTTGAGGGCCCTGTAGCCCCCTAAAGTACTGGACAGTACAGCTCTAGACCATCCTAGTGTCTCCTGGGGACAGGCCATCTCCCCATAAGGCACTCTGACCAGGATTTTCTCCAGTGTTGAAACAGATCCTCATTTCTTCAACTGAGAACCATAGCAAAGTAGGTGGTTTGCACTTTGGGTCCAAGATGGAAAATGATCTTTAAGCATCAGAACCAGTCATTGCTCAAGACGTGTCCACTTCCAAAACACGCCTCTCGACACACGGGAGGGACAGACTAGACTCTTTTTTTTTTTTTTTTAAGATTATTTATTTAGGGCGCCTGGGTGGCTCAGTTGGTTAAGCGACTGCCTTCGGCTCAGGTCATGATCCTGGAGTCCCGGGATCGAGTCCCGCATCGGGCTCCCTGCTCGGCGGGGAGTCTGCTTCTCCCTCTCCCGCTCCCCCCTCTTGTGCTCTTTCTCTCTCTCACTCTCTCTCTCAAACAAATAAATAAAATCTTAAAAAAAAAAGATTATTTATTTATTTATTTGACAGAGACACAGCGAGAGAGGGAACACAAGCAGGGGGAGTGGGAGAGGGAGAAGCAGGCTCCCCACCAAGCAGGGACCCTGGGATCATGACCTGAGCTGAAGGCAGATGCTTAATGACTGAGCCACCCAGGTGCCCCCAGACTAGACTCTCTTTAACCATCTCATACATGCTGTAGATCCGGGATCTGATTGTTGGTTTGCTCAGCACATGGAGTTGAAATTATAAGTTAAGTGCATATATATGCCTTTACTTTGTGTGTGGATAAAATTTCAGCCCAGGGGACATTTGTTGAGCTCCTACTACATGGCAGAATCTAGAAAATACAAATGCCTCCACCTGAGTTCAAATTCTGACACAGTTACTTACTAGTGCTGTAACCTTGACAGATCATTTGATTTCTTAAGCCTCAGTTTCCTTATCTGCAAAACAAAGAAAATAAAAGCTCTCCATTCACAGGGTTGTTGTTGAACATTAAATAAGATAATCCTAACAAAGCATGCGGCAGAAAACAGGCTTCACTCAATTTCCCATTCTTCCTGGTGATCAGTGCTGGGTAGCACAATAAATGTTTGCTGATGAGGATGGTGTTAAGGAGGGTTGGCTCACTTTGGGTGTGTTATGGAGATAAAGGCCTCCACCCCACCCAACTACCACCACCTGAAATGACCATGGTGGGCAATCACCCCTTCAGCTTGTGTCATTCTCTGTAGGCCTTGAGTTGAAAGGCAGAGAAGGGAAGTCAGCTAGAACACGAACGCCTTAGTACAGATGTCTTCCCTTCACTTTTCTCCTGCCTAGCGCTGCCCCAAGAATTCGCGGTGTCTGCACGGTGGGAAGGGGCCTCAGAGGCCTGGGAGTGGGCCACCTTGGGTTGCACGCTGTTTTACAGGCTACGTTCAGCCCCCAGATGCTTGGACACTTTGATTCTCAAAAGCTGATGAAAGCGGTTTTGTTCAACTGCAGATGTGGCCGAATAGAAATACTCACATGTCAGCAAGGTTCCAAACAGACTAGGAGTTATGGTGACTTCAGACAACTTTCTAATCTGTTGGTCAGAGTGTTTCCCTTCCAAGAAAGGTGAAGGCTTACAGAATAATTCCTCACCACCAACAATGACAACAACAACAGCAAACACTTACTATTTTTAACAATAAAGAAGAGGAAGGTTAACCTGGGGCAAAAGGATTTCATGAAACACTTGACAAAAAAAGGAACAGAATAATTCCAGGCCTGCAGGGACTTGCCACTGGCCCACTGAGCAGTGTGGGGAGAAGCTCCCCAGGCCTCCTGCAGGTAGGGGGCTTGTTTCCCGTTTCCTACTATTCCAATGCTGTCTTTAAGAGGGGTCCCAAGAAATGAGGTGTCAAATAAAGAGGCCTTCTTTTTGTTCTCCTCCCCCTTGGGAAGAGTGGAACAGGAAGCTTCACACCTGGTATTCAGAGCAATCCCTCCAGGTCAGCATTTCTCCACCTGGTACTATTGATTTGGGGCAGAATATTTCTTTGTCGCAGGGGCGGGGGAGGGGGGGGCGGTGCTGTCCTGTGCCAGGTAGAATGTTTAGCAGCATCTCCGGTCTCTACCCACTAAATGCAACAACCACACCACTCCCCTCCAGTGATGACAACCAAAATGTCTCTAGACATTGCCCGTTGTCCCCTCGAGGACAAAACTGTCCCCACTTGAGAACCACTGGTCTAGGGCTGGAGCGGTCTGCCATTCAGCCCAACTTTTGGAACACAAGGATCTGGGAGAACCTTCTGCATTCTGAGCCAGGTGGGGCATCACTTAGCTGGACCCTTACTCTCCACTACGTCTTTTTTTTCCCCCCAACTTCCAGTAAAAGGACAGGACAATTTAGTAGAGCACTGAAGACTATAAAATGCAGCCTGGCGGTGGGGTTTCTGAGCCGGATTTGGCCTTCCTGGCTTCAAAGATCATGAAACCTCTCATTTGTACTCCACAAAGCAGCAATTTCTCACAAGGGTACGTTCCTTTGACTCTCTTTTAAAAGTCAAGTACAGCTTGGCAACCACAGAGTACAGAAAATATAGGCTTTCTGCAAGAAGCAATTATTCAAAACCCAAAGACTAAAAAAAAAAAAAAAAAAAAAATGAGCATGTCGGGTCACGTCAGTTACAACATGTAAGACAACTGGATTCCTTCATTTCTAAGCAATGGAATGGTCTGGGTTTGTTTTTTCTTGCTGACTTTGATTGTTTCTTCGAGGTAAAATGCAAGCTGTCTAAAACTGTTGACACTGGGTGGCTGACCTTTTAATTTAAAAAACAAGAAGGTCCATGTTTGGTATTTGGGCTTTTGCTTTAAATGCTCACCAATCATTACATCCATAATTAGAACTTGTGCTGGAATGTACCAAAATCTGCCTCCTGCATCATTGACAGGGTCTGTAGAAGCCACAGAAAAACTGAACACTTCAGCAATGGTAAGATTTTTCTGGTCTGGCACGGGAAACTCGGTTCATGGAATATAAAACCTAATTTCCACCCTTCGCATGTAGCATGATTACACAAGTGAGTTGTGTGAGCGTCAAGTCAGAGACTAAGGTTTGTTTGCCAGAAGGAAGCCAAACCTTCAATTCTGTGGTTAATGCCACCTAGGGATATAATTACACAAACTAATATCATCTTTCTACTGAAGAAGAGGAACAGAAATCCTCATGGCCAACGTTCATGTGAATGAACCATTTTGGGTTTAATATCAAGGCTAATATCAAATTCCTAAGGTATGCGTGTTCAGACATTTAAGAGTGAAAAATGAAGCATCTGACAGTAACATTAACATGCTTATCGTAGATCTTCTTCAATTTATCAAATGTCAATTTCAGAAACATTCCCCAAACACTGCCTCCCATGTTATTAAGGGGATTTTGCATAAAATAAACCAATGTTATTATAACCTTCACATACATAGCAGAATCCAGGCAGAGTTCAAACATTTGGTGAACCCATGGTGTCCCTCACTGGGTCTCAAGGAAGGCAGACTCAGAGACTGTTGTTAGAAGGGCCCAAACAGGATATTTATTTAGAAAGCTTGGGGGGTATGGTATTTGCTTTCCGATGCAAAAACTAATTCCTAAAAAGTAAATGGGGCATTTAACATTATAGGAAGCTTCATAAATGGATCACATCGAATCTTTCAGACCACTAATATCCTACTACAACTTTACTGTTACACAAATAAATATGCTTAACAACTGAAGGGAAGACTATTCTGAATGAACCAATTATTATGAAAAACCATCCTTATTAACACTTCCTTAGTCTGAGCCACTCCTCTCTACCATTTTACTGTCTGACCCTCAATCAGGGTCACGCCCCTCATCCATGCTGACACTAAGCATGCCTCAGCATGACCTTGCCCCATCTCCAGATGTGAGCCACAAAAACATATGGGCAGGGCGCCTGGGTGGCTCAGTTGGATAAGCGACTGCCTTCGGCTCAGGTCATGATCCTGGAGTCCCGGGATCGAGTCCCGCATCGGGCTCCCTGCTCGGCAGGGAGTCTGCTTCTCCCTCTGACCCTCCCCCCTCTCATGCTCTCTCTATCTCATTCTCTCTCAAATGAATAAATAAAATCTTAAAAAAAAAAAAACAAAAAAACATATGGACAGTTTCTTAAAAAGCTAACCATGGAGTTACTAGATGACTCAGCAATTCTACCCCTAGGCATGTATCCAAGAGAAATGAACACATA
The DNA here is from genome assembly GCF_011800145.1 of Mirounga leonina. NCBI lineage: Eukaryota > Metazoa > Chordata > Mammalia > Carnivora > Phocidae > Mirounga > Mirounga leonina. Next base: position 43,923,988 of record NW_023270265.1, read on the forward strand.
TATCCCCTCAAGACTTGCACATGCATATTTACAGTAGCACTATTCATAATAGCCCCAAAGTGAAAGCAGCCCAAATGTCCATCAACTGATGAATATGGATAAATAAAATGTGGCCTCTCTATACAATGGAATATTATTCACCTACAAAGAGGAACAAAGGCCTGACACATGCTACAACATGGGTTAACCTCAGAAACATAACACTAAGGGAAAGAAGACAGTCGCAAAGGGCCACCTAGCGTATGATTCCATTCATCTGAGAGGTCCAAAAATTATTGGGTTCAAGTATAAACAGTTTTCCCCAAATATAAGTAATTCACTCCTCAGACTTAAGTTTAGTACCATGCCTAACACCAATTTTTTAGTTAACTTCTTTAAATACATTACTTCCTTGCATGGAGATGAGACCTGAAACAAATATATCAGATTTCACTGAGCAAAATAGAACACTGATGTCCAACATGAAACTCTATATATTGCAACAAAAAATTGAAAAATAAAAATAACTCTTTTTAAAGAGATAATGACGCCTTTTTTTTTTTTTTTTTTTGAGATAATGGCACCATTAACTTCTGTCTTCTAAAATGTTTGCTCCAAATTCTTACAACTATTCCTTAAACTTCTCAACCTGGAGCTCGTCTTCAATTATGTTGAGAGGCAATGAGATGTCAAGCATTTCAAAGTCTCCCTGAATTATCAAAGAACCAAAAATAAATCCTAAATTGCTTTTTAAGTGTGAAATGTGGTTTTTTTCCACTCTTGGTTGAAAAATGGCTGCAGAGATTGTACTCAGATTTTCCAAGCTATAAATCTCTCTCAAGCTAGGGCTAGGTATGGACATTTTTAGCCTTGAAGAATATTTCTGTCAGAGAGATACGACTGCAGGAATTGGAGTCGTGATGACTGTCTGGGTGTCGCCTTGGCGACCGAGGTCATTGTTGGAAACCAGGGGTGGTAAGGCAAGGTCATAATCAAAGAAACAAACAAAAAAACATAGAAAAGTACAAACAATCCAATCAAATCCAACAAAAGCAGTATGCATCAAGTGCCATAAAATGTCCTTTGGCTCAGTGATCCTGTTTTTAGGAATTTATACTAAAGAAAAACAAACAACTGCAAGATGATTTATGACAGCACAAGACTTGGAGCAACCTCAACAAGCAACAATAGGGATTAGTTAATTCGATTATTCTACATCCTTTTGATGGAATGTTATGTCTCCATAAAAACCAACTATAAAAGACACGAAAATGTACTTATGATAAAATGTTAAAGGGGAAAGGATAAAAATATATGTACACTATGATAATCATGCAAGCAAATGTACGTATATAACAAAGCAATAGAAGGGTCCACATGAAAGCATAAATCACTGTGCTCACCTCGTGGGCCTAATCATTTATTTTTTCTCCATGCTCCCAAATTGTTGAAATATCATTATACAGTCTTTAAAAAAAATTAAGTCAATCACACGAATTTTATGAGAAACAATTCCATTAATCAACTTGCACTCTTACTTCCAACGACACTATTACCTGTCCTATTTACTAAAATAACAGCCATCAGAGACGCTCCCCCCCCCAGTCACAATGCAGGGAAAGGAAATACGATAGCTTAGCCGCGTCAAAACATGATGCCATTATAAACTTGGCAATGAAAATAATTCTCTGTACACTGAAAGTCAAGGAAGAGGATCCTTCTGCTTTCTGAACTCTACCCATGCACCGCTAATTTTTCTCAAATTTCCGTTCCATCTCTTGGGAGGAAATTGTATGTGAAGGAGATCAAAAGCCCCTTCCCTTGACAATGGAGCCTCATCTGGTAACTAACCCCATCCACCAAACTGACTGGACCTCAGGGGGCATCATCAAGCATTCTCTGAGGATGACAGAGTGCAGGAGAATAAGCAAGGTAGCCTGGCGAGCCCACCACTCAGAATCCTTACACTTTCATCTTACACACAACAAGGAGTCTGCCTGTAATGGCTAAGTTTCTTTGTCAACCTTTCTAGACTATGATACCCAGATATTTGGTTGAACGTTATTCCAGATGTTTCTGTGAAGCTATTTCATAGATTTTTGTATTTGTATTTCAATGTGATTCACATTTAAATCAGAGGACTTTGAGTAAAGCAGATTACCCTCCACAACACGGTGGGCCTCACCCAATCAGTAGAAGGTGTTAACCCAAAAAAAGACTGTATGAATGTTCTGTAAATATTAGAAATGCCTGTCAAGGCGCCTGGGTGGCTCAGTCATTAAGCGTCTGCCTTCGGCTCAGGTCATGGTCCCAGGGTCCTGGGATCGAACCCCACATTGGGCTCCCTGCTCCGCGGGAAACCTGCTTCTCCCTCTCCCACTCCCCCTGCTTGTGTTCCCTCTCTCGCTGTGTCTCTCTCTGTCCAATAAATAAATAAAATCTTTAAAAATATATATTAGAAATGCCTGTTAAGAAATCACTTTTGCCATGCACTTCCCATGCCCAGTTTGCCCTAAGACCCTTAACTGCACACCTGGGGATGCCAGCGATGTTGCATGTTATGCTCTCCAGGGAGATCACAACTTTCAAGTTTGCAAATGACCTTTGACTCATGCAATTTCCACTCTCCATATAAACATCTGGAGTATAAAAACAATAGACCCATTGCTTCTCTAATGTGGTATTAATATTTAGTCTGTAATACACAAACCACCTTTTCTTTTTAGTACCTTCTCTTTATTTTTTTTAATATTTTATTTATTTGAGAGAGAGAGAGCACATGCACTAGTGGGAGGTGGGGCAGAGGGAGAAGTAGACTCCCCACCGAGCAGGAAGCCCAACTCGGGCTTGATCCCAGGACCCTAAGATCATGAGCTGAGCTGAAGGCAGACCCTTAACCAACTGAGCCACCCAGGCACCCCCATTAGTGCCTTTTCTCATGAGCCCTATTAATTTGTAGGATGTTAAATTTTTTTTTCATTTTCAAGATATATAATAGCTTATGTTTGAGTTACTATTTAATTTTCTGCCTCTAATTTTTGAGGATTCTCCTCCTGCAGTTCAACCCAAATTACACGTTTTGGGTATTAAAATATTTTTATCCTTACAACATTTTTCTTTTAATAGTAAAATCGATATGCCTGATTTTAACACAATGTCTTACCTTAGGAATTGGTTTAACTTAGCAAAATGTATTCAAAACATACTGATTACTGATTTAACCCATTTTTCAAACAAGTGGTTTAATACATTTTTGCTTAAATGGATAATTTCTGACTTAACTGACTCAACTGCCTGATTGTTTTACTAACCTAAAACCAGTTTACCAACAGGCCTTCACACCTTGGACCCCAGGAGGGCAGCCCTGCCAAGAAAAGGACATTAATAGGGGCACCTGGATGGCTCAGTCATTAAGCGTCTGCCTTCAGCTCAGGTCAGGATCCCAGGGTCCTGGGATCAAGCCCCACATCGGGTTCCCTGCTCCACGGGAAGCCTGCTTCTCCATCTCCCACTCCCCCTGCTTGTGTTCCCCCTCTCACTGTGTCTCTTTCTGTCAAATAAATAAATAAAATCTTTGAAAAAAAGAAAAGGACATAATAGAGTCCCATTGGAGGCTTGGGATTTAAGAAAGAGGGTCCAGAATCATCTCCTTTGGAGGCCTTTTCTTGCATGGAGCACATTAGAGCAGTCTGATTTAAGGTCACATTACATTTTTGCTTTGAGGAAGTTGGTCTCTGGATGAATGACATTAGAAAAACCCCCAGTTCATTAACTCCCCAGGAACACAAATCCTACAACATGGACCAACAAGATGGCATCACTGTAAACTGCCAGATATCCATTTACAACCTCACGTTTGGCTTTGTATCACTTTCCTCTCAAGTAGCTTAAATTATGTCCATTAACCTCACCTTCCTTAAGCCATATCTGCTACTCCATCAGGGGTTCTTAATCCTAACTACAGTCATCACCTGCATTCCTCTGGGGGGCACTTCTAGACAGCAAGGACTCTGAAGCCCCACCCCAAACTAATTAAATCAGAATCAATAGGGATGGGACCTGGACTGATTCTAATGTACCAACAGCTAAAATGAAGGCAAAGACCCAAAAGATAGAAGGGATTTCTAAAGAAGGGCTTGACAATCAGTTGAAATCAAACTTCTCTGAAAGCTGCCCCCAAATGATTCCAGGCCACGTGCTTCACCACCCAGCTGAGAGGCACTGAGCTCCCAAGCTTCATCTCTTGTACCCTAAAGGTTCTTTTCTAAAATGACAAACCTTCCAAAGAATTCTCTGGAGTTTCACGTGTGCAACAGTTGAAACTATGTTGTGTTGGTTTTTGGGGGGTTTTTTGGTTTTCTTTTCCTGAGAACACATGTGTCCTTTTGTTTCACGGTCTCACTTGGCACCAAGTACCCAGTTCATTTGCCCATCAGATTAGCTCGAATTACATGCTTTTACTGCTCCTACAAGCTAATGCAAGGGACCTACAATTAACTGTGGGCTGGTTTAAACCCTAAATGGAACTAATGTCTGCCCCGACCAAATGCCTCAGGACCTGCTTTTTTTCCCCCCTGTAAATTGCTATTTTTGTAGGCTGTCTTCCAGAAGTTGAGCCCCAAAACAAGTTGGAACTGTAAGCCTACTAGATTCTACTCACAATAATTACTCAATCTTTGCCACATGTGCTCACTTCAAAAGCTTAGCAAAATGCACAATATTGTCCTTGCAAAGGAAGACAGAATCGTCGCTCATAACGTAATGCCATTCACATCCTAATAGAAGTGAAAGGGAACCCCCAACATCTCTGCCTTCCACAGGTAGGTATTTATGTGTCAAGACACAGGAAGACATTACATCTCCTGCCTCTATATCTGCAAATCCAAGGGCTAATGCATTTCTAAGGACAAAGATTTATTTGGCACTCAAGTTGAAAATACCAGGAATGTTAGAAAACTCCAGCACCCCGAGTTTTAAAATGACAGAGAACACAAATTTGTTCTGGTTAAATTTTGCAAATTTCAGAAAGAAAAAGATGAATGGAAAATAAGCATGATTCTTACTTATGGGCTTTCAAGGAAAAGTAGCATAATATCAGTATTATGTTACCTTTCATTTCCATCAGCAATGAGTTACACTATGTCAGTCCCTGAGAGGGACAATCAGATAAACCCCTACCAAGTGCCTGTGGAATTTGCTGCTCCCGGCATCAGGATTGAAAAAGCAAGAGTGAATTAAACAGAGCCAATTCAGCGTTTGGAAGTGGGAGCCTGGAGAGAAAGCATCTATGTAACTCATCAGTAGGGCTGCAAGCTTCATTTCTCCCTAGATCACATTTCCCTCAACTGCCATCATAAAGGAACCAGTGGAGGTTTTCAATAATGGGAACTGGAAGTGGAACACAGGGTTCTGAACTTACGCCTTTGCTTGCCTGACTCTGCAGCCACATCTTCTGGAATGACTTTGATGGAACAAGTCATATCCATTACCTCACCTGAGAGACTCCTGGCCTGACACTCTAAATGGTCAAATTGGACTGCCATTTCCTGGAGCTCCACTTTCATCTTTGAACGAGTCATATTGGATGGATGGGATGATGTTGGATTACACAGAGAGTCAAGGGCTCCATTTGATGCTCCTCGTGTTACCTGAAAAGTAGCCATTCCTCTTCCATTTTAGGATTGAAACATATCTTCCTAACCGCGCTGGCCCAGGAAGCCTAACCTGTGCCTTAAATAATCTTCATATATATGTTGCTATTTTCAAATATGTGTACGTGATGTCAAAACAACATACAAATTCATTTAAAAGCATTTTAAATTTAGAGTACCTTGACTTGCATTTCATCAACATTGGATCCTAAATATACAACAACGGTCTGGGGGTACCTGCCAATTTCACTATTGCCAGAACTTACTCTCAGAGCCCTGTAAATATCCCTTTAAGAATATGAAAAACAAAATCCAAAAAGCTACAACCTTATCATCCAATTCACATATCGGTAGTGAGAAATCACAACGACTATAATGATGATGACATCAGAAAGAGCATACAAAAGTAATGACGACTTGCCCGGTGCTGTGGAGCTCCTCAGCTTCATAAGCAGGGGTCTCCTCCTTCAGTGCTCTGCCACCTCACATGGCCTCCCGGTTGTCATTTCAGTAAGGTCAAGGTCACCTTTGCTTCAGTAATAGCTAAGAAGGCAGGCTTTGGAATCAGGCTGTGTGGGTGTAAATCGTAGCCTTCCAGTAGCTCTGTGGCTTCAGGCAACTTACTTACCCTCTCTCAGCCTCAAAATGCTCATCTGAAAAATGGATCCACAAAGAGTGCCCACAGTGAGATGAACCATGGAGGCCCTGAGCCCCAGAGCCTGGCCAAGCACTTGCCATCCATACTGGCTGTTCTTATAATTCTCTTCAGACAGTTGGTCTACTGATCATGCGCTCCTTTAAAACCTTTTCAGAAATATCTCCTTCAAGCCAGGCACTGGCCCAGAGCACTGCTCTGGACCTACTCTTCCGGAAACTTCCCCCAATTCTGATTTTGTTTTTCTTTGCATCTTCCACCTTTTCAAGTTTAGTTGCAGATTTGTTCACAATACAATGTTTAAGGGTTCTGGATCTTTATTTATGAGCCCTTCCCCCTCTTACCCAGTATGGAGTATGGAAAATGCCCCCAAGTTGCCTGTAAAGACATGGTTAATCAGAGCCCGCGCGCGCACATACACACACACACACACACACACACACCCAGGTACACATCAGAGACCTGTCAGCAGGTAATTATCTTCTATGCTGATGGCTCTGAATTGCTGGGTGCCTTCCAGCTATGTTCACTCTTCAAGCTTCACTTCCCATCCTCCTTGCAGCTGTTTCTGGCTCCAGAAGCCCTGGGGCAGCAGACCTGTTAGACCCTTCCAGTCTTGCCTCTTCTTGCCCCTATAAAGAATTGCTGCCCTGAGCTATACAATTTCCAGAGCAAACATGTAAGATACTTTACAACCCAGCCCAGTCCAGGAGCAGAAAGTTATCTTTCTGTAAAGTCAGTCCAACTGTTGTCTTATTAATTTGTATTTTATTGGCCAAACAGTGCCTGTCCAGACACAGGGAGGGTGTTTTTATCCAGACTGTCACTTGGCAGGCATGGCAGGCAATGTAACCTGGGCCTGTGTGGTCTCCAACATGGGGACTGGGACTTGGTGAGCTCCACCACCTCTGAGCTCCTCCCCACCCCTCTCATCTATTCTGCGTTGTCCTCCTCACATGGAAGAACCCCCCTGGTGGGTGGGAGGCCAGGTCATGTGGCTGGAACCCCCAGGAAGAGAGGACTATTTCCATGGGCGCTTCCTGAGTGAACAGTGGGCAAAGGGACAAGCTCACAGAGTGGGTTAAGTGGTTCTACAGAGCTGGTCTGACACCCAGGGGGTCCCTGGGGTGGAAAGACCACTCTCCCCACAGCTGAACAAATTGTGTCAAGGTTTGGGGCCCTTAGCACTATTCTGCAGTCCCTCTGCATTTGCCTGATGGCTTAATGCCTCCAAATTTGACCTTGTTATGGGAAAATTGTTCTCATTTGGCACTTTGGGGATAATGTGTAATTTCAAAACCAGGGTGTGAGCACACTGTAACTATTTTGAAATCCCATCTGCTAAAATTCATTCAAAAACTTTTTTTTCTTCTTTTGGTGACTCCTACTCTCTCTCTTCTCCTCCTTCCCAGTCCCCAAGTAACCAACCAAATGAGTATCACTTTTTCAGGCTTTCAGCAATCTTTGCTAAAAAGCTCAATGTGTGTTCATGATAAATACACCCGTGTGGCTACTTGCAAGAGAAACAAACCCCAACATGAAAATACCAAGGCTTTCCTCTTTTCTTATGTAAATAAATCTCCAGATGGCTCATTTGTAAGATTGTGTTTACTAATTCTTGTTTTGTTTCTAGACAATTTGTTCCCAGTACCCATTTTATCATTGAAACTGGAGGTAATGCTTACAATTTCATTTAATGAAAAGCCTATCCAAAGCCTTGGTCCACAGGGAGAACTTGGTCCAATGCCACACACACACACCAATCCCTCAGGAAGAACTAACATTCCTCGTGCTGTTGCTGTTGTTGTACAATAGATATTTTCAATTAGAATCAGAAAAGAGTAAGTAATTTCAGACTTATTAGAATATCAGAGCTGGAAGGGACCACAGGCTCCTCTAGCCCAAGAATGGAAATCTGCGCCAAGCATGCCGGTCCTCTTCCCTCTCATCTAGCGCCCATGGCAGACATCACCAATCACTCATGGCAGCCTTTCCAATCGATATCAGGGGCGATCTCAGTACCGTTGTCAACACGCCTCACCAAGTCATTCTTAATCAGCTAAAGTTAACACAGAAGAGAGTATGCATTTGCCATAGCTAAGCCCTTCATTTTACAGATGAGGAGCCAGAGACTTGAAGAGAAGTAATAGTATCATTCAGTGTCTCACAGCTAGTTAAGAGCATTAGTGCTTAGCCTAGAAAAATCAAACACAAGTCTGAGGTGCTGGATGGGGGAAGAAAAGAATGACGTCTTCCTTTTCACTACCTGTAACTGTAATTTAGCATTTCCTTCATTTATGAAGGAAAGCCACACACCATAGTAGTATTCACATAGCTGACTCTGTCACTAACGGCAATCAGAGATATTTCCATGTAACATTCAGTCATTACAGATTTCTTAAAATACCACGTATGCTCAATCGCTAATGCTAAATTATAGTAGTTATTAGACCTTCAGCTAGATCTTGTATCTTGATGCATTAAGATGCACATATATTACTATCTCACAAATCTGTTTTTTTAATGTTTTGATAACTATATTTTAATATAGATGGCTTCCTTTGTAATTTGTATATATTTCATTTTCTGTATTTAAAGCATCGTTCTGAGAAGGAGTCCAAAGATTTCATCAGACTGTCAAAAAGGTCCACGGCACTAAGAAGAAGTAAAACCCCTGGTTAAGAGAAAAGCCAGGTCTCCTAGACTCCTACTCTCTTGTTCTTCCCACATATACTAAAAAAAAGCCTCACCATGAACTCCGGTCATTCTAGACTGACAGTATATTTACTGCCATATGAATAAGAGATTTTTAATTTAAGAGATTGTTTATGCTCAATAGAGAGAGAAGATATATAAAGTAAAAAGCACAAGTTCTTAAGCTCCCCTCCCCCCAAGGTAACTACCGTTAATAGTTTGGTATACAGCTTCCCAGACATATACACCAATTATGTAATAAAAATGGAATCAAACAATTCACACTCTTCTACAGCTGGCTTTTTTCACTTACCAAAGTAAAAGAACAGAGAATAATATCGTGGCTAGCTTTGCTTTGAATAGATTTGCCCCATTCTTTTTAGAAGCTACAAAGTATTCTCCTATACAAACATACCCCACTTCATTTCATAAACCCCAATAAAGGAGATTCATTATCCCAAGTTTTCTCGGCAAAAGATAACAGAGGGAAGAGTTATCATTTGAACCTGAGAAGACTAGAAATTTGGCTTTAATGGCCATTAATGTGCTCCTTTGGCACAGAGTCGGCAGAGATGAGGTCAGTGGCTAATTGTCACTGCTGAAAAACCCACAGCCTCCAGCTCTCTGGACTGAGGAAGGGTCCCTTCCTGGGAAGGGTGGTCTTCTATACAGATGTGCCCATTTCAGGAGGGTGAGTGTGGAGGACGGGGTAGAGCAGGGCAAGGGAGATCCCATCCCCCTGGCCTGGTGACTCCCTGGGGAGAGTGGCTCAGTGTAAGAGGAGAAACCAGGCTTGGGCCTTATGTGGTCTCAGGAACACTGCTTTGGGGGTAACTATCTATACTTAATGGGCCTGGTCTAAGCCAGACTCCAGGCTGCAGATGGCTCAGACTCCCACCCCTGGCAGCACAATGATTCTCCCTTAACCCCTGCCCCCACTGCCGCCTCTGTTCTATTCCTCCCATGGCCTGGTGTGACCCTCCCACAAACCCCTTCTACTTCATGTTCAAGGCTGACCTGGAGGCCGGCCACCTTGGCAGCTACGGTTTTGGGGAACAAGTGTCATCAATTCCCTTGGGGTGGATGAAGGGGGAAAAAAGAAGAAAGAAACGCTTGAGTCATAATCGGTGAAAATACAACCTGGTTGGTAACAGTGTGCCCAACACCACTGTTGCCATAAAACCAGAAACTTCAGGAAAAGCTGGTTCAAGCTCAGAGGCTCCGAATAGAAGGGAAAATGCCTGTTTTCAGAAAGCGAAATAACAAGACAGCAAGGCAGCCTGGCGCACACGGAGAGACCTCAGGAGCTGCCAGCTTTCACCTCCTGTTAGTGCCCCTTCAGGGAGCACTGGGCCGGGAGTCTGCCAGGCCCGGATCCCCTGTAGCTCAGGGAGGTGGCTTCCCAGTGGGGCCTTTGTTTCCCCAGCCACACAAAATTAAGGGCAGGACAGAAAAACACTTTCAACCGGACCCGCTTTTTCTGTGCTTATTGGCAGCCCCACCCACCTGTCTGACTCTGTATCTAAGGCAAAGCGAGGTCAGGGCCAGGCCCACCTCTGTCTGGTCTCTTTGCCTGGACAACCTTTTTTTTTCCCTTCCTCTTTGTGCTTCTGTAGTTCTCAAGAATTGGGCTGCCACCTCTCCCCATTCCTAACTCGAGGTAAGAACGTCTTTTCCCCCTCTCTTACAGGCTTTCCCCCTCCCCGTCACATCTTGCTGTCTCCATTCTGCCTGGGGTTTCAGCAATTTTAAATTCTCTGGCTTTGAGTCAGCTCCACTATCAGAACCAATGTGGCTCCAGACTGTTCTACCCCCACCCAACGCAGGAAATGAAACAAAGCCGGGCTTGTTCCCAGTTCGATAGGCTGCAAGTTTAGGGAACGGGGGCTTCAAATCTTTTCACGATTTTGTTTTGGCACCAGCGCGTCTGCGTTTAATTCTGCGTCTCCTGCCAGACTCGGGAAGCCCGAGTGATAACATCAACGCGCGAGAGATGGGGGCACAGCGCCGCGTCTTCTCCCCGCCGGCGGGGGCCGCTGGGGCATGCGCAGACCACACCCGCGCGCAGATGCAGGGATGCGCGCGCACACGCTGCCGCCGGGCACGTTCCCACGAACGTATGGCTGCGCGCGCAGACACCCCCCCCCCACGCTTGTACATACGGATGCACTTGTGTGCGCACACTGCCAGGTGCGTGCCCATCAGTGTACCGCCACGTGTGCATATAGACACGCACGTGCACACACTGATAAACACACTTCCACGGTCACGTGCCCAGTCATGAACACCCAGCCGCCTGTTCATCTGTGCACGCCCACCTACACACACATATGTATTCACACCCAACACATATATAGACACACCTGTGCACACACTGATACATACACTCTACAGATACACACACAGGGGGAAAAAAGGAGGCTGCAGTCTGCCCAGCAGGGAGGACAGGGATATCAAAGGGTGAGCTGTCACAGCGACTCCCCCCCACCCCGCCCCTCCAGGACCTGAGAGAAACCAGTTCCGGATCACAAGGTAGCTGCAGAAGGGCCCACGATAAAGTTCAACCAATTAAGCAGTTTCTATGGCCACGTTTACACTTTGCAGCTCTGAAGTTCAGCAGCTCCTCGTCTTGGCAGATACGATGCGAGTGCAAGTTGTGGCCCATGTGTGGCACATCGAAAGACCCACAACGTCTATAGATTACCCTCCACAGAAAACTGGCCCACGTCTTTTGTTTAAATTAGACACCAGAATGAGAGGGCATCAGCTGACCTTGAGCTTCCTACCGATCAGCAAGGGCCCCACGCAAAGCTGTCCCAGGGACCATAAAATCATCACTCAAGCACCCACTCAGGACACCACTCCAGAGGGCCAGGCGGGACCGCAGGCCCTGGCGGCACCGTGGTGGACAGCTGTGGGAGGGGAGGCAGACATGATCCAATCACCACACAAAGGGATGGAAAATTACAGCTGTAAGAAGAGCTCCAACCCCCTCATGGGGGGAGATTGGGTAAGAGCACCCGGTCCCAGCCAGCTATGCAGGGCTGGGCCAGGTGAGCAGGCATAATGGGCTCGCAGAGGGGGCTCAGGTGCCTCCGCCTCATTGGTATTGCCATCGAGCGCTCGAGTACTCAGGATCCCAGAGAGGAGCACACCCAGACCATGGAAAGACTCATGATCAACATATTCACCCACTCAGGTGCTGGGGGCAGTGGCGTAGCTGCAGACATCCCTGCATGCTTTTAGTGGGAGGGACTGAAATAGGGGTGAGGAACAGGCAAGATCATGAACGTGCCATGTGTCCCGCTGGGCCTGGCACCCAGCAGCTGCCTAATAAAAGTAGTGGGCATTGTTTCCTATTACCACTCCGTGTCCTGTTTATGCTTGACTCTGGGTCTCCAGCAAAGCAGTTTGTGCCCCTCAGAGAGGAAAGACCCTGCAGTGAGCATGGGAGAGGCCAAACCTCCCGCCCCCACCCCCCAGGGAGTGTGCAGAGACAGGGCAGGGTGGCCTGGGTGAAAACTCCACCCTGGGTGATCCGGGAAAGGAGAAGCCAGAACTGACCCGAATCTCCTCTCGTATGTGACGGTTCAGACCCAATCTGAAAATGGATTCTATACAAATGGATAGGAGGACATTACCATAAACATGTTGAACAACGTTTATGAAACAGGGCGGAGTCAGGACTATCTTTTTTTTTAAAGATATTTTTTGTTTATTCATTCGAGACACAGAGAGAGAGAGAGAGAGCAAGAGCAGGGGGAGAGGCAGAGGGAGGAGGAGAAGCAGGCTCCCCGCTGAGCAGGGAGCCCGATGCGGGGCTCGATCCCAGGACCCTGGGACCATGACCTGAGCCGAAGGCAGACGCTTAACCATCTGAGCCACACAGGCGCCCCAGGACTATCTTTTCTAAACACAGCCTTCTGCCAGCTCCCTGCACCCCCACCCCCCAGCTGCCGACCCAGGAGCACCAGGTGGGGTGGGGGGCAACCGCTGACTGCAGTGGCCCGTGATGTAGCCTCTTCCTCCACCAAGCTTGCCTAGCGCGATTCACACACAGGGCCTCTGCCCTGATCCCTTGGCCTGCCCTGTTTCCTTATGGAGGTGGAGACCTGCCCTGACTCTCAGGCTTCCTCACCGGCAGGAAAGCAGGGGTTTGAGATGTTATCTGTTTATCTGTGAAAACCGTATAAGATACTGACTCTGAATTCCGAAAACCCCCATATAAATCCCATTCGGCCACTTACTAGCAGAACATCTTGGGCAAGTCATTAACCACTGTGAGCCTTGGTTTCCTGGTCGGTAAAATGGGGAGAATAATGAGACATACCTCGTGGAGTTTCTCTAAGAATTAAATGAGACGATGCCTATAAATAGCATACCATCTGACACACGACAAAGTCTCTGTAAATGTTAGCTTTTATTTGTTTATACTCCACCTTTTTCCAGAAGAGGAGTGTAAGTGTGTGTGTGTGTGCATGTGTGTGTGTTGAGCAGGGTGGGTAGAAGGGAAAAGGAATGGATAAATAAAGCTGATTCAGGCGTCCCATAATGAATCCCACAACAACCCAGGACAGGCCACCAACACAGCCCTTGTATGTTGTTCCTCCAGCTGCCCCTTAAGGACACACTAGTTGTTCAGAAGAAGTGTGACATTTCTTAGTGGTAAGATCAGCCAGAAATTCTTCCCAGGGACACATTTTTTTTTTTTTAATTATAAACATTCCAATCGATGTCTTACCATCAAAATGGAATTCAAATGATCTCTTATGATGGTCATTTAAAGCTTATTAATCACTGTAAATTATTTTGACACCCCAGCAAAAAGTCTTCTGTAATGCTTTAAGATCTCATTTTCATTTAACATTAATTAAAGGCTGCTAACCGTAAAGTATTAATAAAATCAAATTCCCAAAAGGAGCTCCCAGCTGACAGGCTTCAGCTCTTGACAAGTGAGGGGACCTTGAGTAAAGCACAGGCCGGAGTGAAATGTTAACCAGGGAACTGTAATCAGCCCAACTGTGATAAAGAGAGGGTGTCTCTCAGGAAGATAGCAGATACTTGCAATAATAAATTTTATGATCATCATTAACCTATCTCTAGCAGTTTATGGCTATTATGGTTATTTAGCAAAAGACTTTCAAATCAAACAACCTTACTAACATGTTATATAGTTGTTTAGTGGCTCTATTGGATTATCCTATAAATATCAGGCCCAGGATACATATTACATCGGAGATGGGGGGTGTTGGCCCTGGTGGTGTCAGAGCACAGAAGGATGAGGCCTGAGGACCAAAGATAATCCCTGATGATCAGAAAACAGGGAGAAAGATCTATGTCACCCTCACAAAGTGTATGTTCCTAAAAAGTCAAGTGAAGTCAATTGCTCTGGTATTTCTTCAATCTTGTTTAATCATCTACTAGATATTCACACACACAACACACATGCGCGCACACACACACACAACCAGCGCAGCAGCTTGGCCCCTAATGAATGGATAGAAGACAGAGCTCACCTCCTTTGGCAACTCCATATCCAAGGCTGCACCACGAAGCTACCACAGCCAAATTCATGACCTAAAAGGCCCCGGAGGAGTGTATGTACGCAGTGAAGAGCATCTGTGCAAATCTGCCCTATTCTCCTAAAAAAGCTTCAAAGCATTTGCCCAGTTGTCTTTGCCCTTCTCCTTTTGGACAGTTGAGTAGAACCAAGACATTTTAAAGCTGTATTTCAGGAACTAAAAGCTAGGATTTTATACCTTAAAAGACTTTTTGCTTTAGCCCATTTTCATCAGAAATCCTAATGACATATTGAAACAGGGGCTGTAATTTCAAAAGCGATTGGTCCAGATTCTGAGCTCACCTTTGCACAGCAGGGGCTTTGGCATCACTAGACGGGGTACTTTAGGTGTGAGGAAATGTTTTCCATTGTCTTGGTGGCATAAAGTTCTCTTGAAAACCTGTTCTTGGGGGGCCTGGGTGGCTCAGTTGGTTGAGCATCTGACTCTCGAGATCCAGCCTTGCCATTGGGCTCTGTGCTGAGTGGGGAGTCTGCTTGAGACTCTCTCTCTCTCTCCCTTTGCCCCTCCACCATGCTCGCGCTCTTTTTCTCTAATAAATATATAAATCTTTAAAAAAGAAAATAAAAGAAAACCTGTTCTAAAAGTATGTTTGAGTGTCCATCCCAAATAGCACATCTTTTGTGCTAGAGGTACCCTAAAGACTTGGTCTCCATTCTAACTGCTTGATGACCTCTTACTTTACTCCACTCCAGCCCCACAAAAGTCGCTGGGAAATTTATCTTTAGGGACATCTCTAGAGCTGTGGAGGAGAGAAGGAAGGATTCAGACATCCCTTAACCACCTACCTTTATTTAGGATAAATCTGAGGAATGCATAGGGAGCATGAGGATTTTTGCTGGACAAGAAGGACATCAAGCTACTACCTCCAAGAGAAGGAAGGATGTCCAGAGATGCTAATTTCATCCATGAAAAAGTGTCTGGGCACATTAGTAGTACCCTTCCCAACCACTGCTGTTACTCTTCAGTCAGGGCCCCCCCAAAGCACAGCTCCCCAAAACAGACCCCAAGACACCCCAAGAGAATACTGACCCCCTCCATCTTTGACAAACAGTTCTGTCCACTTAGATGGACAAGGAGATCTGTCGAACATTTTGACTGCAAGCTTTCAGGCTGAGCAAGCGACAATGAAAATGAAGAGCAGATGGGCAACCCCATCTGCCAGCAGAAGTGATGACAGGCCAGCCCCAGGCCCTCTCCAAGTCACTTGAGATGGGACTGTATGGTCATATGACGAGTGTTTTCACAAACCCGTCAGAACTTATCCATCCAAATGATTGCCGTTCTCAAGGGGAACACCTTAAAAGGAACTACATTTGTTCTTTTCCCCAAAATCGCTTAGAAATCCAGCCTTAGAAGTTAGTCAGTTTCTAAGTCACTTGGTAAAAGTAAATTTTGAAGATTAAATGAGAGAGCTAAATAAGGTAGATCTAATGCCTGCCTACCATGGTGCTAAGTATATAGTAGGCACTTAATAGATGTTAACTATTGTCATGATTATTACCCTTCCAAATTCTTAAGATGTGGTTGGATGCCCTTTTACAAGGGAGTATAAGCCTCAGTGAGTAGAGGCTGTCAGTCACCCAAATTGTTTCCCATTTATTCCCATGAGGCACTGGGAGCACATGATGTAAATTAAGCAATAAAACCACAGTCTTGGGTTAAATAATGTTTCTGTGGTAGAAAATGATGACAAGGCAAGCATGGATCAATGTCTTCAGGAGTGTAAAAGAAATTACAAATTTTCTTCTGAGATCTACCCAGCTATACCATGAGGGCTAAGAGTAATCATTTGGCCTCTTTCTCTTCGTCCCTCCAAAGTAGGAAATAGAATTACTGTCACAGAGATAATTCTATATGCTCACCCAACCTGTTTCTTCTTCCTGCCCACACAGGAAGCCTACATTTGCAACATCCTTTGCAGTTTGGTTGGGATCACCTAATTTCCAGTATTATCTTCTTTGGGTGCACGTGCTTGCATACTCTCTTCCAAGCCATAAACGTGGACTCTGAAGTGAAAGCCTGTGAGGGAGGAAAGCTGTATCACAGCTTGAAGAAGAGGCTTTCCTCACAGCAGAGCCTCCAGACTAGGAACATCTACACTAGACTCTGTATGAGCAAACCATACAATTTTATTGTGTTAAGTCACTGAGATTTGGGCTGCTATTAACAAAAATATACTGATTGGCATAATTACCCTTCCACTAAAGTTTCAGACAACTTTCCATTTAAGAGAAGCCATCTTGGTTATGTAAGACCCGGATGAAGAGGTGGAGTTAGCTAAGACCCAGGTAAAGATACCCAAGACTTTTCTCCATCCAAAGCAACTGGAATGCTAAGCTGCAATCTAAAACAAATTCTGCTTTGTGGAGAAGGGTTGAACAAACAGAGAATGATTAATAACTTTGTAGATGGATGATCTATTTCCTACTTCCAAACTGATTTTGCAAGTAATAAAGACACCAATTGTAGAAGCTTTATTTTATTTTTTTTAAGATTTTATTTATTTATTTGAGAGAGAGAATGAGATAGAGAGAGAGAGCATGAGAGGGGGGAGGGTCAGAGAGAGAAGCAGACTCCCTGCCGAGCAGGGAGCCCCATGTGGGACTCGATCCCGGGACTCCAGGACCATGACCTGAGCCGAAGGCAGTCGCTTAACCAACTGAGCCACCCAGGCGCCCTAGAAGCTTTATTTTAGAGCTAGAAATGAACCTTAGAGTCACAGGCAGAATTGGATTTTCAGAACTAGAGGAGGGTTGGTAGTTTAAGACCAGTCTGAGATGGGAACATCGAAGCCAAGAGAAGTTGAAGTGACATATGTGAAGTCACTCACCAGTTAGCAAAGGGGCCAGAATCCTTGTCTTCCGACTCTAATAAGTTCTACCCTCCCTCTTTATAGTCTCAAGAATGAAAGCCTAGATTCTCAAGTGGGAGTGAAATGGGAGACTCAGGTCTATTTATTTCTAGTGCGGGCCCCAGGTGACTCCAGGGGATTCTTCATGAACCGCACCTTTGAAAACCCATTTAATGGTTGATTCTGTACTGTCAGGACTTGACTTAAGCCAAATAAAAATCACTACGGAAAGTGATGAGGGAAACAAACACAAGGTAATAGCTTCTCCAAAGAAGCTGCCCACCTTGCATCTGGGGTGTACTTAGAATTTCACTGCTGAAGGGGCCTTGATTTGACACGGAACAAACAAGAACCGTCTTCAAAAAAGGGAAGGATAGTATTCTCTCCTCGGTGCGTGGGATAGTTCAAATACTGACGGCAGTTAGAAAAGACATTTTTTAAAACTCTATAATTAACTTGTTATTAAGTGAATTGTGAAGTAAGAAGGCATATTTTTGGTTGCAAATTCACAAGTCATTAGCAACTAGTGTGAATGTTTGGCCTTGTTCCTCTGGGAAGAGGCTCCATGACAGAACAAGTAGAACAGGCTGGACACAAAAGGCAGAGAAAAAGTCCAAGCTGTACACCTCCTCTTTGTGGATGGGGAAAAGGAGATGCAATTAGAGGGAGAGGCATGACACAGTCCTGGTCCTCTCTACTTAACAGAACCAAAATCCAATCCAACTTTCAGATGAGGCCTGCAAACCTCTGAAACCCAGCCTCTTTCTGTATAACTCAGATTGCTGGGTATAGCAGGTTGAATGGTGGCCCCTAAAAAGATACATCCACATCTCAATCTCTAGAACCTGTGAATGTTATTCAGGAAAAAAAGGTCTTTGCAGATGTAATTCAGTTAAGGATCTCAAGGTGAGAGCACCTGGATGACACAGGTGGGCCCTAACTCCAACACCAGGTGTCCTTTGAGAGGCAGAAAAGGAGACAGAGAGATGAGAAAGTCATGTGAAGGTGGAAACGGAGATTAAAGTCTTACAGTGAGAAGCTAAAGAATGCTTGGGCCACCAGAACCTGGAAGACGCAAGAAAGGATTCTTCCCTAGAGTCTTCAGAGGGCAGGAGGCCCTGCCAACAACTTGATTTTGGACTTCTGGATTCCAGAACTGGGAGAGAATAAAATTCCACTGTTTTAAGCCATCTGTTGTAGGCATTTGTTATGGTCCCAGAAAACGAATACAGGGGGCTGCTGGGGAAGAAGGCCTGTGGAATATCTGTGAACTTACTCAAATCCAACTAGGAAGTCACCTCTTCTCCCAGCACAGAGTCCCTGGGAGACACTCAATAAACGTTTGCTGATCAAGATGTCTCTCTACCCTCAGCTGGTTCCTATTTCGCAGAGATGGCAGGCTTGTGCGAAAATAACAAGACTAGTGTGAGTAAGCACCAAAGGTGATATCAAATGCATGCGTGCCTCCAAAAAGACCATGCCTATTTGTTCCCTAAGTTCCCTGAGGAATGGACAGTTCTTCCAACCCAAAAATACCAGTGAGGCGAGCCATATGCCTACTACAGATTTCTTCCCTTCTCTTCTCTCCCTCCTTCAATCTGGGCAGGAAAGGAAGGGGTGGAGGGTGGTAAGGACGATTGTGAGGTGGTCTCTGTAGAGGGAGCAAGACTCAGACTCTTTCAAAATTCAAGCCTCGGGTTGAGACCACAGGTGCCATAGACCCAGTGGCCAGGGGCTAACACCTGTAATTTCATAAGGGTAAGTAGGATTCTGTTCAACAACATGTAGAACACAGGTACCCACCAGGAAGCAAGGGCCTGCATGAGAAAGCTCTCCATCTGAGTTCCATCCATCACAGTCCTCAATTAAATATAAGGGCAAACAGGGAAAAAAATCCCACAGAAAACCCACACTTTCCACTTGGTTTTCCTCAGATTGGAAAATGAAAGGCTAGTTATAATCTGCTGAAAATAAACTGTTCAAAGAATTTGCAGACTCTGAGCACGGATGATCAAATGTTGCAATCGAAGGGAATGAGGATGTTTAATCTAACCGGAAGAGAAAGCTCCACATTGCAGAGCGATCAGAATCCATGGGGTCTGTGCTTCTGTGACAGGAAACCACCAAGTTTAACATTAGAAACCTTCATTCAGAAATCCAAAGCCTTGGTTTTTCATGGCTCTGGTCCTTAAAAAAATAATGGCAGGGGCCGAACCAGCGGAGGCTGAGAGACCGAAGAACTGAGAGCTGAAAAGACATAGATGTGATGTGGGTAGATGCCTACATGACATCCGAAGTCAAGTTCAAGTAGGGTCCGGGGTCAGCAACCCGAAATGAAATCGCACAACTGGTCAGCAGCCTTTGTCTAAAACCAATTCTGGGAAAGAGGCAATCTCCCTGGAAATGTTTATAACACATACTGGCTCCATCCTTTTCTGCTCTCCAAGGAGGACTGAATCCATTTTGCTCAACACAGCATTTTTAGACAATGTGGGTTTTATGGTTTTTGTGAAACAGAGGGAGGAATGAATTGCAAAACCAAATATAACTGGAAATGTCTTTGTAATGTTAAAATAAAATAAATGAAAACAGTTCAGACCAGGGAATGCCCTCCAAGAGTGGAAACCCAAACACAATCATTTTCTGCTGAAATGTAGGGGAAGGAGCAGAAATAAATCCAAAGAGATTGAGATCCAAAACTTAAACCCAATAAATTCAGTGGTAGAAATTAAATACAAATTATTAAAATCTTACCAATTCTAGAGGCTAGGAGTAAAAAAAAAAAAAAAAAAAGCTATTGTTCTCTCAAACTTTGAAGGATGAGCATCACATTTGGCTTTTAAAAGTCTCCCACTGTTTTGTGACTTCAGATATTTGTGTTGTGACAAGCAAGTATATGAGCCATCTTGTCTCTAGTAGCAAAAGAACCAAATGAACTGCAAATGCTTTGTAAATCCCTCACCTAAGCAGGACATGGAGCTGTCTGCATTATTCTACCAAGGCAAGTGTAGGTATAAAATGTATTCTGTATTTACTCAACCTGTCTAAATGTCCAGAAGGTAAATGGCTGAGTAAATATAGAACAGCCACTTAATAGAATAACATAGAGCCCTTTGGCAGATGATTATAAAACCTGTATTGCCTGCCATACACAGACTGCTCATTATCTAATGTTAAGCAGATGCAAGATTAAAAATGCACATGCATTATTGGTAATAGCACATTAAAATCTATAGGAAATGAACCACACCAAAATGTTAACAGGAGTTCTCTTTGGGTGCTAGGATTAGGCGAGACTTTATTTCTTCTCTATTTTCCAAATTTAATAACAATTATAATGAAAAACAATTATATGTAGATAGTTGCATGGATGGATGGATGGATGGATGGATAGGTAGATAGATGATAGGTAAGTAGGTAGATAGATAGAGCTTTTAGAAGCTTCCGGAAAAAATACAATTCTAAACTATTCTATCACATATCACCTTTCTAAGAGGGATGTCAGGGGAGAAGTCACAACAGGATGAAAATGAGAACTCATTTTTTATCCCGAATTCT
This sequence comes from Mirounga leonina, assembly GCF_011800145.1. Lineage (NCBI taxonomy): Eukaryota > Metazoa > Chordata > Mammalia > Carnivora > Phocidae > Mirounga > Mirounga leonina. Next base: position 43,944,958 of record NW_023270265.1, read on the forward strand.
CCTCTGTGGCTCCCTGGAGACCAGTATGGGGAAAATTGAGTCTCGTTTTGGACAATTTGGCACTGAGGAGCCTGAGCCTGTGAGACTGAGTGGCCATGCCAACTGAGAAGTTGAGTCTGTGAGTCTATGATGAAGAGGATTCTTTTTACTTCAAATATTATGATCAGGGGATCTAGGGGACAAACATATTTTCAAGCTTTGTACAATGGTTCTTTTGACTACTTTTAATAGATGAAATTATAATGAATGAAGGAGCTCAGCCAACCTTTCAGATCTACTTGTGTTTTGAGTTTATCTTTAAGGTTCCATCCTATTGAAATTCTGCGATTCTAAGGCAAATGCAAATAACTACACTGAAATGGAATTCTTACTTGCAGGTAAAGGAAACCAATGAGAGTCAATCTAAGCAAAAAAGAGAAACTGGGGGGAAGGTATGGAAGAGAACATGGAAAGGAAGAAAAGGATTAAATATTAAGCAGAAAAGAATCAGAGAACCTTCAGAAGTCCAGGTAGCAGGAAATAATGATGACCTCTTCAGGAGGCAACTGAGGAAGAATCAACTCTAATAGCTTACATCCTTGTGGTCAACACACTGACTCCCCCGAGAGAGAATTCTGATTGGCTTCGCTTGGTCATGTGCTCGTCTCTTGGCCAAGACAAGGCAGGGTACCTCAATGGGAAGTCCTTCCATTATTGCACATGCTGTAGATGGATGTCACCTAAGAGAGGGAATGGACGCCAGGGCGGTGAAGAAAATCAGGACCCCCTCACGTTCCAAAGCTAAGAACATATGTCCCGTGTGCAGTGTTTTATTACAGATGTGGTGCAGAAAGCAAGCAAGAGCAGGAGTTATAATGGGCTCTGTGGAGGCTTCTCTAGGTAAGGCCGTGTGTGTGACCGCTGATATATGGATCTCCCTGCCTGAGAAAGACTTCGGGTATACACATCACATGCACAATTCATGGTTCAGAGCTTTAGAGAATCAAACAAATTCATAGCAGAGACAGTGACTTTGTAGTTATGTTTATAAGCCCTGAGTTCAAAATTAAATGAGCCTAATGGGGGGGGGGGGAGCTGAACTCTTTTAAGTTAAATGCCTTGAACGGTGAAATTAATAACAGAACAAGTCCCATTGTACCATGAGGTTGTTATATTGACTTGTTTTCTAACTCTACTTTGAGCACAATGAAAGTTGTTGTTTTTAAAGAAAACAAATATTTTTTTTCCTCTCCCAATATGACATAGAAACCCCCAGGGCAAAGTAAAATAAGACCTCATTATTTCAGATTCCACTCATTCCAGAATTCTAATAATTTGCCTTTGGCTTCATGGAAGCCTGCCTCTGTACTCTCTTTGAGGAATGGTGGCGCTGAACAAATCAATAACCCAAATAAGAATGCTAGGAGTTCTGTCGAAGCTACGAAGCTACGAAGCTTCAGTGAGCAGTTTGTATGCAAATCACAGCTGCTTGTTAGTGGTCCTTAGAGCAGAACCGGCAGGGTTTATTAGCAGCTAGTTCACATTTCTACAGACCCCGGCAGCTCCCCTAAAACCCTTCTCTTATTCCAATCTTCCACTCATCCCAATGTGCTTTTGCTTTGTTAGTCTAACCAAGTGATGTGTAGCCATGTGGTCAGGTATGAAAAGGTAGAGAGTAAAGAACTTGTTTGTCAGCCAGCTTTAAAAAAGTCATTGCTGAAGTATGGAAGGGAGGCAACAATAAAAAGTGGTTAAGTGTGTACAAAGCCAGCAAATACATCTGAATCCACACGTCTTGGGTGAAATATAAATTGATATAATCTTGCTATAAGGGGAGTACGTTATTTATAATGTGCTTTCATCTGTAATCTCTTCTGAGCATCAGAGAACAGGTATGAGGCACACATGGCGAAGACAGGGGCGCCTGGGTGGCTCCGTCGGTTAAGCATCCAGCTCATGATTTTGGCTCAGGTCATGATCTCAGAGTCATGGGATGGATCCCCGTGGCGGGCTCTGCGCTCAGCAGGGAGTCCGCTTGATATTCTCTCCCTCTGCCCCTCCCCCCTGCAAATTTTCTCTCTCTCTCTCTAATAAATAAATAAATCTTTTTATAAAAATAGCAAAGACAGGGGCGCCTGGGTGGCTCAGTTGGTTAAGCGACTGCCTTCGGCTCAGGTCAGGATCCTGGAGTCCCGGGATCGAGTCTCGCATCGGGCTCCCTGCTCAGCGGGGGGTCTGCTTCTCCCTCTGACCCTCCTCCCTCTCATGCTCTCTGTCTCTCATTCTCTCTCTCGCAAATAAAAATAAAAATCTTAAAAAAAAAAATAGCAAAGACAGGATATGCTCAACTCCTTGGAGCGCCTCTCTACTTGCCAAATGGGGTGCTGTCCTATTCATGAATCACATAATAAAGCTAATCAGATCTTCACATTTACGTGGTTGGATTTTGTTATTTAACAAGTGCATGTGCTCCCTTGCACTTCCCAGCCTCCCTCGGGGAATGTGACTCACACGGACTGTGAGCAGGGATGATGGGTGTCACTCCCAAGTCAAGGCAGTTAACAGGCCGTGTGTCTCCTCCACCGAAGGGGTGACTTTGAAAGCCCAGTGACCGCTTAGGACAAGATGATGAGATCTGAGACCTCTGGGTCACCAGGTGGAAGAGAGAAGCTATGAGATGCTCAAGAATTAAAAATGTTGCCCAAGGAAAAAAATTAGGCTTTATGACTGAGCCACAAAGACTTGGACTCATATTGGTGACTTCAGTATAGCTTAGCCTGTCCCAACACACTAGCTACTATCGCTTCTGTCTTACAGATGAAATGACAGATGCACAGAGGATCTATGACATGTTGAAAATCATATTGATAGCAAGTAGCACAGCCCAGAAGATAACTGGAAACTTCTGATTCCGTGCTCTTTCCCTGAAGATGCCAAAGTCAAGATGCTGCCTAAATGCATAAAATAATGGCCAGCTGGTATTCAGTGACATTTTCTATAATTAATGTGCAATTTCAGAAAAGCCACTTCCATTCCTAATGTCTGTAAGTCCAGGGCCTCTTAGCTTCTTCACTTGCAGGCATTAGAGAATGGAGGGGCTACCCACCAGTGAAGCCTCGAACATGCCACGAGCCTCTACTGCATTGCATTCTCTTTTGCAAAGGCTTCTTCATAAAATCAAAAGAGTATTGTTAGGGGTGAGTGGTGAGAACAGCCTTGGGAACAAAAAAAAAGTAAATATAGGTCTAATTTTTCATTCTGCCAAATTCAAACAAACATCATTTTAATGACCTGGCAGCCCCCACAAATTCAGCAGCCACCAGTTAAATAAAAAGCCCATTCATTTAAGAAAAGAAGTGTCAACACAGGCATTTAACATAAGTCAGGTTTCCACAGCAGAGTGACCCTGTGTGTGGTGACAGGCATATGTGGGCTGGGATTAGCTAAGCAGCATCACCAAAGTAAATATAGAAAAATATAGAAACCATTCCTCCATCCCGGACCCAACTTACATACCATCTCAAGGACGGATCTTGACGTAAATATGGGAAACATAGTCAGGATTTTCAGAGGTCTCCATAATTCATCAGTCTGCAAGGTAATGTCCCCACCAGTGTCCATAGGTAATATAAAGGACTACCAACTTTTTAGGTAAAAAATATAAGTCGGCACAGACTGTCCAGAACAATCCAGCATATGCCTCGTAAAACTACAAAGCTCCTACATGAAAACTTAAGAGTACATCTTTATGACCTTGGAATGGGCAAAGATGATTTAGAGGGGACCCAGAAAGTACTAAACATCAAAGAAAAAAAACAATTATTGAACAAAGTCAAAATTTTACATTTCTGCTTGTCAACCAGACACTGTTGAGAAAATGAATAGGCAAGCCAGACTGGGAGAAAACATGTGTAACACATAGACCTGATAAAACGACTTGATTCTGGGATATGTAAAGAATTCATATAATCCAATAATAAAAAGACAAACAACCCAATAAAGAAAGGAGCAAAAGATTTAGGCAGACATTAACCAAGAAATATTCAACCAGAAAATATTCAAATAGCCAATAAGCACATGAAAGAGGATTCAACATCATTAGTCACCAGGGAAATATCAATTAAAACTACAATGAAATACTGTTAATGCCCACCAGAAGGGCTAAAATGAGTAAGAGCAGAGAACACCAGATATTGGCAAGGATATGGAGCTATCAGATCTCTAATACATTGCTGGTGGGAGTATAAAATGTTACAACCACTTTTGTTATATAGTTAAATATATAGCTATCCTATGACCCAGCAGTCTCCTAGAGAAATTTCCAAGAGAAATGAAAACATATGTCCATGAAAAGACTTGTCCATAGCAGCTTTATTCATAATAGCTACGGCCTAGAAGCCACTCAAGTGTCAATCAGGACTAGAATGGATAAATTGTGGTAGATTCATACCGTGGACTACTACAAGGCAACAAAAAGGTACTAATTGCAAAGACATGAAATAATATCGATGAACTTCCAGAACATTATGCTGAGTTAAAGAAATCATATACAAAGATGATTCCATCTATATGGACTTTTCAACATGAGAAAATTAATACATGGTGCTAGTAATCAAAGCAGTGGTTGGTTCTGGAGTGTGGGGGATGTTGATTGGGAAGGGGTAAAAGGATGCTCCTGGGATGATGGAAATATTCTATATCTTGCTAGGGATGTGGATTATGTAAGTATATGCATTTATCAAAACTGATAGAAGTGAACACTTAAAATCTGTCCATTTTCCCTGTATGTAAATAATCCTTTGATTTTTTAAAAAAGATTTTACTTATTCATTTGGGATAGAGAGATACAGAGAGAGATAGCAGGAGCAGGGGGAGCGGCAGGCAGAGGGAGAGGGAGAGGGAGAAGCAGACTCCCCACCGAGCCGGGAGCCCGACATGGGGCTCGATCCCATGACCCTGGAGATCATGACCTGAGCTGAAGGCAGACGCTCAAACATCTGAGCCACCCAGGTGCCCCAACTCTTTGATTTTTAAAAAGCATTGGAAGAGAAAAGGATGCCTTCTATTTTAGGCCAAGGCTAAGAACAGCCCTCTAAGAGACCTCTAGAAACAAAGGAAACTAAGGCCTCACCCAGACCAGGGGAGGTGGCAGGATGTTTCTCTTCAACTAATTTGCAGTCTTGGACCAGGGCAGGATAGAATGATGAAATTCGCCAACCCACCCATCACAGTGATTGCACAGTTTTGATGACGTCAGTTAGACAAAGACCAGTGTTGGACACTGCCTGTGTGCCTTGCTTCAAAATTTTTCCGGCTGAGTTCTGACTCCAGGCACCTTTTGATGACTAGTTCAGTGCAGGCTCAGGCCGGCTTCCCCCAGAGCAGCCTGATGATGCCTAACTGTGCCCCACACCGCATACTTTTCACTCTCTGAAGCTTCTCTGAGACCCTGGGGAAGGACCCAGAACACTGGGGTATATCCAGGAGGTGCAGATGAGTTAAAGTCCTCAGAGCTACTTTGGCCAGCACTGGGTGCAGGCTGGTGGGCCAGTTCATCCCCTGTACTCATGTGATGCACTTCCTAAGCTCCTCAGAAGGTACCCTGGGATGACGCATCAGTTGCCCACACAGTGGTCAACTCAACAACATAGTCCTTTACTGACTTGCCCTCCCTTGCTTATTCCCTCCCTCCATCCTTCACTCCTGCCACCTAGGATCACTTTCCAAATAAACCACCAGCATGTAAGTCTTTGCCTAAGGCTCTGCTTTCAGGGGAACTAAGGCTGGACAAGGCTTGTGAATATATATATACAGAAATACACAGTTTGGCTATTGTGGACATTGCTGCTATAAACATCGGGGTGCACGTACCCCTTCGGATCCCTACATTTGTATCTTTGGGGTAAATACCCGGTAGTGCAATTGTTGGATCGTATGGTAGCTCTATTTTCAACTTTTTTTTTTTACCTAGTTTTTTTTTTTTTGTAGTTTTTGATTTTATTATATTATGTTAGTCACCATACAATATATCATTAGTTTTTGATGTAGTGATCCACGATCCATTGTTTTTGTATAACACCCAGTGCTCCATGCAGTACGTGCCCTCCTTAATACCCATCACCGGGCTAACCAATCCCCCCTCCCCGCTCCCCTCTAGAACCCTGTTTGTTTCTCAGGTCCATAGTCTCTCATGGTTCATCTCTCCCTCCAATTCCCACCCCCTCATTTTTCCCTTCCTTCTCCTAATGTCCTCCATGTTATTCCTTATGTTCCACAAATAAGTGAAACCATATGATAATTGACTTTCTCTGCTTGACTTATTTCGCTTAGCATACTCTCCTCCAGTCCCATCCATGTTGATGTAAAAGTTGGGTATTCATCTTTTCTGATGGCTGAGTAATATTCCATTGTATATATGGACCACATCTTCTTTATCCATTCATCTGTTGAAGGGCATCTCGGCTCTTTCCACAGTTTGGCTATTGCGGACATTGCTGCTATGAACATTGGGGTGCATATGGCCCTTCTTTTCACTACAGCTGCGTTTTGGGGTAAATACCCAGCAGTGCAATTGCTGGGTCATAGGGTAGCTCTATTTTTAAATTTTTGAGGAACCTCCACACTGTTTTCCAAAGTGGCTGTACTAACTTGCATTCCCACCAAGAGTGTAAGAGGGTTCCCCTTTCTCCACAACCTCTCCAACATTTGTTGTTTCTTTCCCTGTCCATTTTGGCCATTCTAACTGGTGTAAGGTGGTATCTCAGTGTGGTTTTGATTTGGATTTCCCTGATGGCTAATGATGATGAACATTTTTTCATGTGTCTGTTAGCCATTTGTATGTCTTCTTCAGAGAAGTGTCTGTTCATCTCTTCTGCCCACTTTTTGACTTGATTATTTGTTTTTTGGGTGTTGAGTTTGAGAAGTTCTTTATAGATTCTGGATACCAGCCCTTTATCTGTAGTGTCATTTGCAAATATCTTCTCCCATTCTGTGGGTTGCCTCTTTGTTTTGTTGACTGTTTCCTTTGCTGTGCAGAAGCTTTTTCTCTTGATGAAGTCCCAAAAGTTCATTTTTGCTTTTGTTTCACTAGCTTTTGGAGATGTATCTTGAAAGAAGTTGCTGTGGCCGATGTCAAAGAGGTTACTGCCTATGTTCCCCTCTAGGATTTTGATGGATTCCTGTCTCACATTGAGGTCTTCCATACACTTTGAGTTTATCTTTGTGAGTGGTGTTAGAGAATGGTCGAGTTTCATTCTTCTGCATGTGGCTGTCCAATTTTCCCAGCACCATTTATTGAAGAGACTTTTTTCCATTGCATGTTTTTTCCTGCTTTGTCAAAGATTATTTGACCATAGGGCTGAGGGTCCATATCTGGGTTGTCTATTCTGTTCCATTGGTCTACATGTCTGTTTTTGTGCCAGTACCATGCTGTCTTGGTGATCACTGCTTTGTAATATAGCTTGAAATCGGGCAACGTGATGCCCCCAGCTTTGTTTTTCTTTTTCAACATCTCCTTGGCGATTCGGGGTCTTTTCTGATTCCATACAAATTGTAGGATTATTTGTTCCAGCACTTTGAAAAATGTCATTGGAATTTTGATCGGGATGGCATTGAAGGTATAGATTGCTCTGGGTAGCATAGACATTTTAACAATGTTTATTCTTCCGACCCATGAGCATGGAATATTTTTCCATCTTTTTGTGTCTTCTTCAATTTCTTTCATGACTGTTTTGTAGTTCCTAGAGTATAGATCCTTTACCTCTTTGGTTAGGTTTATTCCGAGGTTTTGGTGCTATTGTAAATGGAATCGTTTCTCTAATTTCTCTTTCTACAGTTGTGTTGTTAGTGTATAAGAAAGCAACTGATTTCTGTGCATTGATTTTGTATCCTGCCACATTACTGAATTGCTGTATGAGTTCTAGTAATTTGGGGGTGGAGTCTTTTGGGTTTTCCACATAAAGTATCATGTCGTCTGCGAAGAGAGAGAGTTTGACTTCTTCTTTGCCAATTTGAATATATTTTATTTCTTTTTGTTGTCTGATTGCTGTTGCTAGGACTTCTAGTACTATGTTGAACAACAGTGGTGAGAGTGGGCACCCTTGACGTATTCCTGATCTTAAGGGAAAGGCTCTCAGCTTTTCCCCATTGAGGATGATATTCGCTGTGGGGTTTTCATAGATGGATTTTATGAGCTTGAGGAATGTTCCCTCTATCCCTATACTCTGGAGAGTTTTAATCAGGCAAGGATGTTTATTTTGTCAAATGCTTTTTCTGCATCAATTGAGAGGACCATACGGTTTCTTCTCTCTCCTCTTATTAATGTGTTCTATCACGTTGATTGATTTGCGAATGTTGAACCACCCTTGTATCCTGGGGATAAATCCCACTTGGTCGTGGTGGATGATCCTTTTAATGTATTGTTGGATCCTATTAGCTAGGATTTTGTTGAGGATTTTGGAATCCATATTCATCAGGGATATCGGTCTGAAATTCTCCTTTTTGATGGGGTCTTTGCCTGGTTTGGGGATTAAGGTAATGCTGGCCTCATAGAATGAGTTTGGAAGTTTTCCTTCTGTTTCTGTTTTTTGAAACAGCTTCAGTAGAATAGGTATTATTTCTTCTTTGAATGTTTGGTAGAATTCCCCAGGGAATCCATCAGGCCCTGGACCCTTGTTTTTTGGGAGGTTTTTGATCACTGCTTCAATCTCGTTACTCGTTATTGGCCTGTTCAGGTTGTCAATTTCTTCCTGTTTCAGTTTGGCAGCTTATAGGTTTCCAGGAAGGCCTCCATTTCATCCAGATTGCTCAGTTTATTGGCATATAGTTGTTGATGATAATTTCTAATAATTGTTTCTATTTCCTTGGTGTTAGTCGTGATATCTCCCCTTTCATTCATAATTTTATTAATTTGGGTCCTTTCTCTCTTCTTTTGGATAAGTCTGGCCAGTGGTTTATCAATCTTATTAATTCTTTCAAAGAACCAACTTCAAGTTTCGTTGATCTGATCTACTGTGTTTCTGGTTTCTAATTCATTGATTTCTGCTCTAATTTTAATTATTTCTCTTCTAATGCGTCGCTTAGGTGTCGTTTGTTGCTTTTTCTCTAGTTCTTTAAGGTGTAGAGTTAGTTGGTGAATTCGGGATTTTTCTCTTTTTTTGAGTGAGGCTTGGATGGCTATGTATTTCCCCCTTAGGACCACCTTTGCAGTATCCCATAGGTTTTGGACCGATGTGTTTTCGTTCTCATTGATTTCCATGAATTGTTTAAGTTC